>NW_023458555.1:101931360-101953273 GCF_013731165.1 Rhagoletis pomonella | reverse complement strand
CGGTTATTCGTTCGAATTCATTAAGCAAAGGTAAAAGTTTTTGTCGTTAGTTTATGTCGATAGAACGTTTCGGTTACAAGTAAGCGGTCATTTAAGCACAAAAGGTGTGATTTGAATTAGGCTACTTTCAAAATTATGGCACATATACATATGCATGCATATTGTATGTACATATCTGTGTCCGTCAATTAAAGTAGCCTAAGTTTAGGCAGGTAATTTTTCCTTTAAACTAATTTTTCATTGGGTTCCCAAGCAACATTTTAATGATTAACTAGCCGCAGGTTTTGTTTATGATGCCCTTTTAATAGAAGCATAATAAAAATATAAAAAATAATAATATTTAATGGGCAATAAAACTGCATACCTAAAATTTGTCTTAAAATTCTGAAAAAAGTTTAACTTTTAGGGATTTCGGTGAAAATTTACTGTAATTTTATAATATTTGCACAGAGATTTAAAAAATATTAAACATCAAAGAAATATAGCAAAAACAGTTAATAAAAGTTTCTATTACTTCTTCCACCAGAGTGCATACTTAGCCGCTGTTAACTTAACAATTTTTTTTTCTCTTTTTAATATATAGTACACTATACACATTCATACCTACTTAGTTGGTGACCAATTTTCAAATATGTACCTATGTATATTCAGGTCGTGGTCGCGTTCAGTGGGAATACTAAGACCTGTTCGAAGATATTTTTTCCACTAACCGCACAGTCAATTTGGGTCCAGTCGTGTCATCGATGGAGAACAGTGATGTGCCTATACTCCTTGACGAAAGCACCTGCAGCACACTATTTAAGAAAAAGGCAATTGGCAAATGAGGAGCGAAAACTTAATATATTTCAATGTTAGAGAACGAAATGAATTGCTTCGGTAATTCGTTAATAGTCGTAGCGCAGCGACAGCAACAAACCCAAATCCCGAGGGTATATAATGAAAGGTAGGTAATTAACCTACTACTAATCCGGTATATTATGACTTCATTCACATATTTTTATTTCCAGATATGTATTTCCCGTCATCATCCATCACCTTTCCGTGCAGTTATATAAAAATATTTATCTGTTATATATTATCGGTAGAACTCGATCAGTTGTGACTATTGTTCTTTTTTTGTATAATGTTCGTTATTTTTTATAAAAGTATAGTTTTTTATGTAACAAAATAATATACATAAATCCTAATTTCAAACTGTACAAAAATTATAAAAACTCCACAAACTTTTCATCTCAATTCTAAACAGTTTATTTAGAATTTCTTTAAAAATGTTTGGTATGCAATCTAATAGATTATTAAATTTGAGTACAGAAAGTGCAAGTATATACAGTCAAAGACAAAAGTTTAAATACAGAGAATTTTTCGCAATGTATGCAACAATTTTAATTTTAATTTTTTCCCGCTAACTTTTCATGAAAATATAGTTCATACTGCAACAATAAACATAAAAATAAAATCTTTAAACCTTAACTTTTAAATCTTTAAAATTTCCACGATTCCGCCGACTAACGTGCTCAAAAATTGTTCTAAAAATTGCCCAATCGGTGATCCATAGTGGGTTTTCTTTAAAAACAATCCTTTTGCGTTTAATTCGTTATCATGAATTGATGAATTGTGAAATATTATCACCGGTGCGACGACAACCTGAAAATCTGCTAAACAATCAACAGCACCTCTTCAAACATCGAACCCGCTAAGCAAACCTGCAGAAACCAACAGTTCGCCAGCGAATAACTGGCTCAACCAACTGGAAGCTAAGATGGATACACAAAAGGAGAGTATCATTGAACAGCTAACCACACGTATGAGAGAAACGGAAGAGCGGGTTATGCATAGAATCGGTGAGTTGACCGCCGACTTCGCCAACTTAAAACACTAGGTTCGTGAAGTTGAGCTCTGTGTTGTGAAAATTTAGCACGAGCTCGATAAAGACAGGCAGCAATGCGGCGATACTGAAATACAGTCGTTAAGGGAGCAGCTCAAAGATCGTGAGAATGCACTCATATCAACGGATCTCATTTTAAGTGGTATTCCACAGACCAAAGATGAGAATTTAAGTGAAGTGTTCGGCCAGATTTGTAGTGCGGTCACAATTGACACCCCTCCTGTGCGAACAATCTTTCGCCTTAATAAAACCAGCAATAAACCAGCACCCGTTATTGTCAAGTTGGGCCGTGCAAGTGATCGCTCTTCGCTCTCCAGAGCCATAGCGCGTTTCTGCAAAAGTAAAGGTGCCCACACTCACCGACGTGTAAGTATGTCGTGTCTGTTTGACGTAGCAACATATAAAATTTACTGTTGATAGGGAGAGAGAGAAGCACGCGTAACCGTCGCACGTACACGGTGGTTAGTTTCCATTTACATGGCGCTCTCATAAGTTTGATCGTGTCAACTGACACGTTATCGTATGTGAGTGTCCGTCGACCATCGCTTAATGTGTTTAAAACTTAGAAATCTGTTCAACTTCTCGACCGCAGCACTAAACTTAGCACATTCTTTCCTCCCCGAAAGATCCCAAGCAGTATGTGTGGGTAACTCTCTATCTCGATTACTTCCTGTAGTCAAAGGTGTTCCGCAAGGCTCAGCTCTTGGCTTTTTGCTATTTGTCTTATATGTAAATGATTTGCCCAAAGTACTTGAGCAATATAGTATTCATGTACATACATACATATATGCTGATGACGTGCAATTGTACTTCGGGTGTCCACCTAATTCAATAAATGCATGTGTTAAAAATCTGAATCATGATTTTATCATGAAAGTTCTGCTGAACAACACTGCAATACTCTGCGTTGACTCCGCCAAAAACCTTGGTATTGAGTTCAACAGGACCCTTACCTGGATCAAACACATCCATGGCATTATAGGTAAAGTTTATGGCATACTACGGTCATTGTGGACCTCTCAATATTTTACCCCAGTGGGAGTTCGCCTACTTCTTGTTAAAACATACCTGATACCCACACTCTTATACGGTTCTGAATTGTTTGCCAATTGTGACAGTATATGCAATAAAGCACTCAATGTTTTGTGCAACAATATAGCTCGGTATGTATATGGTATCGGACAGCGTGACCATATCTCGCACTATGCCACAAAAATGTTTTCTATTTCACTTAATAGTCTGTTAAAAGTAAAATCTCTCGCAATGCTGCACAAAATTCTAGTTAACAATGAGCCCCAGTACCTGCAACACAGACACTATCCGTCTTTCGAATAGCCTTCCATCGGCTTTGAGACTAGTTACAAACACCGTGCCTTTTAAATGCGATCTTTATAAATTTTAAGTCTAACGAAACACTCATATAATTGATCATTCTGTCTCCTGACTTCTCCTAATTATCTATATCCTTTGCTTTTTCATCTAAGAATATACATGTAATTTTACTATATCTACATACAGTGACTCAAAAAAATGACCACGTTTTGATTTTCTTCAAATATTCGTAATGTTTTTCAAGATAATTTTTTTGTTATCTACTATATAAAAATCTCGTGTCACGGTGTTAGTGGTCGAACTCCTCCTAAACGGCTTGACCGAACTTTATGAAATTTTTTGTGCATATATGGTAGGTATGAGAATCGGATGTAAAGTATATTTCATACCGCTATGTGCAGGGGGTGTGGCACCTCCCATATAAACCGAATTTTTTCTGCATATCTCTGGAAGTGTTCATGGTATAGTTCTGGAACTTGGTACGGAGATAGACGCTATCAGCCGCATACTCTTGGAGAAAAATTGGAGCTATTGGAAAAGGGGGCGAGGCACCTCCCATACAAACCGAATTTTTATACTGCATATCTCTGAAAGTATTCATGGTACAGTACTGGAACTTCGTATGGAGATATGTATGTATATGAAATCAAGCCCATACTCATGGAGAAAATTGGGGCTATTTGAAAAGGGGGCGTGCACCACTCATACAAACCGGATTTTTCATACTGCATATCTCTGGAAGTGTTCATGGTAGAGTACTCGAACATGGTATGGAGACATATTAAATCAATCCCATACTCTTAGAGAAAATTTTGGCTATTTTATAAGGGGGCGTGGCGCCTTTCAAATATACTGAAGCTATTACGTATCTTTGTATGCATACTACGATTGCCAACTTTTGCATTCTTGAAACCGGGACACACAATGTTAGGAAAGAGGGTAGGTAAAATAACATATTAAACGACATGAATTTCATTGGTTTATTTGGAACAACACAGAACAACAAAACAACATAAAATTTCATGGACGCATACAAATTTTCATAAAACGATAATTTAATGACAATACTTTTAAATAACTTAAAAAATAAATTAAAATTGTAATACAAATTACACCAAATAATTAATTTCTATATAGCGTCACCTGAGTCGAAGTTCGAACCATCTCGGCAGCCAGTTCAAAAACGCCCTATCTCAGAAAACTGTTCAAGAACGCCCTACTTCAGAATTTGATTGAAAAACGCCCCATTTCAGAATTTTATTGAAAAACACCCTATCTCAGAATTTTGTTGAAGAACGCACTATCTCAGAATTCGTTTCAAAAACGCCCTATCTCAGCTGAAAATAACTTGAAAATGTGCTGAGAAAGGGCGTTTTTGAATCGGCAGCTACGATAGGGCATTTTTGAACCAAATTCTGCGATACGGCGTTATTGAAAAGTTTTCCGAGATAAGGCACATTGTATGGAACATTTTTTACTTAAATTTTTCCACGCATTTTCTATAAAAATATAGTTCATCCTACAACAAAAAAAAACTTAAAAAAGTTTCTAGACTATGTGCAAAACTCAGGAAATTACATACAAGTTGTCACTGTAGTTTGAAGTTGGTAAAAAATGCCGTATTCTTCAAGTAGCCACGGCTAGAACACTTTGTTTAAAATCCATTCGTCAATAAAATAGCAATCGCGTGTTTGACTTTTTCGTGTAATTCACTAATTTTAACCGGGACAAAATTACACATATTTTTTACATCTAGACTCAAGAATTTACACATTTAAAGTTTTCAAATTATCAGCTGATTCAACGGCGTTGCCAAATTGTTACCAAACAGCTGTATGCACGACATTACCGCATTGCGCAGTTTGTTTATTGTATTTAGTTATGAATGAAACAGTCTGCAGTAAATCGCAGTAGAAAATAAAATACGGCATATATGTAGTGACAATCAGTAAATAGAATTTGAAAAACAAATGTACATATTTCAAGAGTTCTATATTTTTTTACAACGAGATGTCTAAATTTTTTTCTTGAGAAAAACCGGGACATTTTGTTTCCCAACATGTGTCATACTGGGACCGGGACATATCTCTTAAATCCGGGACAGTCCCGCCGAAATCGGGACGGTTGGCAACCGTGATGCATACATATACACTTTTGCGAGGTTATTTAAGATGGCAATGGAAATATGCCTTCTGACACCACCAAATCGTAATATTAGAAGATAAATGCGTCACTGAAAATCATGAACGTGAACTGTTGGTGAAAATGGTAGACCAAAATGTATCAATACAAAAAATTAATTTTGGGCGAGACGAAGTTCGCCGGGTCTGCTAGTATAAGTATGAATTTCTTATGAATTAAACCGCGGGAGACCGTCAGCAACAAAATTTCAAAATATCAACGCAAGTTTTTGTGAATTGCGCTTATACTAAAATACCCCAAAAAAGTAGCCTAAAAAAAATTCTCCAAAATCAACGCGATTTTTTAGCCGTTTGAAACTTGCACTTCGTTGGACTTAAATTTTATGGGCTATAAAACTGCATACCCAAAAATTTTCTAAATATTATTAAATAAAAATATTAAATATTATATTAAATATTATGAATATTTGAAGAAAATCAACACATTTGAGTTATCACAATTAAGCATTCACCGTTTTTCTCATTTTGTTACACGACTTAGATATTTAAATATAAGTAACACAGAATACCCATTATACGTAACAAAGAAAATAAACTTTTAAGAATAACGGTTTAAGAAAATGAAAGAATACGCGACACTTTATATTCCTAACTTTAAATCACAGATTACTTCAAAAAGTAAATTAGTGCAAAACAAATAGCGATTTAAAAATAAAATGTAGTATTTTTTATTTACAAATTTTATGCGTGCTTTTTTAATTACAGTATTTAAAGAAAAGGCCCTATACTACTTCTTAGAACCAGCTCAAAACTAACCACATTGGTTCTAGCCCGGAGGTGATTCATTTTAATCTATCTAGGAACTGTAGTTATATGAACTATCTAAGAAACATCTAAGCCAGAGTCAGCTCAGAACAAGTTCAAAAGTTCTGCAGACGGCGACAATTGATTTGGGATAGATGAAGAACCAGTACCGTCCCTTTTCAGGCTAGCTCAGCGCAAGTTCTAAACCAGTTTGGTTTGCTGCAGGGTACGTACATACACACATAAGAGCACTAATTATTTTCATTTAAACAAATCGCTTGTCGTTCATTTCCGCTGTAGCGTATGTAGTGAATATTGTTAGGCGCAACATTTAACTACTTCCGGCAAGGCCAACCGCCAAGGTTGATGTCTAGACTTTTGTACAGGAACTTTGATTATATTCTATAATTATAGCTAAAAATGGCGTTTTAAAATAAAAATGGGTTCTTGACCGGTAATGCGGAAATGCTTTTTTCGTAATGAAAAATATATAAATTTTTAACTCCAATTACTAGTTAGATACTATTCAATTTGACTATAAAAAAATCTGAACTAGATTTTTAATAGAATCTACTGTAATCGAAATCCAGAAATCCGGCCGGATTTTAACCAGTATCCGGCCGAATAACAGAGAAAAGGCCGGATAAGCCGGATTCCGGATATCTACCGGATACCCGGCACATCCCTACTTATTTCAAATACACGTAAAATGCATAGCTTTCGCATAATGCCCATTATCTTAGTGGAAAGATTACAACTTGTCGCGCGTTGCAGATAAGTGATAGACAGCTCGAAAACTGAAGTCTATTACTCCTCCTCGGCGGATGTCGGGACCCTTTTGGGGCGCCTCAGGGTACTGAGTGATGCTTTTGTCAATCGTTTTCTTGTGTATGCCGTGTTGTGTTTTCTATGTGCTCTGTGTAGCCTCAGTTTGGATGCCATGGTACCAGTAATGCCCGGTTGATATCAAAGGCGATTTGTTCTTTGAAAATATTTATATTTTGCAATTAATTCGTACCTTCGAAAAAGAAGAGTGAATGGCTTACGTGATATTTATATATTTATAGTAAAGCTTTATATCAAATCCTGGTTTAAATGTACCAATGCCATAGCTGCCCCTTCTCAAATTGTTCAAAGTTCATACATATAAAGAATGTTATTTAATCCAATATATCGACGGTACTTTGGCAAAACCTCGTGTCTCCAAACACAACACTCTGTAACAAAAACCTCTCCACTAATAATAAGAAATCACTTTGGTCACTTTTCATTAACTAAGAGTAAAAGAATGAATCATAGTGTTTTAAGGTTTATTTGCAATTAGTTTTACGAGATACGAGGTAATAGTGATTTCTGAGATACGAGGTTTGGCCAAAGTACCGTTGATATATATTTAATAAATTTTATGAAATGCAGTGTATGCAATAATATTACTACATAGATATCAGTATTAAAATAACTTAATTTCTGAAGCAAAACACATATTTCCTTTTTATTTCCATTTTCGCTTCTATCAAGCGACCCATCGACCCCAAATTTTTACTGTAAGTCTTTCAGACGAAAATATACAAGTATCCGTTCGGCGCCCGTTGAAATTTTAGCTCAGATCCAGTACTCCATGAATTTACAGGAAAAATGTTCCCGTACTCCAAAATCCTGTGAAGTTGCCAGATTTTACCCGAACTTTTTCTTTTGCTGAAATCATGAAAAGTGTCAAGCGATAAGCTGTTGACGTTCTCACAGGAAAAATGCTTTTTTGTTCCCGCACTTTTTGGTTGTTACTCACTTTTTACTCTTACTTCAGAGAATAATTTTGAGGTTTCACATTTTTACAGGATTTTACACGAAAAGTATTGGATCAGAGCATGGGCGTGGCCAGAACGAAATTTAGGGGGGAGACCCTATTCCACTTTTTTTTTATCAAAACCAATACCTAATTATTACTGAAAAAATTTTATTATAACTAGTTTAAAATTACTGTAACCAGTAGAGATGTTGTACAAAACCTCTTAAATAGAAATTCACAAAAGTTGATATAAAACTATTCGTCGATCTAAATAATTAACCTTTTACTGCACATGTATTTTTTTCGAGGAGGAAGTATCGAAAGCCTAACCCCGCCAGTGTGAGATTTTAACCCAAACCAAACCTCCTACCGTTATGTACCGTTCCACTCCTGGTACCACCGTCGAGGAAGTCGTCGGGATGATAACACTGTGTGACTGATAAAGTTATAGATCTAATGATGCACAAAATATATGCATACTTAGAATTTTGAAAACCCCCTCCCAATCTGAACTTAAGCTATAAAATCGCGTTTTCGTAGGTCGAGCCTTATAATTGTTCGTAACTTAATTTCTGTTTATCCGATGAAAAATATATGCAACCCTCAGTACGTGCAATTCCTTGATTAATGCAAGTCTCTAAAACAAAACAGTGTAACCTTTATAAGAGCAACTTCAAAACAATTTTACCTCAATACCTACAACTTTCTTTGTTTATGCATATTTTGTTATTGAATATTTTTGCATTTCTTTGATTTACTAGCATTCTGGAAAAACTAAAAAGCGGTGTTTCGGTTAAAGTTATGTGTGATGAGCAGGACCGAAGAAAGAAAGCAGGAAAAAAGCAATTTTAAGCGCTTAGATAAATATTAAAAAATTAGTAAATACGATTCGAAATATGCTCGAAAAAACACAAAAAAATGTATGTACAGTTTAATGTTTTGTTTTTTATTCAGTTTATAACAATTATTTTCGGACGAGGCATTGCTGCAGTTTAACTGGGACGGAAGATGGGAGAGAAAACCACTAAACAAGCTTGTACTGGTTGACACAATCCTACGATGTAATATGTACACATATTAGGGACACTACTATTCTACTTTTCTTTATTTATTTATAACTTCAAATATATATTTATATATATATATATAAACTTTGTTAACATACTTTGCCAAAAATTCTCAAAAATCAACGCAAGTTAATAAATAAATGGTCAAAACTTATAAAAAAATAGTATCCCTAATTATGTGGCCCCTACC
Source organism: Rhagoletis pomonella (assembly GCF_013731165.1). Classification (NCBI taxonomy): domain Eukaryota; kingdom Metazoa; phylum Arthropoda; class Insecta; order Diptera; family Tephritidae; genus Rhagoletis; species Rhagoletis pomonella. The sequence continues at coordinate 101,944,068 of NW_023458555.1, read as the reverse complement.
CATGATTCAATAATACAAGGTTCGATAAACTGACAGTTGTCTCTCTCGCACCGCTCCCTTAGCAGTGGCACCGTGTTGCTTCTTTGCAAACTTACTTGGAAAAAGTGTAGCTTTGGTGTGAAATAGAAATATAAGATTTAGGCAATATGTTTATTTGTATATACATATGAAGCACATTTAACTGATGAAAACATAAACTTTTTTTAAATTGGATATTTACATAAAACTCGCAGTAGTGTTTTTTGCAGTTTTTATACAGCTAAATAGCGCATAAATTACGTAATTCACGTAGATACTGTAATATTACGTTCAATATTTCGTTTAAACTTGTCAGATTTCCTGTAAATACATTAGAATTTACAAAAGGAATTTCACTACTAATTGCCTACTTTGCGTACTTTTCTACTACCATTTACGCACCAAGGGATTTCATTCTTCGTCTTTCTCCGTCCTTCGTAAATGCAACCTTTTGTAAGGGAGTATCAAACCGTTCTCTACTATCTATGTATATGGAAACAAGAACGTCAAACCAACATTTTATTTCAAAAAATGTATTTTTGACATTTGTGTCCGCATGGCTATGCTCTTATTAAAATTCTTAGTATAAGGTTTGGCGACTTTAATGGCTTCCTGGCGGCATATAATTTATTTTATAGGTAAATTTCTGTTTAATTCTTGTTAATGGATAAATAACCTTTACAAAAATAGCAAAGACGTTCACGTTACAGACAACGAATTTTTCGATTTTTGCCCACTTAGGCGGCACTCTGCTAAGCGCAGATTTCAAGCAAATCGAACCATAATGAAACTTTTTTCGAATAGATTGGTCCCTGGTCCATGGTGGCTGCTGAAAGCAATTTATGTAAAAAATTTCATGAAAATCGGACTTGCCGTTCGCGAGATGACCTGTTACAAAAAAGGAGTACGGTGTTCTCAAGAAATTTGCTATGGTTTTCTAATTTTTTTTGTGAACAAAGAGCACAAGGCAACGGAAATTTATGCGCGTTCAATTATTTTGTGAGGAAAGAGTGAGACAGCAGGCTGTGAAATATCAGATGTCAAAATTCCATGGACACTACTATTCACACACACGAAATAATAGCAAATGTTTTCTTAAGAGGTCGGTACTTAGCTTTATACACTGAAATAAGCAAAATAACCAAGGTCGTTTAAACTAAGCTTGGAAACGCTGAATAAGCAAAATAAGTAATTCCGTCGTCTGCGGTAGTTGCCGTCGATAATGCGTAAAGGAACCTAAATCTTTCGCAGAGTCTTACTCTCGAAAACTCCAAGAGCCACTTCATCAGATGTTTTCATTGTTCATGCCTCCATGACATAAAGCAGCACAGCATGATGAGTGACTTATAGCACTGTGATTTTTGTCCGGTGAGAGGACTTTACTTCTTAGTTGCCTACTCAGTCCAAAGTACCCCTTTTGGGCAAGAGTGATTCTCCGTCGGATTTCAAGGCAGACCTTATTATTGGTGTTAATGATGGTCCTTAAATTAACGAGGTCGTGTACCATTTCAAACTTGTAACTCTCAACAGTGGCCGTCAGCCGATAGGTGTACGGACGGTCGTCACTCCTTTGGCGGTGTCTTCCGTCCGTATGCACTGCCGGAAGTGCGGCTACACTCTCCACGCGGGGGCGCCTGGAAACAGGCTATAGTTAGTAGTCTGGCTGTGGTAGTCGGGCGGAGAGAAGAAAACTCTCGGGGAGGAGAGGCTGATATTAGAGGAGAGTCGGGGTGATGGGTTTGACATTGGTCTCACATCATTGCTCGGATCGCCTTCTGAGCTGCCTCTCTTTCCCATAAATTACCCCTACTCCAAGGTGGAACAGCATATGCCGAAGGATGCATGGCCAGGGGGGTGCCTGGTTCCTAGTATGTTGACTCTGGATACCGGGCGTCCTCTAGTTTCAACCAGACTTGCCGTGGGATCGGGATTACCGCGGTGTACTTTTCCCTTTTTAAAAAAAAGAGCCAGATGGAGCTCCAATACCATCACTTCCGGACCAAGCCTGCACGGCTGAGGTCAGTCCGGCTAGGTCTGTGGCCAGTGCGCCGACTACCGCTACCTCCGGCGGAGCCATTGGGTACGCGAATGGAGGCTCAGAGGTGTCTTCGGAAGCCATTGGGCTTCCCAACTCCGCCTGTTTAACAGGAGCTCCGGAATTAGTAGCCGGACCTTTGTCGAGCTCAGCTGCTGGAAGTCTGACCGAAGTCTCTTCGGACCCAGATACTGATAGCACTGTTATCCTCGACTACTTCTGGCTTCGTACACTTCAACTCTCGAGAAAGGAGAGTTTTTAAGAGAGCTCTAGACCGTGGCAAGTCTAGGGAGGAGGCTCTACAAATAGCCAAGGGCATCTCAACTTCCGATGGGAAGCAGAAACGGGAGCGCTCCGAGGAGCATTCCCCTCGTGACGCTGTCACAAAGAAGCCTCGACAGGCTCATATGGGGCCAACGAAAGCTGCCTACAGCAAGGTGGCGAGTAGCGTCGAACTGGGCTTCATTCCCGTTAACCCCGTCAACAAACCACTTGGAGCAGAGCAACTGGCTCAGCTCCAAGAATCTATAATAGATGTCGTTATTGAACGATCGGGGACCGACGTAAAGCCGGAGTTTGAGAGATGCGTCCCTCGAGCTGGGTGGCTTCTCGTCGTCTGCTCGAAAGCAAAAACCCCGACATGGCTACGGCTACACGCCGAACATATCAAGGCCAAGTGTGGTCTTGAAATTTCACTCGTTGAGGAAAGTAGTTTCCCTCGGACACATGTCATTCGGGGCTACTTTCCTCAAAGCACCCAGTTAACCGACGAGAAGGTTCTGGCCACCATCGCAGCCCAGAACCATCTCTCAACGGCGTGCTGATTTAGGGCTAGTTATAGCTGGGATTACATACCGTATGCTTGGAGGAAGGTGTCCGTGTTATTTATTCCGAAATCGGGCAACAGGCCCCTTTGACTTAGCTAAATCATACGGACCTATTAGCAAAGGAGATCGCTCTGTGTACCTTCTTGGACATCGAGGGGGCTTTCGATAATACTGCCTATGGGTCTATCTCAAAGGCATTGGCCCAAAGAGGCTTAGATCCTACTACTGATGGTTGGATCCACGCTATGCTTCGTGAGCGCGAAATTACGTCGTCCTTGGGCAATACTCAAGTGAAGATCAGAGCCGTGCGAGGCTGCCCACAGGGAGGGGTCCTTTCTCCCTTGCTTTGGTCACTTGTTGTGGATGACCTCTTAATCAGACTACATGAGTGTGGTTACGATGTTGTGGGATACGCAGATGACCTTGCAATTATTGTTACGGGGAAATTCGGCAGTACTGTCTCTGACGTTACGTGCGCAGCTCTTCGCGTGGTCTCAAACTGGTGTGCCAATGAGGGCCTCAGCATAAATCCTCGGAAGGCTCTTCTAATACCGTTTACAACAAGATATAAACCGAACCTTGGTTCGGTCACTCTTGCAGGGACAGTACTTGAATATTCCGATGAGGTCAAATATTGCTAAAGCCACACGAGCCAAGTGGGCCTGCAGAAGACTTTTTGGTAGGAAATGGGGGTTGAGCTCAAGGCTGATTGAGTGGCTCTACCGTATGATCGTCCGTCCGATTGTGTCCTATGCGCCCATAGCGTGGTGGCAGAAGACAATGCAAAAAACTGCCATACTTCGTCTTAACAAGCTGCAGAGATCGGCATGTCTATCCGTCACAGGATCTATAAGAACGTGTCCAACTGCGGCCCTAGAGTCACTCCTGGGATGGACTCCTCTCCATATTTTTATTCAGGTATCAGCAGCCACGAGGGAGCTGCAACTTCGACTATGTAACGACGGCTTCTTCGTAAAGAAGCCTCATGCAGGTATTCTTGGGAAGACACCAGGGTTGGATATATGCGGAGTCTCTGATTCCATGGCTAAGGAGGTCTGCTTTGGCAGAAAATTCCAAGTGATAATCAGCCCTTGATCTCAGATATGTACACTGGTACACAAATGGATCAAGGATGGCGGACAGAGCGGGTGCAGGCATCTTTGGACCTAGTACCAAACTTACAATTCCCATGGGCAAATGGCCCACGGTGTTTCAGGCTGAAATAGTCGCAATCTTAAACTGCGCAAAATTAAACAATGAAAAGGGTTTAAAGGGCGCCATAATCACTGAGTGGGTACACTCAGAACGCAGTAAGTACTGGGGAGCGGTGGGGGCCTTAGACAGGCCAGGCTATTCGGCTACCCCTTTAACAGGAACGACATCGTCCTAAAAACCAGAATTGACATCAGCTTAATTTCTGGGTATCTGACTGGTCACAACCAATTGCGGTTTCACTTACACCGAATAGGGGCGATAGCAGAGCCGGAATGCCGGCTCTGCCTCGAGGCCGATGAAACTTCGGAGCATATTTTCTGTAACTATCCGGCTTTAGCCAGACAAAGACTGATTTACTTTAAATCTTCGTTGGTCGAACCCTTTGTTATAAGGAATTCGTCTACCAAGGCCCTTTTAGGATTCATAAGGGAAGCCGAAGGTATCTTGGCCACATTGGGATAGGGACTCCTTTATAGAGATATAAAAGATCTTTAGGTCGCGGTGTCTCTGTTCTATTACACCCAGTAAATTAACTAACTAACTAACTAACTAACTCTCAACAGTGACCGCTTTGCTTCTCTTATTCCGAGGAGGCAGAACAGACGTAGCCTTTATTTCTACCAATTATATCGATGTCGTCGGCATATACCAGAAATTAATAAGTACTGTGTTTGAGCGGTTCAGTTCTACGACTCTTATTATCTTCTCCAATATCAGATTAAAGATATCACACGTAAGAGACTCACCTTGTATGAAACCTGGTTTGATATCAAACGGCTCGGAGAGGTCCTTCTCAATTCAGATGGGGCTGGTGGCATTGATTAACGTCATTTTACACAGTCGTATTAGTTTCGCGGAGATACGATATTCAGACATCACGAAATAAAGACAACTTCTTTCCGTGCTGTCGAAAGCGGCTTTGAAATCGACAAATAGGAAGTATGTGTCGATCCTATTCTCACGGGTCTTTTCAAATTCGGCGTATTGCGAATACGAGATCTATCGTGGATTAGGCAGATCTGAAGCCACACTGGTAAGGCGCAATCAGTTCGTTGACGGTGGGCTTGAATCATTCACACAACACGATCGATAAAATAGTTAGATTGGGCTGAGCCCACTTGAATTCCAGTCGTTGGACATGCTCTTTATCAGCTCCTCGCCATCGTACTTGAATAGCTCGACTAGCAGGCCGTCAGCTAGCTTTGTTATTTTTCATCAGAAAAGGAGGCTTGAAACATTCCGTAAAGCGTGGTTTTCCTGTCGGCCAGCATTTCAAGCTCTTCGCCCTCGCGAATTTCGACCTCTCTCTTCTTATTGCGGCAAATACGTCCAGCTTCCCTCTTCAGTTCCATATAACGGTTACACATAGCTTGAGTAGCGCTCGATCGCAGCGTAGCCCTGTAGGCGGCACCTTTTTTCTCTACAGCTTCTTGACACTCCTCATCGTACCAGGTTTGGCTGCAACAATATGGTGGTGCGAGTCGATGGTTGGCACCCGATCGATTTAGTTTCTCGTTTTTCGATCTGGATCTTTTCACGCTAAAAACCAGTACTACATACCAGAGTCCGGCAGTGAATAGCTCAGCTTATGAATATACTCTCATGCTCATGAATCACCCCATTGTTCACTCCAACTTGCTCTCACTAAAAACTGTTACCCTCTCACAATTGCTTGGCTTGCTTGTGTACTAGTGAGCATGCATATCTTTCACAATCGCTGATCGCTTCCACTTGGCTTGGCTTGCTTCTCTTTTTGCAATTGTTTAAGAGATTCATTGTATACCGCTAGATGAGTTAAGTGGCTCATAGTTTATTCATGAACACATACACAAATTCAGCGTCTCTACAGTTTTGCTATGCGCGCAAAACCGTTTGCGATGTCAAGTACATGCAGGCATGTGAAGAATAATGGGGGCATGACATTTTGACCAGCTTTGACTATTTTTCTTTTGTTTGATTAATGTTTATCAATCTTTTAAAAAATACAGGTTATTATCTACATAAACCATATATGTTGAAATCTCAAACTTTGTAGAAAAATTGTGAAAACTCGATAAAGTTTTACAACAAACATTTTATAAAGAATTTTAGAGACATAAAAAAATTGTCGAACATATAAAAAGAAAATTGTCGAACATATAAAAAAAAAATTATGGAACATACTTTGTATGGAAGAAAATTGGTGACACCGTCAGCAAAATAAATTATGAAAAATCAACGCTAATTCTTAACCTATTGAAACTTGCACTTTCTTATTCTAGATTGAATGGGCTACATAAATTCTTAATAGAAAGTTTGTTGTTGCTGAAAAATATTTCCAATTTTTCTAAAAATTTGAAATTTGAACCTATATGGTTTTTTTATTGGATATTGAACAAACAAAAGAAAAATTGCCAAAACTGGTCACTTATACTACATGTACATCCATACCCATACGCACATTCATACAGGGTTCGGATTGGGCTCATTTAAGCTCCTCTCTCGCTCATTACGTTGCTCTGAGTTTCCGCAACTCACCGCGCATCAGCCGAGGCTGTTTGCAAACGAGTTCTCGTTAGGTATGAGCGCACGCGCTGAGTAGCCAGCAAAGGAGAAAGCAAACGAGGGCAGCCCAAGAGTAGCGCGACAGGCGAAGGAGTGCCTCAATGGCTCTGCCCCACGCGCCCGTCGTGTTGCGAGCGATGCACACAGATGAGCGACGCAGATGAGGCAGGCAAACGGATTGTTTGGTCAGAAAAAAATTTATGAGATAAAAATTGCATCAACTAAGTATTTCAAATAAAGGATTGTGTGTACACATGCACATACATACATATATAGGTATGTATGCATATATGTATTTATGTACATATTCTCATGCACCGAAGAATAGATGCGTGGTATCTTGACCAGTTTTATTTTATTATGCTCTGCAGTTTTACTTTGCACGCAAGGACGTTCGGGACGGTTACGGTGGCATATATGCGAATAAAAATCCGTAAAGAAATAAACCAAATTATATCATGGCTTATAAAAACCATATATTAAGAAAAATTTATGAAGGTGTTTATCAATTAAGGCAGAAGAACGGTAAAAGTGCAGTTTGGGGCCTGTTTGCTGAAATAAGGAGAGACGATGGAAGTATATTGGAAGGCTTTGTTTACTGCCGTAAGCGCAAGGATTTGCTGAAGTCTAATAGCAAGCAAACAAGTAATCTGTTGCGTCACAAATGTTTTACCACCATTTCTGAGCAGCAAACCGCCAAGAAAAATGTAAGCCAAGAGGACAAAGAATGTGCTGTCAATGCCTGTTCACAGTGGATTATAGAAGATTGCCGCCCTTTTATTGCTGTTGAGGGGTCTGGGCTTGCAAAACTAGCGGAATTTTTTATTAAAATTGGAAAATGTTGATATCCATGACCTACTTCCTAATGCAACCACTATCTCGCGAATGATTTATAAAATGGGTGCGGAAAAGAAACACGAAGTCAAATCTAGTTTGAAAAAAGTTGTCGATGAAGGAAGTGCTTCTGTAACCACGGATCTCTGGACTGATAATTATGTAAAAAGAAATTTTTTGTGTGCAACGCTTAATTTTTTCGACGGTTCCAATTTAAGAAGCATAGTTTTAGGTGTCAAGTCTATGGACTTCGAGAGATCAACTGGAATGAACATTCAAAGCAAATTAATCAGTATATTTTCTCAATTTGTTATTCAAAACCTTGAGTCAATAGTATTTGTTACCGACAGGGGAAGTAATATAAAAAGTGCATTACAAAACTACACAAGAATCAATTGCTCCAATCACATTTTTTTAATGTAGTAAACTCAGCATTTGAAGCTACCGAAGATTTAAAACCTTTAATAGGTGCTTGCAAGAGTCTAGTTAAATATTTCAAAAAATCGAATCTCCAGCATGCGTTACAAACATCATTGAAAAGTCACTGTCCCACACGTTGGAACTCCTACTTGGCAATGCTTAAATCCATTTCCGACAATTGGTCGACTATAGGCGAAATTTTAACAGAAAATAATCAACAAAGTCGCTTGTTTGAGATTAATATAAATATCGTAAAATCTCTAGTAGAGTTGTGCCAGTACTTTGACACAATTTCTAAAAAATTGCAGGGATGCAGTTTCGTGACAATATGTTTTGTACTTTCTTCCATTTTTTGATTAAAAACGATATGCGAAGCAGTTCATTCCGATGTTCCAGCGATAGTCAGCTTTAAACATGACATATCAACATATATCGAAAGCACATGGATTGTTAATCTAAGCATCTACCACAAAGTGGCACTATTTTTATATCCTTCGGCAAAAAATATGAGAGATTTTGATTTTGAGGCTGTGAAGCATTTCTGCATCGAGCAGATATCAAGAAATATACAACTTTACGCGTCGGAAGAAACTGCATCCCCTGCAACTGTATCACTCGTAAATTCGACACTTCTTACGCCACCATCAATTGTAATGTCATCAGCTATGCTCCCTCACACTAATTTTCAAAATTCTTTGACAACTCCAAGCGATCTGCATTTCTTTTTTCCAAATATTTCAAACGTGGGTGCGCCGGAAAGTGTCGGAGATGAGATAGACAGATATTATAATGAACGAATACAAATTAATAATGACTTTGAAGCAATTCAATGGTGGAATCAGCATAACGCTATCTTTCCACGGTTGTCAAAATTTGCACTTAAAATATTATCTATACCTGCAAGTAGTGTGGCGTCGGAACGGGTATTTTCCTTGGCCGGTAATTTGATAACTGACAAAAGAAATCGACTTGATCTTAAAACCGTAGATAATATAATATTCCTGAATTCAATACTTAAAACCAACTAATAAAAAGTTCCTACTGTGCATTGGAACGACAAAGTGATTTTCCACTTGAAATTTTTAATTTGAACTTATTTTTTGTTATTATTTTCATTTCCATGCTTACCGGAAATTCACTATTAGAAGTCCTGGATGAGGTTTAAGGATACAAAAGATAGCTGTAATACCTTTATTTTTTTAGGATAACTTTTTCATTGTCCAAATATCGAAAGCAATATTAATTTAACTGAATTGTAAGAATAAATTATTTTAACGTTTAAATTTTTAATAGTTTTTGCAATCAAGCTTTTTATTCCTCTGGAGGATTATTCATTTCAAGGCTTATAAAATTCCCCACAAACTGGTCTTTAAATATTTTTTATCTCTTGTACGCTAGAAAATTAAAGAAGTCTGTTATTTTTTTATATCAATGAACTGACATGTGATTTTGTTTTAAGAAATTATACTTGTTAGCCATTACAAAAGACTGAAACTTAGTTTTATAAAATATATGAAGATATTACATGAATTATTTAAAAAGTGACGTTTTTACACAAGTTTTTTTTTTTAATTTTTTCCCAAAAATGTAACTACTTTTATTTCTAGAAATTCCCAATGTATTTTTAAGTTAAGTTTTTAATTATATTAATTTCATTCCAAAAAAATATGTACTATCTTTGAGTTTTATAATTTTTCGACCATGTTTGTGTGCCATTGAAAATAACAAAATCTCTATTGAAGAAATTAATATTTAAAATACATATTATATATGTTATATATATGTGGTTGGTTTTTTATAATGAAGGAAATAAATAAAAATGAGCGAAGGAAATGTCTACTTCGTTAGATGTGGTCATTGTTGTTTAATCACAAAATCCTTGTTATAAAATATAATAGAAGTTTTTTGTACTTTTTTCTTAGAATACTGCAGTCAACAGAAATCACGAGAAGTATTTGTCATTATTTCTTTTGCTTGAAAAAGTACCTACTTGGCGGTTACTGTAAGTTTTCTTAATAAACGAGCATATTTTTCTTGAGAGCTAATTTAAGAAATTTTGATAGAAGAAAATTTCTTTTTAATTTCTTGAACGTCATTTTATATGAATTTTTCGTTTCTGTTAAGGGCTGTATTTAATGGCCTTGTTCTAAAAAAATAAAGTACCTGTGTTTAAAGCATGGTAGAAAAAAGAAGGTTGTTTCACTTAATGACATTAGCAGCCATGTTAGCCATTTGAATTTTGCTGGGATTTTGACATTTTCATCAAAATCTAGCTACCAGGTTGAAAATTATGATAGTTTTTTTTTCTGAAATGAATTTGATCGACAAAGCAAAAAATAAAATAATTTTGTAAAATAATAAAAACAAAAACGAGTTTCGCATTTGGAAGCTGCAATAATACAATATGCCTCTGCAAGGAAGACGGTACAAAAGTTTTTAAATTTCCAGCGCTTCCTTTTGTGAATTCGGTATTTAAATCTGAAGTTAAAAGAGAACAAAATTAATATGAAAATAAGAAGATGAGAAATATTACATCTTAAGGGGTTTATTGAATTTATTAAATAAAATCTTTTAATAATTTCAACGCAACATACATACATATAGATTAATTTCCAGTTTGGGGTTGGGGTGAGAACGTAAGTCTGTATTAGACTTGTTTGGTTTCGTCTAAGAGGACTAAAATATTTACACCCATTAACTGTGGAAAAACTGCCCATCTCGAAATTCTCTAATTTATTTTTTAATATTAACAATATGCAGCTTGGACAAATTATGAAGCTTCAAAAACCTTAATATCCATCAAAAAGTAGTTTACTGAAACAACCTCCTTTTTTATCATTGTTTAAACGGCTTTATAAACTGACGTTTTCATACATTTTTCCATTTATGAACCTTTTTTAAAGCTACTTTATTTTTTATGAATATAGTTATAAGTTTTAGGTAAAAATATTTATTAATAGAATAGTAAATATATTACTATTACATTTTATACCGATGCTCGATTAGTCACTACCGCCACAATTTAAGTTGAAACATAAAAAATATAATTACAAAATAAGAAAGTAAAACCGTCCTAAATGTATGCATACATACATAATTACCAGAAAAACTACGATACGAAGAAGTAGTAACTGATTTTACATTCGTGCTGTCCACTTAGGTCAAAGAGTTTAAATTTTAAAAACATAATTCATTTGTATTAAAAATGTTTCAGATTTATACCTAGGGCTTTATAATCAAGCAATTTTTAAACTCTTATTTGCTAAAAAAAGTTCCTTGCACTTAATTTCCATACAACTTTCTTTTCTAGCGTTTGCTTCACAGCGCAACTGCTCAAATGGCGTAAGTGGCTTGCAAGCAAATGAGCTCTTGCGTTTATTCACAAGCCTTTCAGATTCATAATTGTAAGCGAAACGAAGCCAGTGAGCAATATGTATCGCAGCTCATAAGCCAAACACTTGTGATTACTTGCTCAACACAAGCTCACTAGCTCACAAGCCGGCGCTCCCTTCTGCATAACAATAAGTGAGCGGCAGTCACACTTGCTTACTCTCCGTGATTATTTCGCTTGCTTCACACTTAGTTTCTCGCAAGCAGCTCAACGTTATATGGTCCATATATTAACTTTTTTAATTATGAAAATTTACAAATTATCTTGTTTGCATTTGAGTGTATAATTTTTTATATCGTACATACATAGAAAACAATTGAAAGTTAGTGGGACCGAGACTATTCAGCCAGCGTTTCCTGGTACTATTTTTGAATATATAGGAACAAAGTTGGAAGTTACCCCTACCTGGCTACGCCCATGGATCAGAGCTTTTGGTTTGTAAAAATATGGGCACCCTTAGTGCTAATATTACTGCGCGTGCACTGTATGTATTGTTGTGTCGTAAACAATTTAACAATCCAACGAACCCGAATGATTTAGGAATTCAGCGATTAATTCACGGATAATCGTTACAATACATACATAAGAAACAGGGGTATAATCCAAACGCAACATGAGAACATACATGGGGGACAGATGAAATAATATTTTAAATATTAAAGGAATTGAAAAAGGAAAAATAAATAACATGGAATGAAATGCAGAAAAAGTACAACGAATCGGTCAAAAACGTCTAATGCCGATGCGAATTCTTAGATGCCGATTAATCGGTCGGACTCTACGCGGGACCGCCCTGCATTTTTGTCGGCAAAAAAGCAAGTGTATAGAAATGAAAAAATTTTCCGACCGGCAACGTTCTTATATGCATTCAAGTGTAGAATATGCCGCTGAATACGATATCAAAATGTAAAAGAGTAGAAAAGTTTTTGAGATATAGCCGAATTTCAGGTTTTTAAGATCAGAAAAAAATTATGGCTTCCACCAAAAAGTTCTAGTGGGTCAGCAATTTTTGATTCTCTTCATAAGTGTGATATGAGATAAGAATTTTAAAAAACTTGTGAATCTAAGAAAAAAGGCCAAAATTTGCATGTTTAAACTCGATTAACTCGACAAAAAATCGTGGTAGAAAAAAATTCGTTTATGCATTGGTTTCCAGTAACCATAGCAACAACGTGGCGTAGTTTTAATACTTGTAAGTGCTGACATAAAGTTTTTCCTGGTACACTTGGTGAATTTTTCCCATAGCTTGAATTGCCTGATGAGAGAAAAATGGCCATGATATCCAAAAATCTTGTCAATTAAATCTAATGGAATTGTTAATGAACTTTAACTTCAACTCTATTGCACGAGCCCTCACGGTTTTCATTTTAAATCGCATGAACTACTTTAATGGCTATTGTTAAAATTTTAAATTAAAAACTTGT
>NW_023458555.1:101930816-101931260 GCF_013731165.1 Rhagoletis pomonella | reverse complement strand
ATAATTTTGCTGCCTTTCTCCTATGAGGTGATTTCTTAGAGGCTCGTATATAAGGTCGAATGCACTGAAAAATTGAATGGGCGCCGCTAATAACGTTGAAAGCGACAAGTTTTTAATTTTGCAGAAATAAGAAAAAAATGTGTAAAATTACGCACATAAATAAGCTCATTTTATTTGGTTTTTTACTTTTTCGGTATAGAAGTATTCCAGAAACTTAATCTTACAGTATAAAATATATATGTACAACGTACATTGAACACTTATATCTTCAAGGTTAAAGAAACTAGTGTTAAGAAAATTTTCGCTTACAACGTTATTGGCGGCGACCATTAAATTGCTCACTTGGAACGCTGGCAAGTGGAGCGCTCAAATATTTGCGGACCAGATCTGTCAATTTGTCGTATTTTAGTTTAGTTTTCCACCAATCGAGAAGATTTTCACCGA
>NW_023458555.1:101928956-101930806 GCF_013731165.1 Rhagoletis pomonella | reverse complement strand
CAGAAAAAGTACAACGAATCGGTCAAACACGGCTGATGCCGATGCGAATTCTTAGATGCCGATTAATCGGTCGGACTCTACGCGGGACCACCTTGCATTTTTGTCGGCAAAAAAGCAAGTGTATAGAGATGAAAACATTTTCCGACCGGCGACGTTTTTATATGCAATCTAATGTAGAATATGCCGCTGAATTCGAAATCAAAATGTAAAAGAGTATAAAAGTTTTTGAGATATAGCCGAATTTCGGGATTTTAAGATCAGAAAAAAATTAAGTGCTGACATAAAGATTTTCTTGGTACACTTGGAGAATTTTTCCCATAGCTTGAATTGCCTGATGAGAGAAAAGTGGCCATGATATCCAAAATTCTTGACCATTAAATCTAATGCCCTCACTGTTTTCATTTTAAATCGCATGAACTACTTTAATGGCTATTGTTAAAATTTTAAATTAAAAACTTGTCAAGACAAATTCTGTGAGTCTAGGAGAAATTATTTTCTACTTTTTGGTCCACTTATAAAAAGTCGTATTTTAAAAGTAATTTTTTTTTTTTATATATTGAATTACAGATGTTTTCAAAATGCAACTTTTTTTCGCGGTGCATCTTAGTGTTTGAACACATGCAAAACAAATATTTGTTTACTTATTTGTATAGGGGGAAAGTATTTGCTTTATTTTCTATTGTTAACTTATGAAAGTGGAGCTAGGACTACAAACAGTCAGTAATAAAATACCGATTTGAGAATGAGGGCTTCAAAACTGCTGCTTTCTGAAATCAAGTTACAACGAAATAGCGAATTGGTCAAAAATGGGTTTATAAATTCGAAAATAAGTGACAGTGCAAAATATATTACACGCGAGTGGTATGACAACGATTCACGATCAAGTGAGTTGATACTGTAGTACATTAGAATATAAGTACATAAGTATGTGCGTATTTCTGCAGTAAGTAGTAAAAGTCCCCTTAGGCCAGTTTTTTAGAGCCACTTTAAACTCAGATCACGTAAACTCCGCTCATATTTAACCATATATGTAATACTTCTATATCTCAGCAGTACCGACCTAATGCATTCTCCAATACACTTACAAAATTGTAAATAAAAACCAACACATTTGAATTTTTGCGATATTCATATGGCATTCGTTGTATTATTTAACCCGTTATTTATCGCATAATAATATTTAATAGAAACGAGACAACTACATATATGATAACGTAATAGCGAATTTCATGTAAAGGAAAGAGAAAACTGGTCACACCTGCAGCGACTATGCGTTAGATTTGTCCCGAAGCCCAGTGATTCCCAAAGTAGTCCAGGTAGACCCCCAGAGGTCCACAGGAGACTCGACGGGGGTCTACGTTGGCGTGAGAAAAATATGGGGGTCCATGAGTTGTAAGTGGTGGTCCACGAATATTTATCTGGTTTCGATAGTAAGGAACCAAAATCGATATCCTCTTTATTTAATTTATTTTTTTTATTGGTGTATAGTGCCCTTGACGCACTGCTGCACGTGGGAAAGGCTTAAACGCCACCTGCAGTAATGCACAAAATCGCTAGTATGTGATATTTTCAATAGGAGCGTCGCATAACCTGTCGCTAGCGAATTGCCTAACTATCGGTGATGCATGGAATCACCAGCACCAGGCACCAGCAAAACTCCAGCAGAACAACACATATGTGTTACTTTTCTTTTGTACGTGGTTATTGGTATATCTGTAGTGGGGATATTTCGAATGTAATATTTTTCACATTGCCAAATTTTCGGAATGCGAGTGTGCGAATGCGAATGCGAATGATAGGAATAACATTAAAAAAGCTATAATCAACTTAAGTCATAATTTTTATTACTT
>NW_023458555.1:101926182-101928856 GCF_013731165.1 Rhagoletis pomonella | reverse complement strand
TGCTTTATTTTCTATTATTAACTTATGAAAGTGGAGCTAGGACTACACACAGTCAGTAATAAAATACCGATTTGAGAATGAAGGCTTCAAAACTGCTGCTTTCTGAAATCAAGTTACAACGAAATAGCAAATTGGTCAAAAATGGGTTTATGAATTCGAAAATAAGTGACAGTGCAAAATATATTACACGCGAGTGGAATGAAAACGTCGATGTTGAGCTACACGATCAAGTGAGTTGATACTGTAGTACATTAGAATATAAGTACATAAGTATGTGCGTATTTCCGCAGTAAGTAGTAATAGTCCCCTTAGGCCAGTTTTTTAGTGCCAATTTAAACTCAGATCACGTAAATTACGCTCATATTTAACCATATCTATACATATAATAAAATTGTAACAGGTCGATGTCTGTACATTATAGATATTAAGGAAAATTAATGTGGGGGGTCTTTATTAAAGCACCAGAAGCCAAATCAACCATTTTTAGAATTTCTGTCTGTCTGTATGTCTGTCTGTCTGTCTGTCTGTCTGTATGTTTGTTCGCACATCACTCGAAAACGAATGCATGGATTTGAATGCAGTTTTCACCGATATATTGCTAGAGGTCTAACTTAAAATATAGGCAGAAAACAATTAGAGAGTTGCCACCTGTTTGAAAATTGGAGTTTAGG
Source organism: Rhagoletis pomonella (assembly GCF_013731165.1). Taxonomy (NCBI): domain Eukaryota; kingdom Metazoa; phylum Arthropoda; class Insecta; order Diptera; family Tephritidae; genus Rhagoletis; species Rhagoletis pomonella. Next base: position 101,928,185 of record NW_023458555.1, on the reverse strand, counting down.
TAAATTGATAAGAAAATATGAATATTGCAATATGGGCGTCAAAAGAAAGAGGCTGAAGAAGGCTTACAGTCAAAAATATTTTTTTAGAGTTGCCACCTGTTTGAAAATTTACATTTAATTAAATTAATAAGATAAATTGTATATTGCAATATGGGTATCAAACTGAAGAGGTTTAGGAAATTTTATTGCCGAAAATATTTTTAGGGAGGGCTGCCACCTGTTTGAAAAATTTTATTGTATTAAATTGATAAAATAAATGAAATCTATATCTACATCTATACATATAATAAAATTGTAACAGGTCGATGTCTGTATCTTATAGATATTAAAGAAAAATTAATATGGTGGGTTTTTATTAAAGCTACAGAAACCAAATAAACAATTTTTAGAATTTTTGTATCTCTGTCTGTCTGTATATTTGTACGCGCATCAGTCGAAAACATGGAATTGAATGCAGTTTTCACCGATGTAACGCTAGAGATCTAGCTTCCAATATAGAAGAAAAAATTTGAGAGTTGCCACCTGTGTTTAAAATTTCAGTTTAGGTCAATTGTTACGGTAAAGTGAATACTGCAATATGGCTGTCAAAAGAAAGAAATTTACAAAGGCTTACAGCTGAAAATATTTTTGTGGAAGGTTGCCACCTATTTGAAAACTTTATTTTAATTTAATTGATAGCATAAATTAAATATTGCATTATTGGCATCAAACTAAAGAGGCTAGGAAATTTTAATGCTGAAAATATTTTTAGAGGATTTGCCAACTGATTGAAAAATTGTATTCATCAAAATGTGTTAAATAAATGAAATATTGCAATACTACCATTAAACTAAAGAGGATTAGGAAGCTTACTTTTGAAAATGTTCTTGAAGCGGGTTACCACATATTTGAAAACTTTAATTCAGTTAAATTTATAATATAAAACTAAGTGTTGCCTTGTGGGTATCAAACGAGAGTATTTGAGAATAATAAAATTGCAACAGGCCGATATCTGTACATAATAGATGTTAAAGAAAAATTAATAGGGGATTTATTAGATCAACAGAAGCCAAATATAGAATTTTGGTATGTTTGTCTGTATCACGCAAAAGCTAATGTATGGAATTAAATGCAGTTTTCACCGATGTACATTTTGCTAGAGCTCTAATTGAAAATATAGAATACATTTTTTTTTTGTTTTAGTTTATAGTGGATCATTATTCCTAGGTATTTGAACGTATTAACTTTTTCCAGTGCGTCGTTGTTTATATTTAGAGTTAGCAACGGACCTTTCTCAAAGTTTCGCCTTGTTATAACCACAAACTTAATTTTTTTTTATTTCTGTTTGGAAGGTTTTTCGCAAAAAAAAAAATTAAAGTTTTCGTTGTTGCTGCCAAAAAATTAAGAAATCTGAGACGTCACGTTTTACAATTTCATACAGTTCTCTTTACAATGTATTTCACTAAACTACTAAACGGCTGCATCGACTTGTTTCATATTTGCAACACGTTGAAAATATATATTCTGACCAAAAATTTACTCGGTATGTAGCTCGGGATATTCCTAAAGTTCTTATACAGACTAAAACGTAAGAAACCAATACATCTCTAAAACCAATGACGCTGGGGAACTGAGACTTGGCACTGATGCATATATTGCAAATGCATTGGGAAACGGGCGTGGCTCCTTCCTTCCATACAAACTGAACTTCTCATATAGCTTATCTCTGGAACTGCTTACGCTAACGTCCTGAAATTCTACACAGCTACATACATATGTTATCAATACCGTAGTTATGGCGAAAAGTGGTAATTATTGGAAAGGCTGGATCGATATACATTTACGTAAACGCGCAAGTATCATTCGATTGGGAACCATTTTCTCCTAGATTTCCAAATCCCATTGAACTAATGTAACTTGGTCTTTAATTTTGAGTAAGGTAAAATTTATGTGAAAATTTTAAAGAATTTTTTTAAATGTTTCACAAAGAATGGAGCTTTTCTTTTACGAGTTTCGCTATAAAC
>NW_023458555.1:101924708-101926082 GCF_013731165.1 Rhagoletis pomonella | reverse complement strand
TTACCTTTGCTTAATGAATTCGAACGAATAACCGACGATTTCAGATGAAGGTAAATTATCATGTAAGCACAAAAGGTCGGTCTGATGTGACTTACACCACTTTCAAAATTATGGGCACATACGCATTCAATGTAACTACGATACTTTTTTCCACTCACCTGTTTTATAGGTCCTCTTCATGTTTCGCATTTTACGGTCCAGCGTGTCATCATCTTCAACGAGAAAGCCCGCCGTCCTCATGTCAGCGAGAATATCCATTAACAAATTCTTCTTTTTAAGTTTTGGATCACGAAACTTATCTTTCCTTTTTCTGTATTCCTATAAGAAAAATCTCGTAGCTGCTTCATGCCACTTGAATTTGGAGTTCCCTGGTGAACGTATAATTAAAAATCATATCAAATCATCGTATACTCCTTAAAAAAACTTTTATCTGAGGATAAAGTCGGATATATAAAAATAATAAACTGCAACTTAAGCAACCAATTTACCAGTTTTAAACTTTATGTGGACTTCCTGACTAGCGGTTATACGATAGATGTAGTCATCTAGAGCGTAATCTGCAGTAAATTCATTATTTGTAGAGATTTTATTTCTTTATTTTTCTTTTTGTATGTCTTTTTATCAAATGCTGGCACTAATACTGGTTGATCCATCGTTGTTTTCGTTTCGCAACTCTGCAATATTTAATAAGTTTTAGCTACATCCAAAGTTAGATAGTTTTCAAATCACAAATTTAATGAAAATGTAATTATTTGAAACAAAAAACCTTTTAATGGAAGAGCCAAATGTCAAACTGTCAAAGGCGCTCACAACATGTTGTTTGAAATGATCAGAAATAAAATACTAGAGAAATGTCGGCTTGTGTGTCGACCAAAATCGTGCAAAATTTGTTTGACCCATTAATTTTCAATTCGATAAAGTCGGAGTAATTCAAGTTTAAGCAATAAATGCCCTTTGTTGAATAGGATTTATTTAATTGTCCATTTCTTCCGCCCTCAGTGTTCGCTCCTGAGGAGCTTGGGCGTTTAAAGCGCGCACATTAGCATTATTGCGTGAATTTGGATGTCTATTGTAATTATTGTTCCTGATATTGTTTCGATTGCTGTTATTTGATGACCGATTACTATTATTGTTGAAATCGCCGTAATGCCTTGAACCGTTATTGTTGTACTTACTGTTATTATTGTACCTATTGAAATTAGCGTTGTTTTGTCTGAAATTATTACTGTTGTACCCAGTGTTGCCAGAACTTTTTGGGCCGACCGGCTAGATTGGCAAAAAAAAGCGGCTAAAAACGGCTAAAATGTTTTAGTGAAAATTCACATGTTTTATTTAAATAAATCGCAAGAAACGAAAGACTAGTTAACACCATTA
>NW_023458555.1:101923179-101924608 GCF_013731165.1 Rhagoletis pomonella | reverse complement strand
CCGAGCTACATACCGAGTAAATTTTTGGTCAGAATATTTATTTTCAACGTGTTGCCAAATATGAACCAAGTAGTAGTTTAGTGAACTGTATGAAATTGTAAAACGTAACGTCTCAGATTTCTTAATTTTTTGGCAGCAACCACGAAAAGTTTTAATTTTTTTTAGCGAAAAACCTTCCACACAGAAACAAAAAAAAGTAAGTTTGTGGTTATATCAAGGTGAAATTTTGAGAACGGTCCGTTGCTAACTCTAAATATAAAAACGACGCACTGAAAAAAGTTAATGTGTTCAAATACCTAGGAATAATGATCGACGATAAATTAAAACAAAAAAAAAATCGATTCTATATTTTCAATTAGTGCTCTAGCAAAACTGCATTTAATTCCATACATTAGCTTTTGCGTGATGCGCTTGCAAACATACAGACAAACATACCGAAATTTTAGATTTGGCTTCTGTTGATCTAATAAACCCCCTATTAATTTTTCTTTAACATCTATTATGTACAGATATCGGCCTGTTGCAATTTTATTATTCTCAAGTACTCTCGTTTGATACCCATATGGCAACGTTTAGTTTATATTATAAATTTAACTGAATTAAAGTTTTCAAATAAGTGGCAACCCGCTTCAAGAATATTTTCAAAAGTGAGCTTCCTAATCCTCTTTAGTTTAATATTCGTATTGCAATATTTCATTTATTTTACTAATTTTAATGAATTAAATTTTTCAATCAGTTGGCAAATCCCCTAAAAATATTTTCAGGATTAAAATTTCCTATCGTCTTTAGTTTGATGCCAATATTGCATATTTAATTTATGCTATCAATTAAATTAAATTAAAGTTTTCAAATAAGTGGCAACCTTCCACAAAGATATTTTCAGCTGTAGGCCTTTGTAAATTTCTTTCTGTTGACAGCCATATTGCAGTATTCACATTACCGTATCAATTGACCTAAACTGAAATTTTAAACACAGGTGGCTACTCTCTAATTTTTTATTCTATATTGGAACCTAGATCTCTAGCGATACATCGGTGAAAACTGCATTCAATTCCATTTTTTCGACTGATGCGCGTACAAATATACAGACAGGCAGATATTCAAAAATTATAAAAATTGTTTATTTGGCTTCTGTGGCTTTAATAAAAACCCACCATATTAATTTTTCTTTAATATCTATAAGGTACAGACATCGACCTGTTACAATTTTATTATATGTATATCTAGATGTAGATATAGATTCCATTTATTTAATCAATTTAAAACAATACAATTTTTCAAACAGGTGGCAGCCCTCCCTAAAAATATTTTCGGCAATAAAATTTCCTAAACCCCTTCAGTTTGATACCCATATTGCAATATTCAATTTATCTTATAAATTCAATTAAATGGAAATTTTCAAACAGGTGGCAACTCTAAAAAAATACTT
>NW_023458555.1:101921427-101923079 GCF_013731165.1 Rhagoletis pomonella | reverse complement strand
AAAAGCTTGAATTTTTAATTGTTTTGTAGTTTTTTATGTTTTGTACAACTCTTCTAAAAAATTAGTACACTAAATAAACAAAAAAATAGTCAAAACTGCTAAAAAATGTTGTGGTGCTATTAGTTTGAGCAGTACTATATTCGTTTTCTCATAATATGGTAAAATGTTAATAATTTCCCTTGTCCGGATTTTCAGATGCGCCTCCGTATTTGATCTCAGTTAAACTTTTATTAGAATGAGTTGTTAATTGAAACGAATATCTTTTATTCTATTTGTTTTGTAGTATTATAAATGTATTTTTATAGCCAATTTCACGTTTTTGCACTTTAAAAGGGACAAACACAATCCGAATTTAGTTTTGCCATATAAAAAATAAATTCAGATTTTGACTGTCGCTATTCAAGGAGATACCCTTGCATCTATGTATATAAGTTATATAATTCAGACGCATAAATTAATAAGTTGATTTTGTTATTATAGGAAGTTCTTTTTGATGCACTCAAATTAAAAAAAAGTATACAATCTCTTTAACTTACAAAGTAATTTATAAATTTTATAAATTTATTAATTATTCAATTTTCAAGCAATTGGCGTTTCAATTCAATACATTTCACGACGATAGTATTATCGATACTATCGATCTTTTCAACTATCGTTTCGAAAACTATCGAGTGGCGGTACTATCGATAGTATCCCAGCTCTACATACTGAAACTTATATAATGCATATTTTTGCAGGGATTTATAGATCATACAAGTGGAACTATCGTACAGAATATCTCTGGAGGTACTTGGGGAAGGGTACGGAAACTATTTGTGGAGATTTATGTTAGTAATACTTTACTGTAAGAGAAAAAAGTGAGAAGTGAGTAGTTGAAAATAGTCTTTCAATTACGTAAAATGAGAAAAATGTTCAAAATCTGGCCTCTGTAAGACATGATGATTCAGAGTTTTTGTCAAAAACGTCAGATGGTTTCTGAATTAATTTTCTAGAACTGTATATATATTTATTTCTTAACGAAATTTCGATTATATTTTGCTACTAAAACTGGGTGATAGCAAGTTCTGAAGGTTATTACTAAGTCTTTGACATATATTGTGGAAAAATCATTGAACGCTCATAGAATCATCTTGGAAATAGAGCAGTCAAATTGCTGTTATCAAAAATGTGAGGTGTTTATATACATATGTAGCAAGAAATGGTGGTGGGTTATGAATCTCCACGTACATGCTTGATATGAGTATATGAAACCGGTGGATTCGACAATTTTTGTTTGTTAGTGGACACATTGTTCGAAAAAAGCCACCCAACCCAAGGCATAACGGACATAACCCAGGCAAGTTTCCCAAGCAGCAAAACTGAGTTTTGTGTCATGAAGTTATAATATGACAATGTACAGGATGCAAAAAAACGTTATGCTTTGTCAAATAATGTTTTAAAAATTAATACGCATAAGTGCCCGCTGTACTAAAAAAAGAACACTCCCAATAGTTAACTTTTAAACTTTTTTACTTAATTTTAATTCCCAAGTTTGTTTAAAATGGCTTTTATGGTCACATAAATAAAATTAGATATAATAAAATTGTAACCGTTTTTGTTTGGGCGTAAAGGGGTTAAAGCAAACATCAAACAATTTTATAATATGCAAGTAC
>NW_023458555.1:101918306-101921327 GCF_013731165.1 Rhagoletis pomonella | reverse complement strand
TTTTTACAAAAATTAAATTAAAATTAAAAAAATACTAAAGAAATATATACAAACCATTTTTTTAATCACCTTTTTTGTTATAAGATTGAGTTATAGAATTAAATGGATAATTAATCAAGCTACGCTATCCACAGTATTTTTGCGTAGAATTCCTTTCTGCGTAGGTGGCCTTCGGCCGCGCTTAGGGATTATAACCCTCACTACGTAGAATTCTTCTTTCTGTGTTGCCAAATAAAAGGGGCTGAACACCTTTTGCAGAGAACACCTTTCTGCGTAGGGGGCCTTCGGCCACGCTTAGGGATTATAGCCCTCACAACGTAGAATTCTCCCTTCTGTGTTGCCAAAGAAAAGGGGCAGAACACCTTTTTGCGTAGGCGGCCTTCGGCCGCGCTTAGGGATTATAACCCTCACTACGTAGAATTCTTCTTTCTTTGTTGCCAAATAAAAGGGGCTGAACACCTTTAGCAGAGAACACCTTTCTGCGAAGACGGCCTTCGGCCGCACTTATGGATTATAACCCTCACTACGTAGAATTCTCCTTTCTGCGTGCGAAGAAAAGGAACAGAAATTCCCTTTTCACAAAAGTATATTTCTTGTGCATTATTTGGGTGTTTTTTAAGTTGAAATACAAATTGTATTAATAGAGTGGCAGCACCAGTTTTCCTCCATCTTTTTTATATTAACTACACAAGATTGTTGTGCGGATTTTCACCCTCGGAATATTGCTACTAAATACAGAATTTCGCGAAAGTGTACGCATAAAACATCACAAATGTATAAAAACTAATAAATACGTGTTAAATTGAGTAATTTACTCCATTCATTTGCATGAAATTCATCAAAATATAGCGCGGAAAGTGCAAGTGTTTTTTGCAAATAACTCATTAATAAATTAAAAATGTTAATTTCCGGTCTCGGATTGTTATTGGCGTTAGGACGCGTCGATTGATACCACTCTCGAACTTTTTCCGTCCATTTTGACCTGGTTCCGCTAAAGTGCACTACTACCTAAATTAATAGCATATGGGCTTTCCCATGGTGGCGCACGTGACAGTCGTACGATTTCAATGTGATACAAAAAAGGAATACCATTTGTTTTCCTTAACTTTTTTGGGCCATTGTATAGCACATAATTAGGTCTATATTTAACCGAAAAATGAAATCGATGCTTGGTCCTGAAATATAAAAATTTAAAGAGAGGGTCGTTACGTGACAAAAAATGGAAGTTGATTTTTTCTTTTCTTACAAAATCGCAAAACTCTGCGAATTGTGGGTGGCTAATTTCGTGAAACTTATTTTAATATGATTTGGAGCAATTCTAGTTGTTTTTAGCGTTTTTTGAATTAATGCAAATTGTTTCAATTCTCTTTTACAACCCCAAGTGTGAAACGTGACGTGACGTGGCGTCACGTGACATAAATTTCCATCGTTATATTTTTGTAAATATTGCTTTTAAATTAACTTTAAACCCAAATAAAACATGTATTTTATGTAGAATATACTTTATATTTTGACTTCAGCGCCAATTCAGGGTCAACTTATTGGAAATCTATGATTTATTATGTTTCAACCACATACGCCAAATTCGAACCAAATCGGACCATAAATACGGTTTTTCGAAATATCTCGACCTTGGCACCACCTAGGAAGACCATTTTATGCAAATATGATTCTACTTACATAGCCAGTATATATTTTAAAAAGCAGACAAATCGGCCCGTAAATACGTTAGATATAAAACTTTTATTTTTTTTTTGTCGTGGTGGACCTTCCGCTGGAAACACCCATATAACATTAATACAGTTGTTTTATTGCACTGCTGGCAGTTGTACTTAAACATAACTATATAAACGCCAAATTAAAGGTATTTTTATGGTCTTTCCGATAAACATATTTGTTAAATAGTTAATTACGTATTTTTTTTTTACGAAAATCATAAATTTTTATAGAATAAATTGCCATAATTTGGTTTTCTTCCTTTTTCTCAAAATATGTTTGCATTATATACATGGATATATATATTGGAAAAATATATATAAAAATATAATGAAAGGTCCTTCAATTACCTTTCCAACTGTGTCCATATTTTGAAAATTGGTTCAATAGTTTTCAAAATATAAGCTTTTGGAAATGTTGGAAATTCCACGTTTAGCAAGGGGTGCACCACGTCCACGTTTTCTTTTTTCTCTAGCTCAAGGGTCCGTATTCTTTAGGTAAGCCGAGGGAGCTTACATTTTATCATTTAGGGCCGGTTACTCAATGTGTTTGAAACGATTGTCGTTCAAGCGATACTGACGAAACGATGTCGTCAAAACACTGATTCATGCATTTGTTTTGCTGTTACGTGCTACTGTTACTGTTACGTGATGCAAAACTGGAATTGAGTGGACAATATCGCACAAACGATCCAACAATTTTTGGTTTTCATGAAACAAGATAAACTCAGCACGATATCGTTCAGACGATTGTCGTCATACGTGATTTATGCCCAGGAGATTAGTGTTAACCAGACATTGATTAACCGGCCCTTAAGCTTAATGGATCAGAACAATCTCCTAGCAATCTCCTTTGAATATTAATGCAACTGTTAGCTGTTCTTCCTCCTGGGACAAAAGTGCATCGGCCACTGAATCCATTGTATTCTACTTAATTAAAGAAAAGTCTTTTCAAATAATGATTAAACTAATTTTGTTTTTTTAATTTCACTATTCACTATTTATTTTGATTTGTTTCTGTTAAAGCAGCTGATTAAGAACTTCGCATTTCACTATTTTAGTTGGCAACGCCGTTGATAGTTACGATCGCATTACCGCATACCAATTTTCGAATTCTCGGAACGGAACTATGAATTCGTAACTACGAACTTTCGGATTACAGCATACGGGTGTATATTATATGTACTACTTAGGGCCGGTTGTTCAATGTCTGGTTATCACTACTTGCCGGTTAAACATCATTATCGACGATTTCGACATCATGCATATAAAATGTGATCGATAAAGCGGTCGTTGTAACTAACCG
>NW_023458555.1:101915714-101918206 GCF_013731165.1 Rhagoletis pomonella | reverse complement strand
TCATGCATATAAAATGTGATCGATAAAGCGGTCGTTGTAACTAACCGGAGCTTCTACCTCCGATGTTTGCTAATCAGACATTGAACAACCGGCCCTTAGTATGCATTTCTTTATTTTTGAAAAGGGGTATTCGGCAACATTGATATGCTTACACAACGCTATTTTTTACCTATTACCGGGTTTCACACGGTTCAAGTATTGAATTCAATTCTGCTTGCCGGTGGAAGACATGGGTAGAGAAGAAAACGGAAGAGTGCATATCAGTGCTGCCGTTTGCTGCTTTTCGAGCGAAGTGAAAACACACTAAAAGTGAAGTGTTTCGAAGTGACTTGGGTGGAAAAGTGAAGTGATTATCGTGATATTTAAAATGCAACATTTAGCACTTTCGAACATATGTTTTCGAAGAGCATTCATGCAATCGCATTTAGCAAATGTACATTTACGCGAGTTGGAAATCGTATGCTTTTGACTTACAGCTGTGTTCCAGTCTCTTATTCACATCCGTATCTATTATGATCAATTCTCACGCAGAATATAATGTGCAAAAAAACCTACTGAAAAGGAAAAAATACATTTTAAACCAAAAAACTCAATACAAAAACTTGAATTGCTTTAACCATAACCGAACATTTGTTTGTGTATATATTCTTTTGTCGGTGCTGTCAATTAAAGTTTCCGCAGTTAATAAGGAAACAAAACAAACAGAGTTGATCACAAGTTGATCCAGATTTCTATAAGCATCACATCGATGTTGAATTGGCGTAACACCTTATTTACATTATTCAAGTACTTGAAAGCAATTCTTCCTGATTCTCTTTTGTGTTGTCTATTTGCGTTAACACGCTTCAATTCTGTTGAATTCAAGTTTTTGGTTCTTCGCTTCTATTTTGACATTTATCATTTGTGAAACTGGTGAATTGGCGAAAAGCAGAAACACGTATTGTACATCTTGATTTGCAAATTATTAATTAATTTAACTGAAAAATGGAACCGGACAAATATTTAATCCTAGAAGAAGCATTGGAAGCTACGCGTCATGCTATTATAGAAGAGGCCGATGATGAAGTTATTATAGGTAAGTAATTGAACTTGAATTTAGTGCTCCTCCTAGATACATATGTATGTACATATATCATTTGTTATTTTTAATAAAACAGAATTGGTTGATCTTTGCGGAAAAGTTGTTGCGTTGACCAGGAGAAACAAAAGAAAACGTGTATGGATGAAGCCGTGGAGAGCGATTAAAAATGACCGAGGTTCATTTTCATTCTTAACGAAGGAGCTTCTACTTTCAGATCCTGCAGGATTTAATAATTATTTGCGGTTAAAAAAAAGTCAATTTGAATTATTACTACGCCTTATTCAGCCGCAAATAGAACGCTTCAGCACGTTAATGAGGGAAACAACTTCTGCAGCGGAAAAGTTAGCGCTAACTTTGCGATTCCTTGCTACAGGTTGGTCCTTGAGAGTACGGTTTAGTTATTTGCCCAATGATTTCGGGCTATTGTGTCCGAATGGGTGACCTGATCTAAAAAAGTTTTACACACTTAGTCAAGGGGGTACACTTAATTGTATAACTACAACAAATTTATTAATATTGTGAATTTCGAAGTGAGTTATACGCAAATATATTAATATACTGTGGATGGCGTAGCCGGAGTTACGCGTATGGCCAAAACCATAGTTGTACACAGTTTTTATTTAAAAACTTTAAATAATTGTAATTAAAAATTTTTTCTTTGTTTATATTACTTTATTATTGTTTTTATTTGGAAAAAGTGTTTTACACCTATTATTTTGACCAATGATATATTTTTATCATACGTAAACATTCGTTTAAAAATATAAAGCGATATGATTTGCGCATATTTTGGGTTTATAAAGTAAAATCTTAATATAAACAAAGAAAAAAATGTTTAATTACAAATTATTTAAAGTTATTAAACAAAAAGCTATGAACAGCTATTATTTTGTCCATAAGTGTATATGTACAAGAAATGTTGAATGCCTTTGACAATAGAAGAGGGGTTCCCCAGGGTGATGAGTTCTTGAATTATTTTTATCATAAAAATATGTGTTAGTCCTATTTAAAGTTATAGCTAACACAATTTCTTACAGGAGAATCGTTTATAAGATTAAACTATCAATCCCGTCTATCAGCGTCGTTCATCTGCCGGACTATACCAGAGGTGTGTGAAGCAATTTATGGGAAGTTGAAAGAATCGTTTTTGCAGGTACATATGTATTTTATCAATAATATATAAATTTTCAATATTATAAATACTTATTTTTTAAAGGTACCAAGTAACGCTTTAGAATGGGAACTCATATCCAAGGATTTTGCTACAAAATGGCAATTTCCAAACTGTCTGGGTGCTTTGGACGGAAAGTACATTAACTTTCGAGCCTCGCGTACGCAAGGTGCTTTCTATCACAACTATAAGGGCACCAACAACATAATTTGATTGGCTCTTGTTGATGCCAGCTGCCGA
>NW_023458555.1:101912736-101915614 GCF_013731165.1 Rhagoletis pomonella | reverse complement strand
GTAGTTGGACATGGCTTTGTAAAAATTGTAGCTGCTCAAAATACCACGCCAGCGCCATTTTTTGTTGGAGTTATTCAAAAGCCTACATTCCTGTAGATATTGGGTGCGAAGACTCTTTCACTTCTTCTTCAGGTCCTCTATTGTTATGCGCCCGTATATTTTTTGCATTTCCGCAAGAATGCTATGCAATGCAAGCGCCTTCTTTTGCCTGTTGAGGTTATCCTTTGAGCTGACGCAATAAAGGCATTCAACATAGAAAGGGGTTATCAATGGGTCATGCTGACGCGTTGAGCAGATGTCAAATTGCTAACGTTGATGTTAACGAAGCCGAGTTTCATATACAATTAGCTCAAGAACGTGATGATTTGATAACTGATTTAAAAGAACGCATGGAAAAGGAGGAAGTAAAGGACTTTAGATTATCAGACGGACTAGTTTATAAAGTAAAAGGAGAGGGGAAAACCATATTATATGTGCCTAGAGAAATGGAAGATAATATTATAAGACTAATGCATAAGAAAATAGGACATCAGTCTGTTGACAAAACTTTGACGAAAATTTGTTTGTACTATTGGTTTCCGAAAATGAAGCTGAAAGTTGAGAAGTTCGTTCAAAACTGTCTGAAGTGCATCATGTATGCAATGCCAGTTCGGGCAAATGAAAGCAACTTCTATAACATACCTAAAAGGCCGGTGCCGTTTGATACAATCCATATTGACCATTTTGGTCCGCTGCCGACAATACAGTCTAAGCGCAAACATATATTGGTCGAAATCGATTCCTTCACAAAGTTCGTAAAACTTTATCCCACTAATTCTACAAGTACCCGGGAGGTTAATGCAGCATTAGATACATATTTTAGCTACTATAGTAGGCCGATGAGAGTTATAAGCGATAGAGGGACTTGCTTTACGTCACTAGAACTCGAGAACTTTTTAATAAAAACAAATATAATTCATGTAAAAACTGCGGTTTCTTCCCCACAAGCTAACGGACAGGCAGAACGTGTAAATAGGGTCTTAAAGACGATGTTGGGAAAGCTTACCGAACCAATCAATCATGCGGATTGGTAAAGTAAACTTCTTCAAGTGGAATATGCCATTAACAATTCAATTCACAGTACTACGGGAAGTTCCCCAAGCAAACTCTTATTTGGGGTCGAGCAGAGGGGCGAGGTAATAGATGAGTATACGGAGTACATTGAGGATAAAGTAAATCAAAACGTTCCACGAGATTTAGAGCAAATTAGATCGAGCGCGTCGGAAGCTTTTGAAAAGAGGCAAGCATACAATTTAAGTCATTTTCTGAAGAATAGCGGGAAGGCGAAGGAATATAAAGTAGGTGACTTTTGTCATACGAAATGTAGATACAGTAGTGGGAACAAACAAGAAATTCGTCCCTAAATACAAAGGGACCTATATAGTGTTTAAGGTGTTGGGAAATGACAGGTATGCCCTAAGAGACGTGGACAACTGCTAGTTAACTCAGCTGCCGTATAATGGCGTTATTGAAGCAAATAGAATGCGGAAGTGGGTTGATAAAAACGTTGAAAAGGTCGCTTCTGCCGATGAGTCCTACGAATAATAATAGGCTATAAAACTTACAACTGTAACATAATACGTAGCAATTAAGCGTTAGAATTTAAGATTAATTGTACAGTATTGTAAATATACATTGAACACTGTAACGTACAGCATGTAAATAATAGTACCTAAAACAGTCTAAACATAAATGTAATATAAAGTTCGATGAGCGAGGTCGGTCATAGTCAGGTGGGCCGAGTTGTAAACAGTACTAAATGAAGCAACCCTGTACTGTAGAAAAGTGAAGTTGGTATTGGGGAATGACAACCAACTTCACTCCTTTCCTGACCGCTGAACCACGCGAATAAAAGAAAATATAAAATTATATCGAGAAGTGAATCTTATTGTATTTTGAACAAATAAAGAACGTTTAAAAATACCTTTTTTTGAGTTGAAGAGAATTGAATTAGAAGTAATACAAATACTTTTGAATTCCTAGCGTACATATATATAGATTTAAATTTTTTGAAATAGGATTGTGTAGAGTAGTATTTATTATTATATCTTTTTCATAAATTTTATCTTACTTGAATTACCCCAAGAAAAATATGTATATACATATATAGTAATAATAATAATAAAATAAAATAAAATAATAATAATAAAATACAAAAGTTCCGAATTAAACTTAGAGTCGAACCTGGATTCTATTTAAAGTTTCACGATAAAAACTTTGTTAATAAATATTCTATAACTGGGCTTAGAACTGCTTGGATTTTTACAACGTATTTTGCGACATACTGTTGGAGGCAAGATCAGAATTTTAGGATATTCTTTTGACATCCCTATTATTTGTAAATTTTTGGCAATCGATTTTTCGGCCATTTAGGGAATTATAGTCTCTTCAGTCTGCGAAATTTCTTCCGTGGCATGCAAGAGTGAGTGAATGGATGAAAGTGAGACAGAAGAACGGATTGCAGGAGGTCTTGGGTTATTCACAGATAGACGGGTTACCCGAAGTGTCACGCGAGCCTTGGAGAACCAAGTTGTCGGATCCTTGTTCAACCAGATAGACACTGGCATTCCTCATTCGGTTGACTTCTTGCCCACCGACTTTTTCAATAGGTGCACGGCCAGAATTTTTAGAACTGTGAACATCAATAAGCCCAGTGAAACCCGCCTTTCAATTACAAGAGAAACCTAGATAAACGTTACAGCCGAATCTATAAGCTTTTCTAGAAAAGTAGATAAATTGTTTGAAGTGTCAGATTCCGAGCAAACAGGTGCCATAGTTCTGAGCCAACAGGAGACAACTAACCCGGAGCCTCGGGAGCTGAGCACGTGGCTACATCTGC
>NW_023458555.1:101897269-101912636 GCF_013731165.1 Rhagoletis pomonella | reverse complement strand
GAAATTTTAAGCAGCACATTGTTGGCTATATTCAAATAGTATGGGCTTTAAAGCTCCATACCTTAAATTGTTCTAAAAATTCAGAGTAAAAAACTCGAAATTTAGGCGAAAATTTTTGGAATTTTTCTATATGTTGTATATAGTTTGAATCCTCGATTTTTTTTTGGATTTAATTGAAGCAATAAAAAATTTTTACTCGATAACTATTGCGGATATTAAAAAAAAATCACTTTTTTGAGTCACAGCATTTGTCTATAATAACTCGAGTTGAAGTTTTTCAAATAATGAAGTTTCATTGTTGCCTTTAGTTTCTTCACTCCCGCTTTTAGTTGAAGGAAACTGAGAATATGCCAATAATATAACGCAAATACCGTATAACTAGTTAAATAAAAAGTTCTTAAAAACAATCTTAATTCTTATTGAAGTAACTAAAAAAAAATAAAAAAAACTATAGTTTTAATTAAAATAAACAAAAAAATAACAAAACTATAAAAAAGTTATTGGTAGATATTTCCCAGATTTGGTAGATTTTTTCAAGTGGATGGTAAATTTTTTTTTTTCGTCAGTGGCAACCCTGCACGGGTCCCTTTTACACAGGGTGCATACATTGCCTATATACATGTTTAGATACATGCACATTGTGGCAATGGGAGTTGCATTTAACCTAGTAGGCTGTCGTTACAGGCTCGCACCCGCGGATGTTGCCTGCAATATGCAGCGTGTGCGTAAAAGGATTCAAACGCAGCCTAGCTATATTGTTTGTGTGTTTTGCCAACGTGTGGCCTCGACCCACGACCTAAAGCCGGGCTTCCTATCAAAGTCTCTTTATGTCTGTATGCGCATCTTTTGTGTAGTTAGTCGAACGTTCACGTGTATCTACGGTTATTAACAAGTCTATGCTCCTACGTACTACTCTTACATACTATATCACAGCCAAATCCATATATACATATCACTGGGAGATAACCTATTATTACATCACAATACAATCCTATGTCTATATCACAGTTAGCTATCCTTATACTATATCACAGTATATTCTGGTAAAGGTTCCAATAGTTCTACTGGTTAAATAAAAAAAAATAAAAATACATAATAAAAATATATAAAAAAAATTAAATAGATAAATAAATAATTAAAAAAATAAATAAATATATAAATAAATAATTAATGAAATAGTCAAATAAATAGATGCGTAAATAAATAGAAAAATAATTACAATACGTCAACAATTAAAATATATATAAATACAATGGATACGAATCACAATCTTGCTTATCCACTTTTGCGTAAGCAAGCTTGCTCGTCAGTGTTAATAAGATGCCTAAGTCCGTAATATACATAGCCGAACAAAATTACGACAACTAACACTAAGGACCGGTTTCTCTATCTCCGGTTAACACTAATCCCCCGGTAAACATCGTTACCGACCTTATCGACTCCCTGTTATATGCATGGAGTTAGAACGTCGATAACAATGTTTAACCGGGGAGTTAATGTTAACCAGAGATGGAGAAACCGGCCCTAAGGGCCGTTTGCACCATGTCTAGTTAATTCTAACTCCCAGTTAAACATCTTTATCGACGTTATCGACACCCATCATATAACATGTGATCGATAAAGCAGTTAACGTGCTTAACTGAAGGATGTACCTCCAGTTAGCGTTAACTAGACATGGTGCAAACGGCCCTAAAACAAAAACAACGAACTAATAACAAATTCTAAATCCGGACCATACAATCACTAAGCTACAAATATGTCTTTGGCATGGTATACCCCTACTTTCTTCCCATTGATATCGCCTAGTTCGTACATAGAGTTTCCAATAGACTTCAAAACGATGCATTTTATTTGTGCGGGTGCAAGTTAGCATTATAATTGTCTATTTGGGAATTCTGCCGAAAGTTTCGGTATATCACCTGTCCGATTTGAAATCTAATATCTCTACTTCTAGTGTTATAAGCTTTCATACTTCTCTCGTGAGCCAACTTCAGTTCTTTCATTAACTTTTCGCGTATAAGCTGTAATCGGTCTGTCTTTGCGTCTATTTGGCAATCCGCTTCCCTTATGATGCCGAGCTTTCGATATATCTCGTATGATGCACCATGTTGCACCATAGGCATACCGAAAGTAGCAAAGTGTGGGGAGCAGTTGATTGCTGAATGGACAACGCTCCGGAGTCCAAAAGCCGCGTCACTAACATATCTATCCCAATTTTTATGATTCTCTTTTATGTACGAGTGGAGCATTTGTAGCACAGACCTATTAACTCGCTCTGCGGCGTTGCCCTGTGGCGAATAAAATGCAGTTTTGATGTGCCTCGTGCCGTATTTTTCTAGAAAACTAGAAAATATCTCAGAGACAAACTGCTTGCCGTTGTCTGAATGTATGTATTCAGGGACACCAAATATGTGAAAAACCTCTTTCTCTAAATACTTTACAACCTCGGCTGAAGTGGCTCTCTTCATCGGCTTCAAAAACACAAACTTAGAAAAATGATCCAGACAAACAAAATCATAAATATTACCATCACAAGTACGTGGGTAAGGACCCATAAAGTCGACATACAAACGTTGGAAAGGTCGTTCGGTTAAGTTTTGATTTCCCATTGCTGGTTTATGAAACGCATTTTGGGTCTTGTTACCTTTACATATTTCACAGCCTTTACTAAAAGCCTGGACATCAGAAACCATGCCTGGCCAGAAATATTTTTCACGGATTCGTGCAAGTGTCTTGTGGATGCCCCCGTGACCAACAGAAGGTTAACTGTGAGAGGCCTCCACTAACCCTGGTCGCAATTCCGACGGTACCCAAAGTTTCCAGGTCTGGTCCTCTTGAAGCTGGTCCCCCTTTTAAATTGAGTCCGTCTATAAACATACCCGTCCGATATGCACAAGTCTGGTAGTTGGTCTTTGTTCTCGGTCATAGTCCTTTTCAGTTCGTTGTATTCGTCCGAGTCAAAGCACGGTGAGTCTAAGGAAACGTCCATAAATCTTTCGTTTGTTGTCATTTCTTCCATGTGCATCCGCGATAGCGTGTCAGGCACTACATTTTGCGCCCCTTGCCTGTGTTGTATGTCAAAATCATACCCTTGGAGCTTCAAACTCCACCTGCCAGCCTACCCGACAGGTCCTTCTGATTTATCAGCCATTTTAGGCTGGCATGATCAGTTATGATTGTAAACGGCCTACCTTCTCTGTAGGGCCTGAACCTTTTCACGCTTACCACGGCTGCATAGCACTCCAGTTCGGTTATACTATAATTCCGCTGCGCCTTACTGAGTTTCACTGAAATATATGCTATAGGTCGTTCGTTGTTTTCGTCGTCAAGCTGAAATAGAACCCCACCCACTCCGTCTGTCGATGCGTCGCATTGTATATAAAACCGTCTTTTAAAGTCAGGGTGCGTCAGTACGGGTGCCGATATGAGGTTTTGCTTCAATCGATCAAACGACCTCTTGGCTTCGTCCGTCATGGTGAATTTCTTTATCTTTTCTTTAGTGAGACAGTCGTGCAGTGGAGCTGCAATGGTCGCGTAATCTTTGATAAATCGACGGTACCAGCCTGACATACCTAGGAACCGTCGGAGCTGCTTCGGAGTTTTGGTCTCCGGGAAATCCCTCACAACTGCAACCTTGTTTGCATCCGTACGTATACAACCATCCCCCACAACCTACCCCAGGTAACGAACCTCCCTATAACAGAATTTACTCTTTTCCACGTTGATAGTCAGTTTCGCTTTCCTTAAGCACCGAGCGACCTTTTCCAATAAACACAAATGAGACGAGAAATCTTCTGAACACACTAACAAATCGTCAAGATACACAAACACACACTCACGTAACGAAGCGGATATAACCTTGTCCATTAACCTACACATTCTTTGTGCCGCATTGCACAGACCGAAGGGCATAACTGTGAATTGGTATAGGGGTCGGCCTGGGACCGCGAATGCCGTCTTTTCTCTTGATTTATTTTCTAAAGGGATCTGCCAAAAGGCGTTTTTTAAGTCAATTGCTGAAATGTATCGAGTGTTTAGTAATCGACTAAGAATAGCGTCAACGTGTGGCAGCGGGTAAGCGTCTTTGATTGTCGTTTTGTTGACTTTTCTCGCATCTAAGCACAGGCGGTTTTTGGTACCTTTAATAACTAACGAGACAGGTGAGTTCCAGCTGCTGTTACTAGTTTCTATCACCCCCATCTCTAACATTCTGTCAAGCTCTTGATATATAAGTTTTTGTATTGCAGGTGATATAGGGTAATGTCGCGGCTTAATGGGTAGGTTCTGATCCACGACCTCAATGATATGTTCCTCCATATCGGTGCGACCTAATCCTAAAACTGAGAATGAAGGAAATTGTGCCTTCACCTTTTCTAACGCTATGGTTTGCTCTTGTGTTAATGTGTGTTGAACGGCATCGAACGAAAGGTCACCTTCGGCGGGTACGAGCTCTGAAGTAGCAGTGGAAGTTGGACGTGTCTTCGCCCTTCTGCTGGCAACCTCTAGGTTAAACGCCTGCCAAAAGTCTACTCCCAAGTACACTTCCTGTTGCAGACCGGGTACAACCAGAAACTCAAGCTCTTTTATCATGTCAACCCACTCGACTGGTAAAGTTATAGCGCCTATGACTGGAGTTTTGCCCCCATTAGCAGTTTTTATATGTTGATCTGTGATATGTAAAATTTACTTTCCTTGCCTTCCAACAATTTGTCTGCATTTCTGTCGAGGCAGCTTTCTCCCGCGCCAGAGTCTAGTAATGCTAACACCTCCCAATTTTCGTTTGCGCAAAAAAAACGATTGTCTCCTTTTAATGTGACGATCGTTGAGATTATTTCATTATGGATTCTCCTGAACATTTTTCTCGTTTCTTTCATTTTCTTTATATTTAAATAGTTTCTATTTTTCTTCCCTTCTTCAATGGCTTCGCAAAATATCCTCTGCCTTGCTATCTCATACTCCAATTTCCTTTGGTGTAAGGTTTCAATTTTTTCTTTTTGTTCTAAACTTATTCTCTGATCTACTATTTCATCTTCTTTTCTTTTTATGATACGAATTTCTGGCTGTTCTCCGGGTATTTCGCCTCCTGGCTGGAGCTCCAGGTGATCTCCGCCAGGGTAGCGTTTCCCTTATCAGGCTTATAAACACAGAAAGACATATCACCCCCACACGCAAAACATACCATATTGTGAAAGGACGGTTTACAACTATTTTCCTTTTTAGACTCGGACGGATTTTTAACAAAATAATCGACAGGCATACCACATTTAAAACACAACATTAAATGGAACGGCGACGCACAATACGAATTGATGGTTTGCCTTGGGTGATTCGGTGTACACGGCCTTGGTTCATTGGAGTGACCTAGGTTTGCTTTGTTATTTCCGCCTTGTGGGAGGCATGGTGTCTTTTTTGGGGGCAGATTTTGCATGGCTTCCACCGCTTTACCACCTACTTTTTCGTCCAATGAGTGCTCTTCTGGATACACCAACTCATTTACAGTTTTCGATCTATTTTTATTTTCTTTAATCACGCGTTCTGCCCGCTTGCATTCGGCTTTTAATTCTGCCAGTGTATCAGTCTTCGATGCAAAGGTCAAGTTAGCCAGGTAAGGTTTTAAGTTTCCTTTAATAATGTTTACGAGCTCCTTTTCAGGAATTCTCTTTTCAACCGAAAAGTTAAATCGTGGACGTCACCATAAAAGTCGTCCAAGGATTCCTGCGCAAGTTGCTTTCTTTCCATAATTTGTCGGATTATCTAGTAATCCCACTCCGCCGTCTTGAAGTGGACTAGCAGCTCGGACTTCAAGTCGAAGTATCCAAAATTCGGATCCTCGGCATAGTCTTCCAAAACTTGCTAGTACAACTTCAAAGCGGAGCCAGATACGAGACAGTGAAAATCTCTGAATAACTGGCTGCATGAGATCTCGTGCTGTGCACGCAACCTTTCCACCCTGAATAGGAAGCTCTCCACGGTTATGCCTTTATTATTGCCATCGAACTTGACATGCCATTTGTCTAGATCTCATCTTCATTCCAAATGGCATCTTCGACGACCTGTGGACCTGTCATTTGGCTTCTAGAGGGTCTTCCTTCTGGTGTTGATGCATTGGGCTGGGTCATCGCCTGGTTGGAAGTTTCTATCTCGGTAACCCGGTTGCTGAGATGCGAAACATGAGCTCTCATATTGCGTACTTCGTTGAAGCACTGCGCCATCACGTCTCCTTGAGTTGCCATCATAGCCATTAATCGGCTCAGCTGTTCGACACTGGTCGCAGATGTAGCCACGTGCTCAGCTCCCGAGGCTCCGGGTTGGTTGTCTCCTGTTGGCCCAGAACTATGGCACCTGTTTGCTCGGAATCTGACATTTCAAACAATTTATCTACTTTTCTAGAAAAGCTTATAGATTCGGCTGTAACGTTTATCTAGGTTTCTCTTGTAATTGAAAGGCGGGTTTCACTGGGCTTATTGGTGTTCACAGTTCTAAAAATTCTGGCCGTGCACCTAATGAAAAAGTGGGTGGGCAAGAAGTCAACCGAATGAGGAATGCCAGTGTCTATCTGGTTGAACAAGGATCCGTCAACTTGGTTCTCAAAGGCTCGCGTGACACTTCGGGTAACCCGTCTATCTGTGAATAACCCAAGACCTCCTGCAATCCGTTCTTCTGTCTCACTTTCATCCATTCACTCACTCTTGCATGCCACGGAAGAAATTTCGCAGACTGAAGAGACTATAATTCCCTTAATGGCCGAAAAATCGATTGCCAAAAATTTACAAATAATAGGGATGTCAAAAGAATATCCTAAAATTCTGATATTGCCTCCAACAGTATGTCGCAAAATACGTTGTAAAAATCCAAGCAGTTCTAAGCTCAGTTATAGAATATTTATTAACAAAGTTTTTATCGTGAAACTTTAAATAGAATCCAGGTTCGACTCTAAGTTTAATTCGGAACTTTTGTATTTTATTATTATTATTTTATTTTATTTTATTATTATTATTACTATATATGTGTATACATATTTTTCTTGGGGTAATTCAAGTAAGATAAAATTTATGAAAAAGATATAATAATAAATACTACTCTACACAATCCTATTTCAAAAAATTTAAATCTATATATATGTACGCTAGGAATTCAAAAGTATTTGTATTACTTCTAATTCAATTCTCTTCAACTCAAAACAAGGTATTTTTAAACGTTCTTTATTTGTTCAAAATACAATAAGATTCACTTCTCGATATAATTTTATATTTTCTTTTATTCGCGTGGTTCAGCGGTCAGGAAAGGAGTGAAGTTGGTTGTCATTCCCCAATACCAACTTCACTTTTCTACAGTACAGGGTTGCTTCATTTAGTACTGTTTACAACTCGGCCCACCTGACTATGACCGACCTCGCTCATCGAACTTTATATTACATTTATGTTTAGACTGTCTTAGGTACTATTATTTACATGCTGTACGTTACAGTGTTCAATGTATATTTACAATACTGTACAATTAATCTTAAATTCTAACGCTTAATTGCTACGTATTATGTTACAGTTGTAAGTTTTATAGCCTATTATTATTCGTAGGACTCATCGGCAGAAGCGACCTTTTCAACGTTTTTATCAACCCACTTCCGCATTCTATTTGCTTCAATAACGCCATTATACGGCAGCTGAGTTAACTAGCAGTTGTCCACGTCTCTTAGGACATACCTGTCATTTCCCAACACCTTAAACTCTATATAGGTCCCTTTGTATTTAGGGACGAATTTCTTGTTTGTTCCCACTACTGTATCTAAATTTCGTATGACAACAAAGTCACCTACTTTATATTCCTTCGCCTTCACGCTATTCTTCAGAAAATGACTTAAATTGTATACTTGCCTCTTTTCAAAAGCTTCCGACGCGCGCGCTTTACATTGCTCTAAATCTCGTGGAACGTTTTGATTTACTTTATCCTCTATGTACTCGGTATACTCATCTATTACCTCGCCCCTCTGCTCGACCCCAAATAAGAGTTTGCTTGGGGAACTTCCCGTAGTACTGTGAACTGAATTGTTAATGGCATATTCCACTTGAAGAAGTTTACTTTACCAATCCGCATGATTGATTGGTTCGGTAAGCTTTCCCAACATCGTCTTTAAGACCCTATTTACACGTTCTGCCTGTCGGTTAGCTTGTGGGAAAGAAACCGCAGTTTTTACATGAATTATATTTGGTTTTATTAAAAAGTTCTCGAGTTCTAGTGACGTAAAGCAAGTCCCTCTATCGCTTATAACTCTCATCGGCCTACTATAGTAGCTAAAATATGTATCTAATACTGCATTAACCTCCCGGGTACTTGTAGAATTAGTGGGATAAAGTTTTACGAACTTTGTGAAGGAATCGATTTCGACCAATATATGTTTGCGCTTAGACTGTATTGTCGGCAGTGGACCAAAATGGTCAATATGGATTGTATCAAACGGCACCGGCCTTTTAGGTATGTTATAGAAGTTGCTTTCATTTGCGCGAACTGGCATTGCATACATGATGCACTTCAGACAGTTTTGAACGAACTTCTCAACTTTCAGCTTCTATTTCGGAAACCAATAGTACAAACAAATTTTCGTCAAAGTTTTGTCAACAGACTGATGTCCTATTTTCTTATGCATTAGTCTTATAATATTATCTTCCATTTCTCTAGGCACATATAATATGGTTTTCCCCTCTCCTTTTACTTTATAAACTAGTCCGTCTGATAATCTAAAGTCCTTTACTTCCTCCTTTTCCATGCGTTCTTTTAAATCAGTTATCAAATCATCACGTTCTTGAGCTAATTGTATATGAAACTCGGCTTCGTTAACATGAACGTTAGCAATTTGACATCTGCTCAACGCGTCAGCATGACCCATTGATAACCCCTTTCTATGTTGAATGGTGTAGTTAAAATTTTCTAATTCCAGAGCCCATCTAGCTATTCGCGCATTTACCTGCTTTCTTCCCAAAGTCATAGCAAGCGAGTTACAATCCGTAACGATAATAAATGGAATTCCTTCCAGATATACACTAAATCTTTTCAGAGCATAAATGATTGCCAATGTTTCGAGCTCGAAACTATGATACCTACTTTCCGCGCTTGACGTTGTTTTCGAAAAGTAGGAAATTGGATGAAATTTACCATTATCCTGATGCTGTAGCAAAACGGCCCCAAAACCGGTCGAACAGGCATCACAATGCAATTCCGTTTGTTTCAATGGATTATAAATTGCTAGCACTGGACTTTTGGTGAGTTTGGTTTTTAATTCTTCAAACGCGGCAATACACTGTTCATCAAAATCAAAAGTCGAATTTTTCTTCAACAATTGTTGTAATGGTTTTACAATCCGTGAGAATGACCGTACGAATCGGCGAAAAAATTAAAATAACCCGATACAAAAGTGTAACTCTTTTTGGTTTTTAGGAACAGGATAACTTTTAATAGTGCTTATGTGCGAGTCACTTAGCCAGATACCTTTGGAACTAACTGAGTATCCTAAATACTCGATTTCACTGTAACCGAACTTACATTTAGTAAGATTCAGTTTGAGTCCTCTTTTGGAAAGGCGTCTAAGCACATCGTCTAACAACAATTTGTGATCATCGAAATCGTGGGAAGCTATAATAATGTCATCCATGTAAATTATTATTTGCTTTGAATCAATTAAGTCTCTAAAAATTGTGTTAACAAATCTTTGAAATACAGCCGGAGCATTCTTTAATCCAAACGGCATTTTTAAGTATTCGAATTGGCCGTTTGGTGTTACAAAAGCAGTGAGGGGGACAGATTCTGGTGAAATTCGAACTTGGAGAAATCCGCTTTTTAAATCTAAAACCGTAAATATTCGTTTTCCCTCCAAGTATTCTATGCAACCATCTATCAAAGGTAGTGGATAATTATCCCTGACTGTTATTTTATTTAAACTTCGATAATCTATGCACATGCGCATCTTTCCTTTTCTTTTGACTAGTACTACGGCAGAAGCATATGGCGAATTACTGGGCCTAATGATTACTTCCCTCAGTAATTCATCAATATTATTCTGTACTTCGGATTTTTCTGAGTAAGATAATCGTCGTGGAGTGCAATAAAGTGGTATTTCGGTGGTCAGATGGATTTTCAACTCATAATCAAGCGGCTCGACTGCAGTTTCTCTTGGCTCTAGGTAAGATTCCCTAATCATGTTGTTCAAGGCTACCGATTGTTCTCTATTCAGTTTAGGATTTATATCAAGTTCTAACGCGAAATATTCTATATTAATACAAAAAATATCATTACTGGCATGCGTTACAAAAGGATCGGAATTGAGATTTTTATTTTCGCCATATGATTTTAAAAGATCGCATCTGCTGAGGTTCGTAAGTGCGTTTCTTTTGGTACAAAATAATAAATTTTTTCTCTAATACACATTAGTTATTCTTTAACATATCTTAGCTTTACTTTTGTTAAGCGAATCCTAAACTTGGACAAAAAATCTCTTCCCAAAATAACTGGCGTGAGCATAGGTTCATTTGACAAAACTAGAAATGTAACTTTTTTTATTCCGTTTTTGAATTTAACAAAACATTTTAATTCATTTTCAATTAATAGTCTCTTCCCTCCGACACCAATGTATTTTGATATTATTGGTTGTTAGTTTCCTTTAATAAATTCAATCGGAATATCAGATTCCCGTAATAGACTAACGGGACTACCCGTATCAAAAAGAGAAAGATACTTATTAAATACCTGTATCTTACAATCACTAAAATTAATACTCACAAAGTTGTAAGCGCCTACGTCTTCGTCGTGTTCACCGGATTCCACCTCTGCAACTGCCAGGACTTGTTGTCGTTTGTCCGTTTAACGAAGAATCTTCTTCGGGTTGGGGCAGGAACGGTGCTCATGACCCATCTGCCAACAGCGAAAACAAGAACCATTTGGCCTGAGCGGGTACGGGCAATTGGGCTTTATATGCCCTGTTTGCGAGCAAGTAAAACAGTGGGCAGCTTCCTTCGTAGTCCTTGTTGATTCCTTGGTCGGCGTTTTGATTGTGTCACTTTCACGACGTAAGTACTTCTGCTGGTATCTGGACACCAGCATCTTCAGCTCTTCAATCGTGCGTGCACCTATAAGAAGATTTTTGTTGGAGATATTATCTCCCAAGCCTTCAATTATGAAGTCGATAACTTCGGTTCCGGTGATGTCAGATCTTTTGGCGATGTTGAGAATGTAGCAGTGGAGTGACTCGGTCTTCTTCTGCCAACGCCGTTGATCTAACATCTTGCCGGCTGACGTCTCTGTCGAATTCAGCAGTTAGTTGCTTGCGTAGCTGGTCGTACGTAAACACACGTGCAGTGCCGGTAAGAGAACGCCGCAGGCACAAAAATCGGAAACGTTCATCAGCATTGATTGTGTTCATTACTTCTTCGAAATCGCGTAATAAATATCGCACTGAGTAGGCAATGTCATCTCCACTGAACTTTGTTAATGCATGTTCGACATCAGAGTAACTGTTTTTGTTGCCAGCATTACACACTGGTGGTCCTGAGCCTCTCTCCAATTCGTAAATGCGTTGTTTCAACATAATTGCTTCCAGCTTCTTATGCAATAAAGACAATTCCTCGTCAATCTTGCTGTAGCTGGAACACCATCAGAAGTGGAGTTGGCAATGCTAGCGGTTTTGACTGCAGGAAGGGCGGTGGTATTGGTGGCGGTAACATTACCGACAACGGCAACAGCATCGGCAACGGCAGTGGCACTGGCAACAGTATCGGCAACGGCAGTCGTAAGGGCTACGGCAGCGGTGGTGGCAGCGGCACCCTCAGCAGAGGCCTCATTGTCGGCGGAATTAATTCTGTCCACAGATGGACAAACATTGTGATTATCGTAATGTGCAGCTCTGGCAGCGGCACCTGCAATCGCAATTTCATCAGCACGGTCACTGACACTTGCCACGTCGGCGATTATATTTGTTTGCTTTAAAAGACCATCAGATGGAGCACCGCCTACGTTCGCCGTGTCGGATGAAACTCCACCCGAGTGATGGCTCCTGTCTGATGCTCCCACCATGTCGATTGCCATCCGTTTTAGCTGCGACAACGTGGCAGTAGTCGCGAATTCGATGCCCGCCTCGCTTAGAAGTTGCGCATAATCTTCCCGTGTAGAAGACATTTTGCAGGATCGTTAACACACCTGATGCTTTAAACGTTCTATATTTGTTCAAAATATAATAAGATTCACTTCTCGATATAATTTTATATTTTCTTTTATTCGCGTGGTTCAGCGGCCAGAAAAAGAGTGAAGCTGGTTGTCATTCCCCAATACCAACTTCACTTTTCTACAGAACAGGGTTGCTTCATTTAGTACTGTTAAAAAATTTTTAATTTTTTTTAATTTTGTTTTTTATTTTTTTTTTAAATCTAGCTGGTTTAACTCCAATTAAACTTACAATGCAGTTGGTGTGATCGGGTGTTGCGCCTCGGCGAGGTGAATATGGGTGCGTCACAGTTATTCGGTCATTTGTCAACAGTCCATGGTCAAAGTAAACTACATCCCCTTTTACTGTGCACATAATAACGTGGCACATCTGCACCCAGGACTCTTGCCCCAAATGTGGTGGCGACGTCAATCCCACCCCTTGGGTCGCTCCACCGTAAACCTCACGCTCACGCGATTTCTGGACCGCATGCGCCGGTAGCTTGAACGTGTGCGCTTCTATCGCTTCTATTTGCTAAAACGAATTTCCCCAATTGTGCCAATCCTACTTCTGGATACCACTCGAACCAGTGTTGAAGCTAGCAAGAGGAACTCCAAAAGCAGTATAAGCACACCCCCGGTTTGTCAGACGAGCCCTTATCGCATTTGTCGAAACAAAGCGACGTTGCCGTCGTGACCCTAGCCTGTCCGGAAATACAAAGAATAAGAGGAAGAAAAGGATAGTTTACTATGAAGATAAACACAGGTATTAGTAAATAGAAGTAAAAAAAGAAAAATACAGAAAGTAGATAAAAAAATGTGAAGTAAAATGCGCGTATTCATAGTCCAGCAACTAAGTCGAAACTAACAAAGTTGCAACTTAAATTTAAGTACCAACTTAAAATTTACCTCAATTCATAGTCGCATTTCAGGCTTCTACTAAGTAGTTTCGACTTAGTTTACGATATAGCACAACGAGTGTGAAAATGTTTCGATTTTTCTTTAGGATATTTTGGAAAAATTACATTTTGATTAAATAATGTCAAGTTTGATCATCCGTTTATGTAATTTTTATTTTCATTGCATGATTATGCAAAAGAATAAGGTATCATTTTCTTGTTAATTGTGTGAAATAGCCAGAACGACCGCAGTGATGTGAGGTCGATGTTTATCGAAAGCATGCTGTGAAACATACAAATAGTAGATATCTAATTGTTATGCACAAATTTACTTTAAAAGAACTAACGTGAAACTGACTTATTATTTGAGAATTTATCTAAATTATTCCAATTATAAAATTGTGATGTAGCTAGAGATGTTCCAATACCATCGAAGTATCGATACCTACTCAAATGAGTTTACTCAAATCGCTATTTCGATACTACTTATATGAGTTAACCGAATGTATCGATACCTACTTATATCGATAATTTTTCATCCTTTTACATGCAACAAAGCGAAATTATTTTTCAGACGTTATCTGTGACATACCTTGAGCGGCACCTGAGTGGCAGATCGACCTATCTCGGCAGAGAGTTCGAAATTTTCAATATGTTTTCAGTTGAGGTATCGATATGTATATTTCTTCATTAGTAGCACTAGAAGTAATACGATTACTTAGCCAAAAAATTCAACCTTTGAAAGGTTCCCACAAAACTTTACGGCTACAATGCATTGCTTGCACTTTATTGTGGTATCACTAGCTTTGTAAAATTATACCCACACTTTACTGGCCATCTCCACAGGATAAAATTTATTGCTGTCCAGCTGTAATTTTGGTCACTAGATATAAGTTATATCAGTGGCAATATTTGTGTAAGCTTTTTATATCTTGATATAAGCATTTGTAAGAAACACATTTTTGCCGGATTTAATCACTTATAAAATTTAAAAAAATATATTGTTTTACACCCAAGTACATAATAACAAATATTTTGACAGAAAACAGCTAAATTTTTGCTTTTATATTAAAATATCAATAATGATGCCGACACGAAGTTTTCGTGCAAATGAAAATATAGCTGTCAAACTACCAAATTGCCGGCAATAGACGGCAAGATATAAAGCTCTGATATATATTGCCCTTGAAGAGCAATGAGCGGTCTCCACTGGCTATTTATATTCTAACATATGTATCATGATATAAACTTTATCCTGTGGAGACGGGCAGTTAGATTTTGGCGGTGTCATTGCTTAAAGAAATTATTTTTCATAAAAACGAAGCAATTATTTTCAATAGAACAAATATTGTCGACAAGATATGGCACCTGCTCAAATCGATTCGATACAAGTTAGCCGTGGGTAACACAGTGCGGCGCCGCGCCAATGCGCTGATACTGAGAGCTGAGTTACTGGCGCCGATACCGATTTTCACAACACTGTGACGCAATGGCGCCAGCAACACCGGAACACTAACAACACCGGGCGGCGCAAAGAACCAGCAAAGAACACACAAAAGCGAAGTGTCACTTGTAAAATGTGCAGCACAAGGCGAATTTTTACAAGGTGTTGTTGCTAAAATTAGCCGCGGTCCTTCTGAATGTGAAAATTATGTCTTTGTTGTATTTTTGGGTTTTGAACTTGACTTGTTTTTGCCCAACCGATACCACCTTGTATTAATTCACCTTAGTTCAACACCGGAACACTGACAACGACGGGTGTCGCAAAGAACCAGCAAAGAACACCCGAAACAGAAATGTCTCTTGTAAAATGTGCAGCACAGCTAGAATTCGTCGCGGTCCTTCTGAATGTGCAAATGATGGGTTTGTTGCATTTTTGGGTTTTGAACTTGGGTACACATGAGTTTTTTCTCATGAGTTTTTTCTCACCTTGTATTAATTCACTTTGGTGCAGCGTGCAGCAATAAAGGAAATGAGCTTTAGCCTGAAGAGGCGCAATTGCGCCAACACACTGTGCTGATTCCGACAGTGGCGCTGGAGTTGGTGTGTCAGCGCCAAAAAATTTTCGCCGTTAAGCTTAGTATCCAGCTCTTAAGAAAACGGTCAAGAAAAAATTGCCATTATTTTGCGTGTGTGTCCAAGGAATTTTGACACGTTTTATACCTCACAGCCTGTTGCCTCACTCTTTCCTCAAGAAATAATGGAGCGGGCATATATTTCTGTTGCAAACCTGGGTTGCCTTGTGCTCTTTTTTCACAAAAAACTTTAGAAAACCGTAGTAGAAA
>NW_023458555.1:101892994-101897169 GCF_013731165.1 Rhagoletis pomonella | reverse complement strand
TAAACATAGAGAATTTCCAGCAGCCCAAACAGAAATAGCAGACAAGTCACTGTTTATTTTGAAACATAAATCCTCAACGAGACCAATACGACTGGACAGGTACAATTGTATGTCATCAGCATACGCATGGATATTCACATATTGACGAACAGAAAAGACATCATTGACAAAGAGACTGAATAACAGTGGACCGAGAACAGAACTTTATGGAACACCAGCATACACAAATCTAGGCGGGGATATTAGTTTGTTTGACTTAACCTTCTGCGTTCTACCCTCCAGGTAGCTAACCATAAGTTTTACCGCATTGTCTTTGAAGCCGAAATAATGTTTGAGCTTCAAACACAACAATTTGTGATTCACTGAGTCAAACGCCTTTGAGTAGTCGAGTAAGCAAAGAAGTGTCAGGTCGCCATTGTCAAGGTTAATTCTAATATCATCCAGTATTTTGACCACTGCCGTCGAACAACTATGTTTTTGTCGGAAGCCAGATTGTAGTGAAGAAAGCAGACTAATTTCTTGCACAAATGCAGAAATTTGCACAGCCATTAAGTTTTCACAAGCCTTCGAAAAGACAGGCAATATGCTGACAGGTCTATAGTCGCCAGCATAAGTAGCATTCGTCTTCTTCGAAACTGGCAAATTTATAGCTTTTTTCCAAACTGTTGGAAAGCATGAGCTGGTTTATGATATGAGTGAGAGGGCCTATTATAAATCAATTACTATTTTGACGAATTTCAGCGAGATTTCATCTTCCCCTATAGCGCTAGACTTAATTTTTGACAGGGCCATCAGGACCTCAACCTCGCTAACTGCCATAAATTGAAACTCGTGTTTTGGACTAGGAAAAGGCATGAAATCCTTCAACACGGGAGCACAATGGTTTTTGTTGTTGGCACTGATAAAATATTTGTTAAGCTCATCGGCGTCAATTTCACACTGCAGCAACACTTTTGATGCTCTCTATATGGAGTACCTTCACAGCTTTGCACTTAAGGCGAACGAGTACATACACATACCCACGAACTGAAAAGGCAGCTACAAGTTTTTGATCTCTTCTTAGCTGCATTGCGAAGCGCATTAGCTCGCGGTTGTTTTTTTAAAGACACTCATGTATGTGTATTTTGCCATCCGAGCTCAGGCCAACATCACGTAGCAATAGCGGCCGATTTTTTTTTTTGCAAAAGCGAGCCACTGATTTGAAAAGGGTGGATCGATCAGCAGAAGATGCTAACTTGACAATCACCGAAGCAGCGGAGTTGTTTAGATACTCGAAAGGCCGAGCGAACTTGAAGCACAGGTAAATCCAATGACTGACCAGATTGCCGAAGTCATCTTCCAAATTCTCACCATCCACATAGGGGAGACCATTGATAATGAGGTCGGTGGAGACGGCTTGGTTTTGACATTCGTTAAGCTCAGTCTTAGAGTGCTTTTACACAGTTCAAGTATTGAACTCAATTCTGCTCGGACATGGAAGAGAGGGGGTGAGAAGAAAAGGGACGAGTACACATGCGTCCGTACCGTCAAGTCGTTTCAACTTTCTTGACATTCCTCTTTTGCATTTACCATTTTTGACATTCCCTCTCATACTTGTTTTTGCATTCTGCAGAATTTTGCGCGGTCAAGTAAAAGCGAATTTGACGGAATTGAACGGTAACTTGTGAAAATAAATTTTGTTTGCTGAATTTTAGTACATTGGATGTATATTAATTCAAAGAAAACTTTGAAATTATGGCGTTCAACTGGAGCAAGGAAAACGTGGAAAAGTTTATTTATTTATACCAGGAGCAAGAATGCCTTTATTGCGTCAGCTCAAAGGATTACCTCAACAGGCAAAAAAAGGCGCTTGCATTGAATAGCATTCTTGCGGAAATGCAAAAAATAGACGGGCGCATAACAATAGAGGACCTGAAGAAGAAGTGGAAGAGTCTGCGCACCCAATATCTGCAGGAGTGTAGGCTTGTGAATAACTCCAAAAAAAGTGGCGCTGGCGTGGAGGACCTATATACTCCAAAATTGTGGTGTTTTGAGCAGCTACAATTTTTACAAAGCCATGTTCAACTACGGCGAAGTATTACTAATGTATGCATGCAAATATTTTTGTAAATATGTATATGCAATGTGTGAAGATCTCGTTTTCATTTCAGATTAGTGAAGAGAGTTGGGATGAGTCCAGTAGCGCAGAAAATCAAAAAAAACCAAAGGCGAAGCTGACATCAATAATATCAAGCATCTTATAACAGAAAAAAAACCAAAACCAAAATTCGACTGGATTGGAAAGCAAGTAAGCGAACAAATGGAAGAAATTGATGAAGAAGATCAGCCAAATGCTGTTATGGAAATTCAAAGTATAATGAACAAGTACTGGCAGAAAGCAATTAAAAAAAAGCAAGAACCTGCACTAAAGTTCTCGCCGTCAACCTCATCAAATAACTCGGGCAGAGACATTTTACAGGAGTCAATGCTTGGTGTATTTGATGAAGACGATTTTGAAACTTTTTAATGATGTCGACATAACTTTAAAGATCTCGTGTGCCTTTTAACACTCAGAAATGCCAAGTAACGAAATTTGTTTTGTTTTAAAAAACAAGCTATGAATTTAATGTTAACCTTTTTTGTTTTTTGTTAATGTTTTACTCTATACAAATTATTAAAACTGTCGAATGTTCAAATTTATGTTTATTTCAAAACTTAAGAACTAGTCATACGTTGATACAACTGAAATTGTATGTTAAATGAACTGAAATAAAACTTACACTAGTTTACAAATGTTTTGTTTGGTTTAGTTTCTGTACACATTTTACTTTGATAAATGTTTATCGCCAAAAAAGTTATTTATTTTTGCATAGACTGAAGAAGCTTAACACGAAAATTAGTTCCAATTAGTTTTTTTTGTTTTGTTGAATTGCAACTAATATGAGAGATCTCAAAATACACCGTGTCAAAATTATAAACGCATCACATATTGACAAGTTTCAACAATAAATTGTTTGTTATTATATTCAAGTATTTAAAAAAATTTTTTCTTCTTTAACAAACTTGAAACTTGTATTAATACGGATTTTGTTAAAGAAACTATTTTTTTAAATACTCGAATTAAATAACAAACAATTTATTGTTGAAACTTGTCAATATGTGATGCGCTTATAATTTTGACACGGGGTGTATATGCAGATTTTTGAGGTTTTTCGAAAAATCGATATTTTTTAATTTAACTTCTGATTAACCCAGTCTAATTTGCCTTCTTCGCAGAAGTATTCAGTAAAATCCTGTCTAATGCGTTCGGCTTCTCCTTTACGTGGATTATATGGCCCATCTGAAGCAGTACTCAGCGTAGTACTGCTATTCGAAGTATAGGAATTTATGTAATTATGGTCAGCTTGCAAGAGAAAATTGTGAAGCACGATACACGCCAAAGTGATTTTTTCAACTGTCTCAACCTTTACGTTCATAGTTGTTAAAAAAACACGGAATCTATTACAAAGTATGCCAAAAGCATGCTCTACGACGTGTCTTGCTCGTGATAAACGTAAGTTATATATTTGCTTCTTTTTGTTGTTCGTATGATATGGATAATGTTTCATAATGTGTCTCTGTAGAGGGAAAGCATCATCCGCTACGACGACGTACGGCAAATTACGTCTTCTACCCACTGCAGAGTCTCGTGGCAAGCTTTCTTCGTTTTCTAGAATTTGTTTGAGTGGACTTCGTTGTAGCACACCGGCATCGTTTGCACGTCCATTTGTTCCTACATCCACAAATAAAAATCGGCAGTGGGCATCAACAAGAGCCAATAAAATTATGCTGTTGGTGCCCTTGTAATTGTGATAGAAAGCACCTTGCGTACGCGAGACTCGAAAGTTAATGTGCTTTCCGTCCAAAGCACCCAGACAGTTTGGAAATTGCCATTTTATAGCAAAATCCTTGGATATGAGTTCCCATTCTAAAGCGTTACTTGGTACCTTTAAAAAATAAGTATTTATAATATTGAAAATTTATATATTATTGATAAAATACATATGTACCTGCAAAAACGATTCTTTCAACTTCCCATAAATTGCTTCACACACCTCTGGTATAGTCCGGCAGATGAACGACGTTGATAGACGGGATTGATAGTTTAAACTTATAAACGATTCTCCTGTAAGAAATTGTGTTAGCTATAACTTTAA
>NW_023458555.1:101890342-101892894 GCF_013731165.1 Rhagoletis pomonella | reverse complement strand
GTGGTATTTTGAGCAGCTACAATTTTTACAAAGCCATGTCCAACTACGGCGAAGTATTACTAATGCATGCATGCAAATATTTTTGTAAATATGTATATGCAATGTGTGAAAATCTCGTTTTCATTTCAGATTAGTGAAGAGAGTTGTGATGAGTCTAGTAGCGCAGAAAATGAAAAAAAAACAAAGGCGAAAATATCCGATTTGGTAGCTGACATCAATAATATCAAGCATCTTATAACAGAAAAAAAACCAAAACCAAAATTCGACTGGATTGGAAAGCAAGTAAGCGAACAAATGGAAGAAATTGATGAAGAAGATCAGCCATATGCTGTTATGGAAATTCAAAGTATAATAAACAAGTACTGGCAGAAAGCAATTACAAAAAGAAAAGAACGTGCACTAAATTTCTCGCCATCGACCCCATCAAATAACTCGGGCAGAGACATTTTACAGGAGTCAATGCTTGGTGTATTTGATGAAGACGATTTTGAAACTTTTTAATGATGTCGACTTAACTTTAAAGATCTCGTGTGTCTTTTAACACTCAGAAATGCCAATTAACGAAATTTGTTTTGTTTTAAAACACAAGCTATGTATTTAATGTTAACCTTTTTTGCATGGTGGAATAATAAAAAGGTGTTGTGAGTAGCGACGTGTTTGTTGTGTTTTTGACAAGATCGGCATTCTTATTTTCAGTGCTGCCGATCTTAATTTTTATACTACTATTCGTTGGGAAATAGTATCTAAAATACTCCATTTTAGTAATTCGTTTTATCGCGATTTTTAAAGAACTTGGTGTTTTCAGAACAATATTAATATTTAAAATTGCTGGATTTGTATGATTTTTGTCCTAAAAAAGTAAAAAAATAAAAGATATCGTGGTTATCAATGGAAAAAAAACGTACACAAAAATCGCATTATATTAAATAACTTTTGCTGTATTGTCATAATATTGAGCCAAATGAACTACTGATACACTAGAATAGAGTGGCTGCATGGTTAAATTAGGAATTCGCTTATATTGCCGATATTTATGTGTTTTAATCTATTTAAAAAATCATTTACAGTCTTATAGAAAATTGCCTTATTTTACGGCTTTTACTTTTTTAAAGTTACAATATATGTCCAAGCTGTGTGGAGCTGCCGATACAAACATATATTCAGGCTTATAAGCCTGTAATTATACATTTTTCTACATTTAATTTGAAATAGTATGCACCAACGGATTAAAAGTAGTAAATAATTAGTACATTTTCTAGTACTTTAAAATGCGTGACCGGAATAGACCTGCCGAAAAAGTGAGGTTAAGTTACTGACAACACCTTGTTATTATTACACCATCCTTTTTTTGTTTTTTGTTAATGTTTTACTCTATACAAATAATGAAAAGGTTGCCAAAAGTTGTGGCAATTAAATTTTCTTGGATTTAATTTTTAATAGTTTGTTTAAAAGAATAATTTATAGTTTGGACATATCGTCCCCTTATGCCAAAAGCATGAATGTGCGCACACGGAAACCACAAAATTTTACAAGTTTAATTGCATGAACGTAGAGTTACGTCTTATCAAAAAAAAATTCCAACTTGATTTCTCAGCATTCTCATTTTTACACATTCATGTTTCTGGCGTAAGGGGAACGATATATGGTATCGTACACGTTTGAAGATAGCTTAAGGTGTGCTACAAAACTGCATATTCGAAATTTTAAAAGATTATATAAATTATTTAAAATTAAAGCAAAGAAAATTTAATCGTGATATTCTTTTTAAGACTATTGTCCTAAGAGAACTCTTTAATGGTTAGCTTAATGGTTTAGATTAATGGTTTAGCTTGAAAAGCATTGTAGATATTAAAAACGAAACACCATTCATCCATTTTTGACCGCCACTGCAAGTATATATACCTATACCATCAGGTATAGAAATAATCGTTTAATAAGGTATAGGTATAACCGTTAAGGTATAGAAATATTCCTTGTTTTGTTTACTAATCGATTTAATGTGAAAGATGTATATTTTTTTGTTTTTTAACTTTTTTATGTATAAAATAATCAGCGCTATCGCCAATTCCATGTGAACAAATTTTTCACAAGATTTTACAAGCAAAACACAAACAAATTGGGAAATTTTACTTTATAATTTTTGGCAAAAATTGTTCACGCGGAGTTCCCCATAAGGCCGAATAAACATTCAATAATCGAAAAGGAAATAGCCAAATAATGCTTAAATGTCTCATCACTATTTATTGGTGTGCCTAATACTTTTGGTCAAGGCTGTATATACAAATTATTAAAACTGTCGAATGTTCAAATTTATGTTTTTTTCAAAACTTTAGAACTAGTCATATGTTTATACAATTGAAATTTTATGTTAAATGACCTGAAATAAAACTTACACTAGTTTACAAATGTTTTGTTTGCTTTAGTTTCGTTTTTGTTGAATTGCAACTAATATGAGAGATCTTAAAATACAAAGTGTCAAAATTATAAACTCATCACATATTGCTAGACTGTCTCGCTTTGATTTCGGAATGCTTACACATTGAAAGTTAGCT
>NW_023458555.1:101886007-101890242 GCF_013731165.1 Rhagoletis pomonella | reverse complement strand
CGAAATTTAACAAAAGTTTTTTGTACATAACTTTTAAATGGTGAATAATATTAGCCCCCCCTCCGGATTGTTATTGGGGGGGCCGAAACGCGTCCCGACTTTTCCGCACCTTTTTTAGGGGTTGTTACCCCACCCTAGAGAATTACCCTTTATTTTAAAGGTCAGTCCTTTATTTTAACCCCCTGTCCTTTATAACTTTTTTCAAAATAAAGGACGCCTTTTGTCCTCCGTTTCTTGAACTGTCCTTTAAATCAGCTCTGCATTTTTGAGAGGTAAATTTTTAAACACAGAATATGAAAAATAAAAATGTCCCTTATAAAATATAATGAAAACCTTCGTCAGCTTGTTTCGCACCCCACTTACGGGCTTTTATTTAATCGGTAATCTTTGTACAATCTATAAAGCACAGGGAAAGTTGTGCTCAGGAACGTGTTGCACGCTGAGTTTCAAGTTCCACTGAAGGAGAACAATAAACCCCCTATCGCTCAGTGGCTCAAAACTGGCATTTAGTGTTCGTAATTAGTTGCGTTCGATAACAAAATTTGCCAACACCAGCCAACAATCAAAATCAAGAGAATAAGCGAAAATTCTCTCCCAAAGAGATGAAAAGGCAAAAAAGTAAACGAACAGGAAATTAGCCATTACTTGCAAAAACCGGAAGAAGAAGACACACCAGCTGACTTTGTTTATGTATTATTTGCAAACAAACTGAAATTCATGTTGCCTCTATAGAAGAAAAAAGGAAAGTGAACGTTCAATGTTCGCCAGGAACATTTCTAGAAGTAAAAACTAGTTGGCGCTATCGTAAAGGCACATAGCAGGCAGCCAAAAAGTATATAAATACCAAAACTCGGAAAATGCAATTTTGTTTGTTTACAAAAACTGCAACCATATGTGTTGTGACCATATGTTTTCGTGTTGGATAATTTTTTCTGCCTAAAATTTTGCCAGTACAAAATGAACGCTTCTCTTGCATCAAAATGAACGCTTGCTCTCTCAATTTTTGTGTGTTGGATAATATTTTGTCGTTATCGAACGCCATCCAGTAAAAATTTGGAAAAACTATTAACAATTTTTGACTTGTCGAACGCACCTATTCACTGGAGCCTTCATTTTTTGTCACTTAATTTGATTATTTTTTTTTATGAAAGCTTATAATATTTGCAAGAGACCAGTTGAGCCTGATTTGTGAATTTTTATTTGGTTATATTACATTTTTTAGTGAAAAATGCAGAAAAGGTGGCAATTTTAAAGAAAATATATTCTCCTGTTTCAGTTAATAAATATTGCATAACAAAGGCTAGTTGAAAACATTGTATGGTTCTCCCAAAACGAAAGAATTACAAACAAAAAAAAGTTATAAAAAAATGTTCACCAAAATATTTTTTTTAGTAATAATTGGTTGAAAAATGAAGACTCCGGTGAACTATGAACATTAAATTCCAATTTTGAACCACTGTGTCCTGGCTTCGGCGGTAATTATGGTAAACGCGTAACGCGTAACGCGTGGTAAAGGATGGCGAAGTCCTGGAAAATGATTTGGCTTCATTTTTCGGAATCGGTTTATTAACTGGCACATATCTGATTTAAATTACGATATGGGTAAGGTACTTTTATCATACAAGTTGTATGTACGTATTCCCAACTCATTTTGAAAAAAATGTCCTTTATTTTACGTTGGTTAATATGGTCACCGTAATTATAGCATAAAAACGTGATCACGGTGGCACAGAGAAGAAACATAACTTTTCCTTGAGATGCGAGAATAACAAGCACAACAAATTTGACGGCTAATAATCTGAGATTTGCTTGTGTAAACGGGGTGATTAAAAAACGAGCTTTGATTGGGATAATATTGATATGTGAACATAGTTTAATGTACATATGTATAAGCACACTATTTAGTTTGCTCGATCTGTAAACAAAGCTTCTCAGCGGTGAAAAATATACTATTGTGAACAACCTAAACGAGCGAAATTCACGATAGCGCTATTCTTCTTCGAATGAGCGCCATAATACCAAATGAAAATTCATTCGATCAGCACTTTCGACCACAGTCGAAGATCGAATGCAACTCATAACAAGGGCCTT
Organism: Rhagoletis pomonella; assembly: GCF_013731165.1. Classification (NCBI taxonomy): domain Eukaryota; kingdom Metazoa; phylum Arthropoda; class Insecta; order Diptera; family Tephritidae; genus Rhagoletis; species Rhagoletis pomonella. The sequence goes on along the minus strand of NW_023458555.1, from coordinate 101,888,151 downwards.
AGCCTCCTCTCTAAGCAGATTGAAGAGCGTCTTGGCTATTGCTGCGTAACCGTCCACAAACTTCCGGAAATACGACGTCAGCCCCAGGAATCGTGGCAAAGCTGTGCGGTCATGAGGAATTGGAAAATTCTTTATGGCGCTAGCCTTGGCTTTATCGAGCCATTTTGAATCACGTAGCCTAAAAACTCTACCCGTTTTGTGAGGAACTGGCATTTATTCCATTTGATCCGTAAGCCTTTTGCTGCTGCTACCGATAACAACCATTCATTCTTGGGCGGGAATAATAAGGTCGTCCATATAGACCACGACGGTTCCGTTATGTATAAGCTATCGTAGCACTGCAGAAATATATCTGGTAAACACGGCTGGTGAGTTCGATATACCGAAAGGCACATAGAGAAACTCGTACTGGCTATCCGGTGTGACGAACGAAGTGTATTTCCGGGAGCTAGCCGCGACCGGAACATGGCAAAAACTATTAGTTAGATCTAATGTGGTGAACACGCTTGCTGCCTGCAGTCACTCGATAACGTCGTCAATTAGTGGCATGTGTTGTTAGTGATCCCTAACAATCATCTGGTTCAAACGTCGGTAATCGCAGCATAACCTCTTCTCGCCGTTCCTCTTTGCCACTAAAACGATTGGTGATGCGTACTCGGAGCAACTGGGTTGGATGATTCCCTCCTCGAGCCATTGAGCTACTTGCATTTCGACCACGCGTTTATTCGCGTATGATAACCTCCTAGGCTGCTGGTACACTGGGACATCGTCGGTGACTAATATTTTCATTTCCACTGGTGATTCGGTATTCCTCTGAGGCTTTTATGAGCTAACCAAGCCTCGTATCTTCTCAGCATCCGCTCGCTTTAGATGTGACAGGTCCAGTTCACCGTTCGTGACATTCGAAATCAAGCACAGTCTCTTGAATTCCTCGGCAATGTCACCATCGCGCTGGCTTGGTGGCCCCTTAACGCCCCTTGATGGATTACGGGCCCCGCGCTTTCTGCTACCCGCTCTCGTACATATCTTGGAGAATTACGGGCCTTATTTGCCTCCTGAACACCCATCGTAGGCCCGCTGTCATACCGTTCGGGTCTTACGACTACTTCCCGCTTCTAGCAATTCAATGCGTTCACGCCAAATTGTCCCTTTATCTGCGTAGCTTTTCTTCTAAACTGTGCCCCGTCCTTTGTCACTACCAAATCGACCTGTTGCAGTATGTCGTTATCAAACACCGCTGCGTAGTGTAGGTCGCGTGCATCTATGGTAAAACTACCGATCGTGGTTAACTGGCTAGTGCCTATACCGTGCAACCTATTCCGTTTCCTTTCGTACCTCAACATCTAACTGAAGCCTCATCAGCGTATCGTAGCGAATCAAGCTTAAGTCGGAGCCGGTGTCTACCAATGACGACACTATCGACCCATCCATTAAAAAGTCTTTAAAAATCAACCCGCTCGTTTTTCTATCGATATCGCATTCGTTTCACATAGTGTTAATGTTTCTGCCTTCAGACTTCAAGTTTTTCGACCCGCTTTTGCATTCTACCGCCTGATGACCGGACTGGCCGCAACTAAAGCATTTCGAACGCTTTGTTCAATTTCTAGCGAAATGCGCCGGACTTCCACACAAAAAATATTTTTTCACCTCGTCGTTCTGTCGCTTTGATGTGCCTAGGTTGTACCTTGGTATAGGTTGTGTTGAACTTGGGAACTGTGGCTTGCCTACGCGGATTTTCTTTTATGTATATCCTAACCTCTTTCAATTGGCTCACCGTTTTGGCTTGGTATATATTCGTCTTGTTTGCTCTCGAGTCGGGGAAGCCTTCTACGAAGTACTCGATTAAACTGGAATCGTCCAAGTTTATCGACTTACCGATTTCCATCAAGCTGTAGAGGTACTCCAAGTAGTCTTCATTCTGGCGTTTTCGACGATTTTTCAGCAATCGATGAACTTCGAACGATGAAGCAGCTGTGCCGAATTCCATACACAATGCTTGCTTGAGTGTCACCCAACTGCTCACCCCGTTTTGGCTGCGTATGAACATTTTGGCGGTCCCTTTTAACAGTTTTTTGCCGTAGATAAATTTCTGCAATGCGCTCCAATCAACGGCTGTGTCATTCTGCTCAAAATATTCGAGCAAT
>NW_023458555.1:101884766-101885997 GCF_013731165.1 Rhagoletis pomonella | reverse complement strand
GTTTTCTCTGCTCTGTGGTACAGTTGCTAATTCGCTGCCGTATAGTACCATTGTCTGCACTTTTGCTCCGTCGACGTCGCTGCTTTGATTTACCGCAAGCCGGACTATTTTCGGTGTACCGCAAGTCCTTCAGCAAACAATCAGCCCTATTCTGCATTTCGACTCGAATCGAAATTTTCTCCGTTCGGCAACTTTGGTATTCTGCGTTCCGTTTCGTTTCGACCAATCTTCGAAATATACGATTGTACCTATTCTACATTTCGATCGTAGTTACGTTTTTCTAAGTTGCAAATTTGTTGACGGAGAACGTTTCGATTGTTATTTTCGTGGGTTTAAATATTAAAGTTTTATAAAAAAAATTAAGTGAAATATACTGTGCATGATTGTAAAAGTCATCATAAATTAATTTTCTCGATTTCTGTGTTTTCGCGAGCAGCAATACGGGCAATACGAAAAATTGGCTCAAATAATGGCAACCAAAAGGGATATTGCGCAAGGTTTTCAAAGAGGAAATCCAGGGGCTCTATTCTGTAACTGTGAGTTTTCAAGTGTACACTGAGAATTGTGTGCACTCTTCATTTTGCTTTGATTAAGGAAGAGTGGGAATGAGTTTTAGCTGTCAAAATTGTGTACACTTCCTCATTTTGCGATTCAGCATGTGTGAGAATGAGTTTTAACTGTCAAAATAGTGTACACTTCTCTTCCAAAAAACTTACTGAATTTTAGTCGGTGAGTTTTTGGTTGTGAGTTTTGCACTCGGTGTACACAACATTTTCTCACAGTTACAGAATAGAGCCCCAGGTGTTTTTGTTTTCATTATCTGTAAATAAGACTGTGAAATGCACTGAATACATTTTATTCTTTTTATATAACATACATACGTACATAAAATGTGGAGTTATGTACATAGAAAAGATGTTTTTATTATTGTACTCGTTTTTACTAACTTTTTAAAAAGAGGTGTGCATGTTGTCTCGAATACGATTTGCTATGGAAGGATAAGCTTTGTTCTTCCCCTCCTCCTGACGGCTTTCAAAATCGAATTCATTTGCGTTCAAGTTTTCCACTCTGTACTAAATGCAAATGTTGTGGAGTGCGGTGAGAATGCAGTTCAAGATGAATTTCTTCTTGATACTTATCCAGTTATTAAAGTATCCACAATAAAACTCGGGACCGAACTGTCTTCAATGACGTTTATTCAGGAACTAAAAACTAGTTTAACATATGTATG
>NW_023458555.1:101883518-101884666 GCF_013731165.1 Rhagoletis pomonella | reverse complement strand
TCAATGACGTTTATTCAGGAACTAAAAACTAGTTTAACATATGTATGCGAATACAGCAAAAGTTATGGGAAGAGAGTAACTGCTTTAAAATGTATATACATAGTTGCAGTTATACTTGTATACGAAATAATTGCGTTGGAGCTACACATGCCAGACAAACTTCCAACACTCCTTCTCAACGCAAGCATATCGTTTACAAATGCATCGAAATATACATAAATAGTACAAAAATAATAAGGCGCTAGTAAAGACCAAGTTGCTCAGTAAACTTTACATGTTTAATTTTGGGTAAATTTTTTGTAAATATATCTGCTACCATATCGTTGGTATTAACATATTCCAACTCAATATCTCCGTTTTTTTAGTACCTCCCGAACGTGATGATATTTTATATCGATGTGCTTACTGCGCGCGTGGTACACCGGGTTCTTTGCCAACTACTGCGCGCTTAAGTTGTTGCTTCGTATAAAGATAGGCGCCGAGTGCTGTGAGTGGAAACCAAGTTCTGCTAGTAGTCGCCGCAAATATACTGCCTCCTTAGCTGCCGTAGATAATGCGACGTACTCAGCTTCCGTACTACTCAAAGAAACAGCGCACTGCTTCTTGCTCTCCCAGGAAAAAACGCTCCCACCTAGGAAGAATGCGTAGCCAGTACAGGATTTACGGTCATGGGTATCACCACCCCAATCAGCATCGACGAAGCCACAAACTGGCTTTTCACTCGGTGCGTAGTGTAGCTTAAAATCTGCCGTTTTCGACAGGTAGCGCAGAATGTGTTTTGCGCCGGCTTCGTGCTCGGCATGGGGATTTGTGTTCCGCTGAGCGAGCTTGCACACCGAGTGCAATATATCGGGACGAGTAATTAACGACAATTACATTAGAGCGCCGATAAGAGACTGGTATGCAGTAGCATCTACCTTTTTACAACGGTCGTTATCACACTTAACTTGGAACCCGCTGTCTAGAGGAGTCGCTGCAGGTCGACAGTTCGCCTTGTTTCTCCTTCTCGCTTTATCTCCATACCCAAAAAGTATGTTAGTTGGCCTTTATCGATCAAATAAAATTCATTAGGAATGCGCATTTTAATTTTCCTTAAATCGACTTCCTTCGAACTAGCTAAAATAATGTCGTCAACATAAACAGCAATT
>NW_023458555.1:101883214-101883418 GCF_013731165.1 Rhagoletis pomonella | reverse complement strand
CTAATATATGTATCAAGATATAAACTTTATCCTGTGGAGACGGGCAGTTAGGTGAAACGGTGTTACTTCTTGCCTAATAATATTTGATTTTCTCAAAAAGGTATTATATCTTATTTTATTTAATTTCATTGCGAATATACTATAAAAAAGCAAATTTTGTTTAGAAGAAAATATGAAATTTTATATTTTTCCCCCAAATGGGGA
>NW_023458555.1:101881890-101883204 GCF_013731165.1 Rhagoletis pomonella | reverse complement strand
TGTGCCGTATTTTTCTTTTTATTTATAATGCCGAATTTCCACTAGGCTTTGAAATGGAAAAAAATGCATGATATTTAAACCATGTGAAAATGAACTTAATGACATAAAAGCACGATAATTTTTTAACGCCCAACTTTGTCATTTGTCATTTAATGCCTAATGGAAATCCAGTATCAGTAGGCTAATTGTTATCAAAAAAGTATAAATAAATTATTTGCCGTGTACAATACCCAACTAAATGTTTAATTGCAATTAATTTATTTGCAATGCGTAATTAAAATTTTAATTGCAACTAATGTAACTGCAATTACTTTATTAATAAATTAACAAAATGATTGAAAAAGTAATTGATTAACGCTCAACACTGCCTTCGTGTGTATTTCTGCCTTGAAAAAGCTTCTCCCCGCCTTTTTGTGACAACATGAAGACACGCACCACAAATTGAAGGAGAAGCTTGGCCAAACACTTGGCGCCAAAATATTATTATTATACTATAAATATTTGCAATGACTAGAAAAATACTTGGATTAAGCATGGCATGGTGATATTTATCTGGCGATTTTTTTATTTGATGTGCAATAATATTAATTGATGAGGTCCACTAATTATATGAATTACAATGTGATCTTAGGTGTATTAAGCATACGCTCAGTGGCTAAGGAACAAAAAAATAATAATGCAAATATTAATTTTTTATAAGGCAAAACTTAGGTACTAACTAATTAATAAATGTGTTTAAGACTAATTTATCGAACTTATATAAACTGAGTTCCAATAAGCTAATATTTTGGAACCTACCTACGAAATTTCAACGAAATCCGACAAGATTTGATGAAAATATACCTATTTGTTATAAAAAGATGCATCTAAAATCTGTAGTTTCCGGAAAACAACCAACAGCGTTGAGCGACGTCTAAATCTTGTTCAAATAAGCTGAAGGAACTTGTCTTCTCTCTTATCTTCAAGAATTCGAACGTTCTCAGTCGAAATTCAAAAAAGATCCAATTTTGAATCACCCTAATATTAGGTTCACATATAAGTAGATTATCCTCATTTTCGAGCTTAACACACTAATCTGTAATGTGGCGAATACTGCGGCAACACAAAGCGAACAACGAGAAATAGGCAGAATGTTCGAAGAATGACGTAGAATGTTCCACAAAGAGAAACGTCAAGTTGGATGAACACTGCGAACAGCGAGAGAAAGAGAATGAGCGATAAACTTCAGAATGTTCTAGAGTTGCCATAAGTGCCAGCGCAGGTATATTGTGGCGAATACTGCGGCAACACAAAGCGAACAACGAGAAATAGGCA
>NW_023458555.1:101880574-101881790 GCF_013731165.1 Rhagoletis pomonella | reverse complement strand
AGACATAAATTCTTGGACGGAAGGGTTGGAAGAAAAATACCAGCACAGTTGGTGCACACCAAAAGGAGAATTCTATTTGGTAAGGGTAATAATCCTAAAGCGCGGCCAAAAGTCGCCTACGCAGAAAGGAATTCTACGCAAAAATATTGTGGACGCAAGTAAAAATTGTTATTGGCGTTAAAACGCGTCGAATGATACTACTTTCGAAAATTTTCGTCCATTTTTGGCCCTGTAAGCTAAAGTGCACTTTTACCGAGTATTCTACTTAGTGAGGGTTATAATCCCTAAGCGCGGCCGCAGGCCGCCTACGCAGAAAGGTGTTTTCTGCAAAAAGGTGTTCAGCCTCTCTTCTTTGCTAAATTCAGGAAGGAGAATTCTACTCCCTAAGTTCTCTGCAAAAGGTGGTCAGAAATTTATGGCTTATGTCTATCTCTGTCTGGATTATGTTATACACCCTCTGCGCAGAAATAGTGTGAATGGAATAGTCGGATGAGTATTGAAAAGTTAATGAAAACCAATTTTATATAAAATTTATTTGCACCGAGAACTTGGGTATAGACATATAATACGCATATCAGGCGAAAGGGAAATTAATTTTCTTTATTCCAAAAGAACGACAACACTATTCTAATAAGGCTAGTTTTGAAAAAAAGCAGTTTAACAGCCCTATTCTGCTTGTAACCGAACATTTTGTAACAAGCTAATTTTGTTACCAACAATTGTCACCACTTCTTGCAACCGCTATTCTTTTTACCTTGGTAACGTTTTAATTTATTCAGCAATTCAGCTATGGAGTTTTGTGTAAATTCTGGTGTTGCATATTTCACGGGGCAATATTTTGTTACCTGCTGATGAGATGGTAACAAAATTTACCGGTTACAAGAGTGTGGAGAATACGAAAAGGGTTTAAAAATTGACAGTAACTTTACTAACCGGTAACAAAATTTTTGTTACCAACGCAGAATAGACCTGTTAATGGAATCTTTTCTTATATTTTTTACAAAAACCAATTTTTATCGGAAAATCAGACCAAAAGAAAGGTGTATTAATTTCCTTTAAAAATATATATTACCTTTTACAAACGCTTTACTAGTTTTTGAGATATTACGTTTTTTCAAAAAGCAAATTTCGATTTTTGAAGTTCGATATCTCGCTTAGTTTTATTTCTGCAAGTAAATTTTTAGTACCGATATAATCAGCTTAAAAAGCTCTATCG
>NW_023458555.1:101868874-101880474 GCF_013731165.1 Rhagoletis pomonella | reverse complement strand
GTAGTTGGACATGGCTTTGTAAAAATTGTAGCTGCTCAAAATACCACAATTTTGGAGTATATAGGTCCTCCACGCCAGCGCCATTTTTTGTTGGAGTTATTCAAAAGCCTACACTCCTGTAGATATTGGGTGCGAAGACTCTTCCACTTCTTCTTCAGGTCCTCTATTGTTATGCGCCCGTATATTTTTTGCATTTCCGCAAGAATGCTATGCAATGCAAGCGCCTTCTTTTGCCTGTTGAGGTAATCTTTTGAGCTGACGCAATAAAGGCATTCTTGCTCCTGGTATAAATAAATAAACTTTTCCACGTTTTCCTTGCTCCAGTTGAACGCCATAATTTCAAAGTTTTCTTTGAATTAATCTACATCCAATAAGATGTATTAAAATTCAGCAAACAAAATTTATTTTCACAAGATACCGTTCAATTCCGTCAAATTCGCTTTTACTTGAACACGCAAAATTCTGCAGAATGCAAAAACAAGTATGAGAGGGAATGTCAAAAATGGTAAATACAAAAGAGAAATGTCAAGAAAGTTGAAACGACTTGACGGTACGGACGCATGTGTACTCGTCCCTTTTCTTCTCACCCCCTCTCTTCCATGTCCGAGCAGAATTGAATTCAATACTGGAACTGTGTAAAAGCAGTCTAACTTTTCTTTATCCAAACAATGTAAAATAATAAATGAAATCTCGATCGGCGATCACTGAAACGCAGCTAGCCACTGTATACGGGAAAAAGCAATATTGCCACTTTTTCTCATTAAACCATGTTCGAATCGTGGAAATTTTGGAAGATCACAGGGTTGCTTTTAGCATTTAGATTCTTAATGCAAAAATGGAGTTGCATTTAGGTGACGAATTTTGTATGGATAAATGTACATTTAGAGCTAAATGCGCTAAATGTGCTTTTACGCGTAAGCAAAAAGAGCCCATAAGACTATGTTCAAACAGGCCAATTAGCTGAGGTAATTAAGCTTTAGATTGCGGCATTGAGTTTGGTGTTCACACATACGTCCGCTGCCCAATTAGCGATACGAAGTCAGCTGTTGGATTACCTACAGTGTTGGAAAAGTTTTTACAATCGTGCATTTTTTAGTTTGAAAGTTTAGGTACATTTGGAACGTAGCCAAATAGTTTTTTAGGAAATCAGTTCTTATTTTTACTGACATTTCAATGCATTTTCTGGTGCGGGCAACTGGACTAATAGCTTCCTTCCTTTGTGAAGAGGCATACAAATGATACAGAAGGGTGGGCAAAGTAACGCAACTGTAGTTGATTTCGCCAGCACCGAAGGTGATATGGCATCGATGGGAATTGTTATCCTACTATTTTTCTTTATATAGAAATACGTATTCACTTTTTAGATACATCTATCTACTTTAAGGTAAAGTTTTCCGTAAATTAGGTACAATTTTATAATTCAATTTTCCATCCCTGATGGAATATCAGCTGTAAAACAGAATCAGAAACAAATAGCTGATTGCTCTTTGTTCAATAAACATACCTCCAAGTCAAAATTAAACTTACCTAGCAGGGTTGCATAGAGAATCTGACACAAATTGTTTGCCAATTAATAATTAATTGGCAATTAATAATTTGAATTTTTGTATGATAAATTGGGTAACAATTAAGGTCTAAATTGGTGAATAGGTTCTTAATTGCCAATTAGGGGCCTGTTTGAACATAGTCTAATGTTTGTATCACCATAAAATTAATCTTTAATCTCTATCAGTTTATAATTGATTAAGGGTACTCATATATACGCGCAAGTTTCATATTTGGGCAATTGGGCAACTTTGCGCCATGTGTTTCATGAGGACAATTTTATATCTTATGCAATTTCTTGCATTTAATTATTTGACTATACTTAATTTATAAAGTTGAACAATTGAAACTCAAATTTGAGTAAATATTTAAGTCTTACCGCAATTATTTCGAAAAAGCGTTGAGCACAAACCAAAATGAATGTAAACAAAATAGCTGATTGAGGGTTGCACAGCACACTGCGCAAAGTTGCGCTACAAAATTGCCGCGCAAAGATTCCCTTTTTGTGCAAATGGCTTTCCATACAAATTTTGACATTTCATTTGCGAGGGTTTAAATTGCACAGTTCGCGCAGTTTGCGAGAGTTTTGCGCTTTTAAATGAGTACCCTTATTGTGTTCCTGTGCAAATTTAGTGCTGGAATATCTTTAAAATCACGATGTCGCAAACGCTGAGGAAAAGAAATCTAAAATTACAGTTCTGATGAAATTAACACTAAAATATAATTAATCGAATATCGATTCACATCAACAATGTCATCACCAGATACACAGCAACAACGGAATCACCAGATTCACTTTTATGTTTCCTTTTTGCTGTAAAATTGAAGATGTATGAAAACTAAAATAAAATTGTTATATTCGTTAAATATTTACTAAATTATTATGAAACCTTACCCACCTATTCATTTCTGTACGCTTTACATCTGTACATGTGGAAATGAAAATCAAAATGACTTCTTCCAAATAACCGATGCCGGATTGGAGATTAATTAGGCGTCTTTTTAGTAGCTTTTTGCAAAAGTTGCTGTGCCATACTTATCACTTAAAAAGGATTTTAGCAAAAGTTTGTTGATTTTAGTTAAATAAGTCATTTATTTCAAAGCAATTTTTATTAATTTTGAAGATAAATCTAATATGTGGAAAGTGAAGTAAAATGAAGTGACGAAGTGAAGGCTTCCAAAGTGGAGTGAAAAACTTCATTTGAAGTGACAGCGGCAGCACTGGTGCATAGGCGTCTGTACCGGCAAGTGGTTTCACGTTTCTTGCTTTACTTTTGACATTTTCGTTGTTTCCTAACCAAACCAAAAACTGGAATTCAACAAAATTTAAGGCATAAGTAAAGAATACCCACCGTTTCGATAGAGAAAAACGAGGAACGGGGTTTAATAGAGTGTGCTAAGCACACATAGAAATTTTATTTTGCAGAAATAAAAATTGTGGAAGATATTTAGGGTTAAATTTTGGATTTCGAAAACTGTTAATATCTTCGAAACCAATTAACTGTTTAAAAAATAAGGCACCACGTTCAAAAGGTATTTTAAACATCTTTCGTTTGATATACATAATTTGTGAATTTGTATAAGACATTTGTGGTAAAAAAGACGCTTAATAAAAAAAAAGCAAAAAGAAATTTGTATTGATGGATTTAAAAAAAAGCCTTATTAACATAGTCCAAAATGATATTTTCTGAAATTTATATTTGATTTTCTTTTGTCTGATGTCTACTGTCTGATGTCTACTATGACTACTTTATTTTTGCATTTTACTATATGTTTTTATAAAACACCCAGTAACCATAATAGACATCACTGCGGCGGCAGCCCCAGGTTCACCACACTGAAAGGGAATTCTAGTTACCTCATCCTTTCCTAAGGCTACAACACTGGGGCGGTAGCCCCAGTTGGTGCACACCAAAAGGAGAATTCTATTTGGTAAGGGTAATAATCCTAAAGCGCGGCCAAAGGTCGCCTACGCAGAAAGGAATTCTACGCAAAAATATTGTGGACGCAAGTAAAAATTGTTATTTGCGTTAAAACGCGTCGAATGATACTACTTTCGAAAATTTTCGTCCATTTTTGGCCCTGTAAGCTAAAGTGCACTTTTACCGAGTATTCTACTTAGTGAGGGTTATAATCCCTAAGCGCGGCCGCAGGCCGCCTACGCAGAAAGGTGTTTTCTGCAAAAGGTGTTCAGCCTCTCTTCTTTGCTAAATTCAGGAAGGAGAATTCTACTCCCTAAGTTCTCTGCAAAAGGTGGTCAGAAATTTATGGCTTATGTCTATCTCTGTCTGGATTATGTTATACACCCTCTGCGCAGAAATAGTGTGAATGGAATAGTCGGATGAGTATTGAAAAGTTAATGAAAACCAATTTTATATAAAATTTATTTGCACCGAGAACTTGGGTATAGACATATAATACGCATATCAAGCGAAAGGGAAATTAATTTTCTTTATTCCAAAAGAACGACAACACTATTCAAATAAGGCTAGTTTTGAAAAAAAGCTGTTTAACAGCCCTATTCTGCTTGTAACCGAACATTTTGTAACAAGCTAATTTTGTTACCAACAATTGTCACCACTTCTTGCAACCGCTATTCTATTTACCTTGGTAACGTTTTAATTTATTCAGCAATTCAGCTATGGAGTTTTGTGTAAATTCTGGTGTTGCATATTTCACGGGGCAATATTTTGTTACCTGCTGATGAGATGGTAACAAAATTTACCGGTTACAAGAGTGTGGAGAATACGAAAAGGGTTTAAAAATTGACAGTAACTTTACTAACCGGTAACAAAATTTTTGTTACCAACGCAGAATAGACCTGTTAATGGAATCTTTTCTTATATTTTTTACAAAAACCAATTTTTATCGGAAAATCAGACCAAAAGAAAGGTGTATTAATTTCCTTTAAAAATATATATTACCTTTTATAAACGCTTTACTAGTTTTTGAGATATTACGTTTTTTCAAAAAGCAAATTTCGATTTTTGAAGTTCGATATCTCGCTTAGTTTTAATTTCTGCAAGTAAATTTTTAGTACCGATATAATCAGCTTAAAAAGCTCTATCGCCTCCTAAACTATGTTCACATATCAATATTATCCCAATCAAAGCTGGTTTTTTAATCACCCCGTTTACACAGGCAAATCTCAGATTATTAGCCGTCAAATTTGTTGTGCTTGTTATTCTTACAACTCAAGGGAAAGTTAGGTTTCTTCTCTGTGCCACTGTGATCACGTGTTTATGCTATAATAAGCAATATAAATATATTTTAACTTAACATTTTATTAAAAATACATTTACAAACCTCTTTTCCTTGCTAGCGTACATTTTTGTTTACTTTTACATTTGGCAATTCTCCTCTTTTTTGCAAAAACAATCGATAAAACTAGGATGGACACCGAAAAGTTATCGGTTTAATCTGAGATTATTTTATAATTACAGATTAACAAGGGGCGAATTTAATATGGCTATACTCTTGTTATAATTACAGATTTGGATGTTAAGCTCGAAAATGAGGATAATCTATTTATATGTGAACCTAGTACTAGTTTTACTTTTTTTTTCTAGCGAAACGGTGGGTATTATTTACTTGTTCCAAATTTAAGGCAAACAGAAAACGCAAAAGAGAATGAATCATAATTGCTTTAAAGTACTTGAATCATGTAAATCGGTTGTAATAAAACTTGAAAAAACTAGTTTGAATATCTTTTTGGAACCATACTATGGTGTTAGTGATTCTGCGTCGACGAAGAAACTATTGATATAAGCCATGGTTAGTAAAATTTTGGAGATTCTTGTATTTCCGTTTTATGCTTTGGATTGATAAATAATCATGTAGAAGTCGGGGTACGGTTCGGCTATTTGTACAATGATTTAGGTGATGTTAAAGTTTTTGGATTCGGGTTATGCGTTTGGAGACAACAACCGAAAATCAGTGTACAAATAACTAAACCGGACCAAAGTTTGTCGATAAGGTGCAACATAGATTCTTTTTTGCTCTTTTATATAAAGCAGTGGATAAAAATATACGTATATGCGAAAGGCAAATTTATCTCTTTAAATGAACACCACTAATATTTCCTGCAAACACACATCGATTTACATCTTTTATCTCGCCTCCGACGCAGAGTTATTCTCGTACAAAATAACGCAAAAAACTTTACTCGTTCGTTACGAATTGTTACGAATTTCGAAAGTTCGAAAATGCGATTCGGATTGCAGGATACCAAAGAACGTGAATCTATATGAAGAGACAACACGTTATAATGGTAGCGAGTGTTAACATCAGGAGCGTGCCTTCTTTTTTTCATCCAATCAAAACCGTATTTGGGCAAAAGAGAAGGCGCGCTCCTGATGTTAACACTCGCTGCAATTATAATAGGGGTATTCTCCAAATTTTGCAAAGCCATTGCACGTAGCACGGATTGCATAAATTGCAAACACACAACAAGAAAATTCATGGGAAACAACATTTCCTATCGCTGCAAAATATGCAACGTCGAAACCCATGTATATATTTTGCAAAATAGCATAGCAAGATAATAGCGACCCTGTGCTAGTTGTTTTGTTGTTGGAATTGCTACATATTTCTCTCATTCCTCTCATCTCGCTCACTTAATTTTTTTTTGCTGTCTCTTGTTATTGTATTTGATACATAATTTCGCTGCTTGCTCCCCATGCATGCTACCTCTTTGCAATGGGGTGTTCTCGTACTCTTCGAAATTTGGAATAGTATTTTTGCATTTCGTGCAATCCGTGCATCGTGCAAGACTTCGAGAATACCCCTATTGTGTTGTCTCCTCTTATAGATTTACGTTCTTTGAGGATACTATTTCTATGATTCGTAGCAAAATCCGAATACGAAAGAGTTGCAGAATAGGGGTTTAAATAAATAGCTTCGTCAATGCATTTTAAAGTTATCCGATACTATCGATAGTATCGATAGTTTCAATACAAACTACCCTGCAAGAAGCCTGACCTATGATTATCGACAAAATTAGTGGGAAAACTGACTAATACTTTTCGTCAGTTTAGCGGTTAATTTTGTATGGGCTTGGGGAAAAAAATTACCACTTCTCCGGCTGTGTGATTGTGCATCCCTTTCTTGCACACTCATGTGCGCATTTTCCTTTCAGTATGTTCTCTCGCTCATACATGTCATTTAGTTGGTGATGTGCAAGTGAATTTAACGATGAAACTATTGGAAAAACATCACGATATTTAGCGATTTTTCCGACCACTATATTAACTCCTAAATAATTAATGAATTAGTGAGTAGATGGCAGCGAAATATCCAAAAATACATGAAACCAAATTCAAAAATACTAGTTGATTTTAATTTTTTATTTTTTTTGGAAAAATATATTGTAGAATATTAATATATATAATGATAACTAATTCAATCATATTTTCGAAATCTTAAATAATTAGACTTTCTTCATTTAACGTTAAAATATCATATTTTATAGGACTTAGAAGTTCCAGTTATTTGAAAACATTAACAAAATGAGCTGTAACCATATGATATCTTGATGAACTTCAATAATAAAAAGTTTAAGTACTAAAATTAATGATCTAAATTTGCACATAAAAACTTAAATATATCGACTTCTTCTTCGAGCATAAAAAAGGAAGAAATAAGCATAAAATAAAAACTGTACCAAAAATCGATGAACTTCAATAGTAAAAAGATCTTAATTTTCACATAAACATTAAAAATTAAACTCCACTACGAAAAAAAATCAGTTAATTAGAACGAAATTCAAACTATTCGCCTTCCGGTAACAAAACGAGATCTTTGAGATATTAATATTGTCGAATATTAATACATATAATGAACATTAGTTCAATCACATTTTTGGGATGTTAAAAATTAGAATTTCTTGATTTAAGGTTAAAATATCACACTTTATAAGACTTAGAAGTTTCAGTTGTTTGAAGACATTAATATAATATACTGTAACCATATGATATCTTTGATATATTAATTTAAGATCAAAAATATCGACTTTCTCGATGAACTTCAATGGTATAAAGTTTAAATACTAAAATTAATTATATAAATTTTTACATGAAAACTTTAAAATATCGACTTATTCTTCGTCGAGCATAAAAAAAGCAGAATGTAAACATATAAGATAAAAAGTATACAAAAAAAAAAATCAATGAAGTATTAAAAAGATCTTAATTTTCACATAAAAACTTCAAATTTAAATCCACTATGAAAAAAATGCAGTTAATAAGAAAGACATTCAAACTATTCGCATTCCTGTTGCGAAAGCTTTTTGCGGCATACTTTTTTTGCTTCTGCCTATTATGGCTGAGATTAACGCTGTTTTTTACCTCCTTTTCGAAATTGAGACGGCCTTTGAGTTTAAAAATATCTATGATAAATATAAACATACGTACATACCTCAAATTTCATAAGGAAAAATAAACGTACCAAATAAGATGCGGTCAATGAGCTTAAGTTTCACTAACGCTCTCTTTCCACACCTTCCATCCCAATTAAAATTGATTAACAATTCGTCCGAAAACATTTTTTTTTATCGTCCCATCAATATTTCGAGACGCAGCGCCCAATGTGAGTATGTAAGATATCTGCAAATAACAAAATATATTAATGTACATTATTCGTCCTAGAGTATAGAAATAATGTAATTAACTCTATTTCGTTCATACCATTTCCTCTTTATATTCATTGCTTTGTAGTTATTCCTCCACATCAAACAATGCGTCAATGGTTTTTAATGGGAGAACATCTGAAACTTCCAATTGGAACTCAGTAACCGCGCCCCCATTTATTCGACAGAATGACTGATGGACCTTTTTGATAAGCACTTTGCATTCTCGGAGAGTTTTTTGCTGAGCCACCACCTCGCATCGATCGGCATCTGAAATATCAAGATTTATTGTGAAAAACGAACTTCTTAAATATGAATTTAAGACTTAAAAATCCTCTTTTGCAAAAACGTATACATAAAAATTCTTGAAAATGTAAACTTCCTTTAGTATTTAACTTTTATTAACCGTATGTTTATTTCATTATGGGCTGATAATATTATACGAAAATGAGTAAACTGCTTACATTTTCGGTTATCTTCTTTTGCAAATCATCGACCTTAGCCTCCAGTTTGCTTCGTCTCTCCAAAATGGTGTTGCATAGACCGATAATCTGAGTAAAAGCTGTAAAATAAATCGGTCTTAATGAATGGGTAATGTGAAAACCTTATAATGAAGGTGTTAATAAATCGTAATTGTGGACACCTTATAATGAATGTGTTTTACCGATTCATTTAAATAAAGTGGCAATACCAAACGTCTTCTAAATTTTCATTTGAGTGTGTGTTTTTGTTTACATTTTAATATATTGTGGCGAATACTGCGGCAACACAAAGCGAACAACGAGAAATAAGAAGAATGTTCGAGGAAGGACGTAGAATGTTCCAAATGAGAAAACGTCAAGTGGATGAACACTGCGAACAGAGCGAGAAAGAGAATGAGCGATGAACTTCAAAACATTCTAGAGTTGCCATGAGTGCGAGCCCAGGTATATAAGGGCGCCACCAGACACCGGAGAGAGTTAGTTACAAGTCAGCAAGCTCCAAGTAAAGTGAGTTACGAATAAGCAAGCTATAAGTTTAATTGTGTTAACAAGTTTTGTAAAGCGTTGTAATTGCTTTAACGAGTATTGTAAAGTGTTTTTACGGTATTAGAAAGTATTGTAAATTATTTGTTGTACAATAAAGTTAATTGTACTACAATTTGGTCATCGTCAGCATTTATTTAACAATCCAGCGACACGAGCCGAAAGTTGTTTGGGAAATCGCTCAAGGTTTCAAGGATAAACGCAACAATTGGTGTCAGAAGTGGGATTGTTAAATAAATCCCGAAGGATAAACTACTGAAAATGGCGAAAATTCAGACTTAAAGATTGAGGAGCTGAAACAGGAGTTGGAAAAGCGTAATTTGGCCACCTCCGAAAGAAAAGTGGAATTGTTATCCCGGTTGCGGGAGGCTATGGAGCTGAAAAGCATCGACGTGGACAAATACGACTTCCAGGGCAAACCCGACGATGCATCCGCAAAGGACGAACAGAAGGATAAGGCTGCTTGTCCGTCGAAGGATGTGCAGCAGACATCCGGGAAGGTTGAAGGACAACAGGGGCTCTTAGTTCATCAACAGCTATGGACATGAACACGTTATTGGCTGCCATGACACAGATGTCGTCACAGCTATCGTCACAGATGCAAGCACAGGATACACGCATGTCACAAATGTCATCACAGATGCAAGCGCTGGAGACACGTATATCTTCAGAGGTATCAGCGCAGGTGTCATCGCAGGTGTCATCCCGGTTAGAAACTCAGCTACAGGCAAAGGAGGCACGCATATCATCACAGCTGGAAGCACAGGATGAAAAAATTACACAATTACAGGACAAACTTGAAGAGAGACAGGAGAAAGTCGAAGCAAAAATAGAAGAATTGGAAGGTCGTCTTCGTGATTTACAGGTGAATCGTCCAGCTACTTCGACGAACGCTCCCAAGGTAAAAACCCTATCCTTTGATGGCACGATTCCTTTCCAGGTCTTTAAGCTCCAGTTCGAAAAAAACGGCTGCAGCAAATCACTGGAGCATGGAGGATAAATCCGCTGCACTGTTCGTTGCATTAAAAAGACCTGCAGCGGAAATCTTGTAGACTATTCCTGATTGTGAAAGGAACAGTTACGATGCGTTAATGGGTGCAGTGGAAAACCGTTATGGTAGCGAGCACAGGAGACAGATTTACCAGATGGAGCTGGAGAATCGCTGCCAGAAATCCAACGAGACTACAGGAATTCGCCGCCGAGATTGAAAGGTTGGCTCATTTGGCAATTGGAGATGCATCTGGTGAGCACCTCGAATGAGTAAAAATTCAGAGGTTCATCAACGGAATGCGGAACGTGTATACCAAGCAAGAGACGTAAGCGAATCCAAAGCCAACATTTGCTGAAATTGTCTCGTATGCTCAGACGCGTGAAACGGCGGCGCTCCTAAGGAGACCAGCCTACAAAGCACATCGCGTGGATGTGGAGACATTGGACGAGACAAAGGAAATGCTGAAGAAGCTAATCCAACTGCTGGGCGAGAAAAAAAATGGCTCTGGCAAATGTTTTAAATGTGGAAAGCCAGGCCACTTCGCCCGCGATTGCAGCGCAAGTTCCAGTCAGCTCAACAATTCAGCAGGACGCAAACGCAGGACTGAAGGAGACGAATCCAACTCCAATCAGTCGTTAAACTAAAACGAGCCAGCAGCAAGGGGCGCGCGCTGGCTCCCGAAATTGAATGCCCCATAATCTCCGTATCGCAAATTGGCAGAAAAGCGACCAACGTTACGGTTGGTGGATATGTAGACGAACATGAGCGAGTACTAACTGTTGATACGGGCGCATCACGTTCCATCATTCGATCTGATTTGGTCACTAAAGAGGTAAGGCCATTACCTGGAGCAAGGTTGAGGACAGCAACTGGTGAGGACACCCAAGTTGTAGGAGAGGTAACATGAAAAGTCGCAATAGGGAATGTGACGGTGTTACACAAGTTCATAGTCGCGGCGATTGTGGATGAAGTCATCATTGGAATAGACTTCTTACTCGATCAAGGTATGCAGATCAACATGAAGAACAGGATTATGATGTATAACAACATGGAAGTGCCCCTTAGATTTGGGTACGATGGCCCGTGCAGCAGCAAGCGATTGATCCTAGAAGAAAGCGAGCAGATTCCACCGAAGACAGAAGCAGTTGTTTGGGCGAAGATTGATGGAGATTGTGGGACAAACAAATTGTGGGTTGTTGAAGCAACACAAAATTCTACACCGGACGTACTTATTGGTAAGACGCAAAAAGATGGACGTATCCCAGTTCGAATACTCAATGAGTTCAAATCACCAATCAAACTCCGAAGAGGAACTGTACTGGGGCAATGTCGAGATGTAGATGCAATCTTCAATTGCGAAAAATTACCTGAAAGCGATTCCATTGGCGAGAATGACATGGCGGAAGACATAAAT
>NW_023458555.1:101867704-101868774 GCF_013731165.1 Rhagoletis pomonella | reverse complement strand
AAAAAAAAATGTTTTCGGACGAGTTGTTAATCAATTTTAATTGGGATGGAAGGTGTGGAAAGAGAGCGTTAATGAAACTTAAGCTCATTGACCGCATCATATTTGGTACGTTTATTTTTCCTTATGAAATTTGAGGTATGTACGTATGTTTATATTTATCATAGATATTTTTAAACTCAAAGGCCGTCTCAATTTCGAAAAGGATGTAAAAAACAGCGTTAATCTCAGCCATAATAGGCAGAAGCAAAAAAAGTATGCCGCAAAAAGCTTTCGCAACAGGAATGCGAATAGTTTGAATGTCTTTCTTATTAACTGCATTTTTTTCATAGTGGATTTTAATTTGAAGTTTTTATGTGAAAATTAAGATCTTTTTAATACTTCATTGATTTTTTTTTGTATACTTTTTATCTTATATGTTTACATTCTGCTTTTTTTATGCTCGACGAAGAATAAGTCGATATTTTAAAGTTTTCATGTAAAAATTTATATAATTAATTTTAGTATTTAAACTTTATACCATTGAAGTTCATCGAGAAAGTCGATATTTTTGATCTTAAATTAATATATCAAAGATATCATATGGTTACAGTATATTATATTAATGTCTTCAAACAACTGAAACTTCTAAGTCTTATAAAGTGTGATATTTTAACCTTAAATCAAGAAATTCTAATTTTTAACATCCCAAAAATGTGATTGAACTAATGTTCATTATATGTATTAATATTCGACAATATTAATATCTCAAAGATCTCGTTTTGTTACCGGAAGGCGAATAGTTTGAATTTCGTTCTAATTAACTGATTTTTTTTCGTAGTGGAGTTTAATTTTTAATGTTTATGTGAAAATTAAGATCTTTTTACTATTGAAGTTCATCGATTTTTTGTACAGTTTTTATTTTATGCTTATTTCTTCCTCTTTTATGCTCGAAGAAGAAGTCGATATATTTAAGTTTTTATGTGCAAATTTAGATCATTAATTTTAGTACTTAAACTTTTTATTATTGAAGTTCATCAAGATATCATATGGTTACAGCTCATTTTGTTAATGTTTTCAAATAACTGGAACTT
>NW_023458555.1:101848561-101867604 GCF_013731165.1 Rhagoletis pomonella | reverse complement strand
CTTGGACGGAAGGGTTGGAAGAAAAATACCAGCACAAGGCTAAGGAACTTCTCCGCAGATACTCCAACATATTCGACAAGGATGGCAACAAACCAGGCAGGACAAACGGTGTACATCGCATTGATACTGGTAATACAATGCCCATCCGTCAAGCTCCTCGGAGTTTTCCACTTGCCAAACGTGAAACTGTTAGCCAAATATTAAAATAAATGAGCGAGAGTGGTGTGATTTAACCATCAGCGAGTCCATGGCGTTCGCCGGTAGTACTTGTGAAGAAGAAGGATGGTCAAATGCTGTTCTGCGTAGACTACCGGAAACTAAATGATGTGACGAAAAAGGACAGCAATCTACTTCCCAGGATCGATGATACTCTGGACTCGTTGACTGGAACAAAATGGTTCTCCACACTCGACCTTAAGAGCGGTTATTGGCAAGTGGAGGTAAGTGACGAGGACAAGGAGAAGACAGCTTTCAGCGTTGGAGACGGTCTGTGGCAATTCACCGTGATGCCCTTTGGGTTAAGCAAGGCTCCTGCCACTTTTGAAAGTCTTATGGACCATGTGCTTAAGGGACTGCATTGGAAAACCTGCTTGGTGTATCTAGACGACATTATTGTATTGGGTAAAAGCTTCGAGGAACACCTTAACAATTTGGAGGAAGTTTTCCAAAGGATAGCTGGCGCTGGTCTGGTGCTAAGTCCTACAAAGTGCTCACTGTTCAAAGAGGAGGTGAACTACTTAGGGCACAAGGTGACAACTGAGGGCATCTGTACTGCGAAGGAAAAGATAGAAGCAGTAAAGGATTGACCAAGACCTAGGAACCTGCACGAACTACGAAGTTTTCTTGGGCTATGCACCTACTACCGCCGATTTGTTCCGAATTACGCCAGCATTGCTAATAGCCTCCACGAGCTTACGAGGAAAAATAGAGCCTTCGAGTGGAACAAGGAGCAGGAGGAGGCTTTCCAAACTCTGAAAGAACGGCTATGTACTGCACCTATGCTAGCGTATCCCGTTCCAGGTTCAACGTTTATTTTGGCTACGGATGCTAGTGGTTATGCCATAGGTGGCGTACTGTCGCAGGTAATTGATGGGCAGGAACTACTGCGTAACTCGGAGAGAACTACTAGCGTTGGTGGAGTGCGTCAAACATTTCCACAAGTACCTCGATGGGCAACGTTTCCGAGTTCGAACGGACCATGCAGCGCTGAAGTTGCTACTTCAGTTTAAGAATCCAGAAGGACAACTACACGTCTAGAGGACATTATAGACGTCCGGCTAACGACAATAACACCAGCGGAAGAGTGGAAGGAAGAACAGCTTCGAAAGTGTCAGCAGGAAGATCCAGATCTGCAGCTTTTGATGCATGGACTGGAGGTACACAGAAGGCCAACTAAAGAGCAAATGGCAGCGGAAAGCCCCATCGCAAAGGCGTACTGGGCACAATTGAACAACTTAAAATTAATATCTGGCTGTTTGCATCGGGTATGGGAAAGTGAAGACGGCCAGTGCTCCCGCAACCTGATAGTAGTTCCAAGGGTAAGAATTCCGGATGTACTCAAGGAATTCCACAATGGTCCTAGTGGAGGGCATCTGCGAATCACGAAGACCCTGGAGAAGGTGAAGAAGAGTTTCTATTGGGTTGGTTGTCGGCAATCGGTCGCAGAGGAACATTTGCGGAAGGTCGTGGACAAGAATCAAAAAGATTGGGATGTCCGCATACCCTTGTTCCTGATGGGATACCGGTCAACAGTGCATGAAACAACGGGTAAAACTCCTGCAAGGGTAATCTTCGGCAGTGAGCTCCGTTTGTGTGACCTGAAGTTTGTAGTAGGTTAGGTTAGGTTAGAGTGGCTGCCCGCGCAGAGCGCGGAGCACACGTGGGCTGGAAAAGCCCGTTGTGATACCACTGGCCGAAGCCACTTGTTTCTTTCCCTCCCTTAGTAGTTTAACCACCGAGTGCGTTTTATAAATCAAACGGCTAAACAAACTAAAAAGTACTTGTTGAAGAATTGGTTGCGCATGTTGGACAGCGCGGGACAATGCCAGAGATAGTGTTCGATGGTCTCCACCTCCTCCTCGTCTCTGCAACTGCGACAAAAATCGTTGGTGGGGAATCCTAACCTCTTTCCGTGTTGGCCCATCAGGCAGTGTCCGGTGATTACCCCGACTACTAATCTAAGAGAGGAGCGGTCCAGCCGGGTGCGAGCTCTGGATCGCTTTACATCAATCTTTGGCCATATTTGCCTGGTAATATGACAGGTGGTTTCCACCGCCCATCTTAGAAGGTTAGAGGTATGCCCGCATTCCGAGCAGAATTGACTACAGATATTTCCGTCCCCCTCCTTGCCAACTCGTCGGGTAGGCAGTTGCCAGGGGTGTCCCTGTGTCCAGGGACCCATATAACAGTCAAGGAGCATTTTGATGCCAGCAGGTTGAGAGTCTTCCAGCATTCGATGGCTACTTTGGACGTTGCTTCGTTAGAATTGAGAGATTTGATAGCAGCCTGGCTGTCAGAATAGATGGGGATAGGCCGTCCTGGAGGGGCGGAGGTTATAAGTCACCGAGCCGCCTCCACTATGGCGTTTAATTCCGCTTGAAAAACGCTGCAATGGTCCGGTAAGCGAAAACTGAGATTTAGCGCGAGTTAGACCCCGCTACCCACTCTTTTGTTAAGCTTGGAACCATCTGTATATATGGCCGTAGACCCTGAGTTCAGGTCTGTGGCCCTTTCCCACTCGTTCCTCTCTGGGATTCTTGTGGAGAATTTGTTATCTAAACAGAGTAGTGGAGGGGTATAATCTATTTGTCGTAGATTATCCGGTAGAGTTTCAAGTACCTTTGCGTGCCCGAATCTGAGGTCTCTCCACGGCTGGATTGTATTTAGCCTGGCCGCACTGCAGCCGGCCTGAAATTTGCCGTAGAGATCCACAGGTGGAAGATTTAAGATTATTTCCAGAGATTTGGTGGGTGTGGTGGGAAGGGCTCCCGTGACGATCATGGCAGCCGTCCTCTGCACACGTTCCACCTTGGCTCTGGATACGGTGTTGTTTAGCGCAGGCCACCATACGGTGACCCCGTAGAAAAGGATGGGTCTTATCACAGCTGTGTACATCCAGTGTACTATATGTGGTTTTATTCCCCATTTTTTGCCTATAGCCGCCTTGCAGGAATACAGGGCAGTATTGGCCTTCTTGGAGCGATCTTCAATGTTTCGCTTCCAGTCCAGCTTGCTGTCCAGAATAACACCAAGGTATTTCACCTCGGTTGAGAGAGTAAGTGCCACCCCGTTTAGGGTGGGAGGTTTAAATAAGGGAGTTTTATACTTCCTTGTGAAAAGTACCATTTCTGTCTTGGCAGGATTGACACTAAGTCCACATTCCTTGGACCAGATGTTTACCAGACCTAGTGCGTTTTGCAATAACTCACTCAGGACCTGAAGATGTTTGCCCGTTGCAACGATTGCTATGTCATCGGCATACGCTATGACTTGACAACCGGTGCTCTTAAGGCTTAGAAGTATAGTGTTCACTGTTAGATTCCAAAGTAGAGGGGAGAGAACGCCCCCTTGCGGGGTGCCCCTGGTCACATACTTTGTAATGGAACCATCCCCCAGTTCTGATAGAATAGTTCTCTTTCCGAGAAGGAGCTCAACAAAATCCACCAGACCTCGCTGCACCCCCGCCCTGAGGAGGGAGTTAACAACAGAATTCGGGTAGACGTTGTTGAAAGCACCCTCGATATCGAGAAAAACTCCGAGCGTGTATTCCTTTAAGGCCTATCCTTTTTCAATCGTCGCTACGGTTTCATGGAGTGCGGTCTCCACGGATTTCCCCTTGGAATATGCATGCTGATTCGAGGAGAGGCTGTCAGCTTTAATATTCTGAGGCTTATAGGCCTGAAATCCTTCGGTTTCACATGTGCGGCCTTGCCTCCATTTGGCATGAATACAACCTTTGCCTTTGTCCACTCGTGTGGTATGTGAGTCAGTGTTAGGCAGGCTGTAAAAATCTGAGAAAGCATGGGACACAGTATGTCCTTACCTTCCTGTAGTTGAGCGGGAAAGATTCCGGCAATGCCAGGAGATTTGTAGGGCTGAAAGGACATTAAAGCCCATTCCACTCTCTCCTCACTTACAATGTCCCCAACGGTATCACCCAGAGACAAGTAGGTCCTAGGACCGGGCGAAAAATCTGAGGTGTCATCTGAGCAGCCCGGGAAGTGAGTGCTCATAAGGACCTCCAGCATTTCGCTACATGATGTCGTCCAGTCACCGTTAGGCTTCTGGATAGGGTTCATACCTGAAGAGGATTTCTAGAGAATTTTCCTCAGCCTGCTGGCTTCAGAGTTCTCTTCTATGTTGTCGCAGAAGTTGTGCCAAGATTCGCGTTTCGCCCTCTTTATGGCCTTCTTGAAAACTTTGAGTGCGTCTATGTATGGTTGCCAAAGACCTGTTCGTTTAGCTTGATTGAAGAGCCTCCTGCTGTTCTTCCTCAGTGCTCAAATCTTAGGATTCCACCACTGGGGTTTCTTTTTGACCTTCGGGAGGGTGCTTGGGCAGGAGGCTTTGAAAGCAGCATTGCAGGCATTTGTCACAAAGTTCACTGCTTCATCAATTTTTGGCGATGAGCCCAGCTCACCGAGAGAAACAACTCTCGTATTCTAGAGACTCGCTTCATCAGATCTTAACGATAAGCAGGACTTATCGTGAGAAGCGTATCTGTGTAGAGAGACCGACAGCGTATTTTTATACTTTGCCCAGTCGGTTCACTTCTTGTTCCTTGCTTAAAGCTAATGTAGAGATGGTCAGAGAAAGAGTGTTCTTTGGACACCTGCCAGTGCCTTATCTGATCAGACAAACCGCTCGAAACAAGGGTGATGTCCAGCACTTCGCTTCTAACAGAGGTCACAAAAGTGGGGTCGCGCCCGCGGTTACATACAGTAAGATTATATAAAAGGACAAAGTCAAGTAAACACTCACCTCGAGGTTTGGTGTCGCTTGAGCCGCAGATCGTGTTATGCGAATTAGAGTGTGCCCCTATTATGACCGGAAGTTTCCTGCGATTTGCTTCCTTCACAGCTTCTTCCAGTCTGTAGGGTGGAAAAACATGGCTGTCGTGGGCCATGTAGGATGTTGCCAGCCAGACAACGCTCTTCTTCAGCTGGACGCTGATGCAGACAGTATCCTCGTCGCTGTATTGGGAGAGTAAAAAAGAAGAATATACTTTTTTAATCAGAATGCAAGCTCTGATGCTACCTGCTACTGGAGCTGTTACAACCTGGTAGGCATCAGAGTTCAGTCCGCAAACCTTGTTTCTAACGATCCAAGGCTCTTGGACTAGAATCAAGTCCTCAGCTTTATTGCTGAGGCGAAGAAGAAGGGCAGCCGAGGCTGCCTTGGAATGGTGCAGATTAATTTGTAGGATCTGCACCATCCTCAGAGTCGGTGATGTCCATCGCTTCTAGCTCTTCCCGTTCGGAGTAACTGGCGATGCAAGGAAAATTGGGAAAGAGACGTCCAACATCCTGGAAGAGGAGTTGAGAGAAATATTGCTTTTGTGAGACAGCGAACTCAAATTATGAGTGACAAGATGAAGGCCAAGTATGATAAGGCAATGAACTCCGAGGGCTTCCAAGAGGGAGACTTAGTGTTGCTGTACAATCCACAACGGAAGAAAGGTTTGTCCCCAAAACTACAATGCAACTGGGAAGGTCCGTATAAGGTCGTCAAATGGCTGAGTGACGTAGTGAATCCAGACCGTTGGGAGACCAAGAGACAAGATGAAGGTGATCCACTTGGAAAGGCTTGCAGCGGTTGGAACAGCAAGTGTGTCTGATCGGGACGAGCAGACTTAGGTTGAGGGCAGTGTGGCGAATACTGCGGCAACACAAAGCGAACAACGAGAAATAAGCAGAATGTTCGAGGAATGACGTAGAATGTTCCACAATGAGAAAACGTCAAGTGGATGAAAACTGCGAACAGCGAGAGAAAAAGAATGAGCGATGAACTTCAGAACATTCTAGATAGAGTTGCCATGAGTGCGAGTGCAGGTACATAAGGGCGCCACCAGACACCGGAGAGAGTTGGTTACAAGTCAGCAAGCTACAAGTAAAGTGAGTTACGAATAAGCAAGCTATAAGTTTAATTGTGTTAGCAAGTTTTGTAAAGCGTTGTAATTGATTTAACGAGTACTGTGAGGTGTTTTTAAGGTATTAGCAAGTATTGCAAATTGTTTGTTGTACAATAAAGTTAATTGTACTACAGTTTGGTCATCGTGAGCATTTATTTAACAATCCAGCGATACGAGCCGAATGATATTTGGGAAATCCCTCAAGGTTTCAAGGATGAACGCAACAATATCAAAAAAAATATTGATGGCTGATATTTAATAGAGAATTTACATGAGGCGAGTTTACAGGCAACTTTTAGTTGAATGCAGCAGGTGAATGGTGTAAATGGCCTTTCAACTAATCGCTTTCAATGAAGTTGGTCAGCTGCCTACTTGGGTTAAGGGCCGTTTGCACCATGTCTAGTTAATTCTAACTCCCAGTTAAACATCTTTATCGACATAATCGACACCCATCATATAACTTGTGATCGATAAAGCAATGGATGTGCTTAACTGAAAGATGTACCTCCAGTTAGCGTTAACTAGACATGGTGCAAACGGCCCTAAATGTTTGTTTCAACTAATCGCCGGTGAATGTTGAATCATGTAAATTCGCTATAACACTTTACATATATTACTTTACTCAATTAAATAAATAATCTGTTAAAGTGCATGAATTTTAGTAAATTTTTGTGTAGAGTGCGTATATGAAAAAAAGGTTGTTCACCTTATAAGCGGATAAAGGCGGAGCTCCATAGTATGCGTGAGTTTGACATTTACGCTTAGAATTCAAAATTCATAAATTTTTGTTTTATTTTCATGCGTGCAGGCACGCATACGCATGCTATGGAGATCCGCCCAAAAAACATCCATCGGATTTTTGATACTGCCAGTCGAGTCGAGTAGGTACCATGTGGACCTTTTCTTGACGTTCCCACGACAGTCAGGCCTACGTTCACTAAAATGGATAATCACCGGTAGGTTAACCCACAGATGTGCTTAGCCGATCATTAAAAACTGCTTAAGCCGCATTTAAAAAAAAATAATAATAAAAACTAAGAAAGTTAATTTTTAATACCTTCTATATATGAAGTGGGATGGTTGGCAGTTCGGGAAGCTGTCATATTGCCAGTTTTGGGGTAAGCAGTTTCGGTTTCAACTGGACAGCTTGTTTGATCAACTGCACTTGTCTAAGATTGTCTGTAAAAGGTAAGAAAAATTAAAGAATATTCCTTTATTTATATCAAATAGGTATTACCTTTTATGGGAAAGGAAATTGAAGGAAGTTTCACCTATTTCGCCACAGCAGAATGATTCGCAGTAGAAAAAGCCTCTGTCAAATGGGCTGATGTAAAACTTCCTGTGCCTTGGGTCCTTGCTGTCAATAAATTAAAGGAGTCGGTACCAATTGAAGATTTGGCAACAGTATTAGATGGCATTATTCGTGGTTGGGAGGTGGGCGGAACTACAGAAAGCATTTTCGTTCTTAAGTCAACTATTTATAAAAAAAAATTTAATATAAGTTAAAACGTAAGCACTTCTATATAAAATTTACTTTTATGCGTCACAGGGTATGGTACACAAATATTAAAAGTAGTGGTAGTCCTCAATTTCTTTCGGTCAATAACGAAAATCTGTTGTAGTTCTGAAATATTTTTTTTTTTTTTTATCATTTAAAAAAATGTTTTTAAATTTGTTCAATAGCATTACCTTCCAGTGAGCCGTTGGGGTTATTATTTAAGTACATTTTCGATTTTGTAAGTTTTTAAGCTTTTTAAGTTTGGCGATTGGAACTGAATAGCGATATTATTTCAGTAAAGTAAATAGAAATTTATGTGTTTGTGGGGTTTTTAAATGATTAGTTCGAAAACTCGTAAAATAAGTGGTGTAGAATTGGGATCAAAAGAAACTCATTATTGTATGGGATACTAAAATATTTATATTGAATATCTGATTTGCGGATTTTAAACTTTTCATTACTCAATTGACCTGCCGTTAATATACCAAGTGCAGATACAGATTCAAGCGGTTCTTAAAACAAATTATTAACTTGTTCAAAAGGATATCCTAATACTACATCCTGCCCCAATTCTCTGGAAGTTTCAACGATTTTGAAAGGTCCTGTTACTGGACTGAAACAAAATGAATCTTTTTCCTTTTTTGGATCTATTTCGAAGGAACCAATTGTTTTTAGGCATTTCTACATTCTTCCTTTCGTCGAGTCTTAGAAATAACTGCTATAGAATGTTTGTAGATTTTTTAATAAGCCTTTTCAAATATTGCAAATAATTTTCAAATTTGTACGCGGAGAAATTGACCAAGGGTCCATATTCTTTAGGGCATTGAAATAAATGCAGCAAACCGTGCACATTAAAACTTATAACGTGATCACCAAAAATGTTCCCAAACAAATCAACAAAGTCGTCTAGCAGTTGTTGAGCCACATTTGCTTCTGTTTTATACAATCTTTCGGATGATAAAATTCATATTCCCGAATGTAGTAAGAGGAAGTGATAGTAGAGATCATAAGCAATGCAATCTTTTAATATAAATATTCCTGAGTATAACAAGAAATGTCTATACTCTGTGGATTTCTAATTGCTGATTTCATTTAAATTTCTACACACCCGACCAAACTCTGATGGCACCCAAGTGGAAACAAAGTCAAATTTTTTATTCATTCTTGTTATATCAGCTCTCTTCAGCAAGAATTGAAGCAATTTCTTTGCCACGCCGAGATCAACAAGGTGTATGGGATCTAATGGAAACTGGGATACCATTCCAAAGCCCGCTTTTTGCAATATATTTCCCTCCTCTAAAAATGTCAACCTATGATGTGCATCATCCTCCCTATTTCTGAAAGATTCGTCTGTTCTTAAGTGCCCTACTTGCTTCGAAAAGCACACTCTCTTTTGTACATATTTTCCTACTTGAGAGCATTTGGGGCAACTATTTTTTCCAGTATGACTTTGAACACCACAAGCAAAAGCACGTGCTGGCGAATCACAAGTAAACAACCGAATATTAAATTTTTTTAGAGCTGGATTCAGTGATCCCACTTGCAAACCATTTGCTCTTAAAAGAACAAATTCTTCACAAAATTCCTGCATAAAACAATTTATATTAGATGGTTTTTGTTTTCCAGCGACTATTGCGCCGAGAATCGGCCACAAAACTCTATTAGAGTTTTTGAAAAGTTTTAAGCCATCAATACCTACAATGCAAACTTCATCAATATCTTTTAGAAAGTGGAATGTTTTTGAGTGGAAATGGGACTGAATGCTAATGTACAAAAACCCTCCTCCAGGAATATCTTGCACATTTAGGGCCGGTTACTCAATTTCTGGTTATCACTAATCTGCGGTTAAACATCGTTGTTTACGCTAGCCCCCTTCACCTTAAGTATGTTTGTGAAGTAGAGAATTTCACTTGTAGATGTCGCTGTGATCTAAGCGGGAACAGCTACTCGTTACTCGAGTTCCTTTTTCTCGAGTCCTGTTACCCGCCTCGGATGTTAGGTTTCGCCTTCTGCGATCGCCCAACACTCTGCCACTTTGGAAGAGAACTCCGAGCAATCCACAAGTAAGGTCCTCTAATATTAATCATTTTATATACCATTTTGTTCCAGCATTTTTTATATACACATATATATATATAATAAAGTGGCCGTTAGGCGCTTACATATATACGAGTAAAAAGTGAAGTGTTTTTATTTAATTTTATTGAGCGAATTTAAGTGGGTTAAATTCAACCCTCGAAGGACTTCAGGGATTCGGCACCTCCTCGACCCTCGTTTGCCGCGGAATTCAAGAGGAATTCCCGGCCTCCAAATCACCCCGTCCCGAACATGGTCCTTCGAGCCGGATCGGCTTGAAGTTTTTTTTTCGTGGTTGACCCACATTCGCTTAAAAATAAAATAAAAGTGATAAAAACTTCAAAGAAATAAACCTTTTTTGATAAACTGCCAAGTTGCCTTCATAAAGGAGAATTTTTTATCGCGCCCCCCGTTAACTCGTATTTATTTTCTCGTACACGTCGAATCGTGTGCAATTAAACATATCTAGAAGTTTTTATATTGCATTCATTGGTGAAAACCGCCACTAGCTTTGGGTTTTTATTGCGTACATTGGTGAATACCGCCACCAATTTGACGTTTCCGAACGCACCCTAAAGAAAAGAAAAATATAACCAGAAAATTAAAGTACATTTTCCACCCCACGTTGTGAAAACTCGTTTTCTGTGGGACTTTGTGTTTACATTATTGCGCACAAAGATCAGGTGAGTAGATTAAATACCTCACATCAAGCTTTCCCATAAATTTGAGCAGCTTTAACCTAATTTGGAGCCGGAGCAAAGCAGAGGGCACATTTGGCCCCAACAACTGGAATTGCAGCGAAATATATAAGTATCTAAAATAGTAAGTAGATTTTGAGTACTAATTGTGTATATTTGCAGAATCGGAGCACCTAGTTAAGGCACTTGCAAAGCAAAAGCAGTACCATCAATTCCGCCAGCGCTCCTGCAGCAGCAACTGCAGCCACAAATTTTCCAGCAATCCAGCCGAAGCAGCAGCGACTGCAACCACAAATTGGCCAGCGCTCCAGCCAAAGCAGCGACAGCAATAATACCGCCAGGGCTCCGGCGGTAAGTAAAAAGTGCAGTGAAAGTGAAAAGTGAAGTGCAGTGAGGTTCTTATAGCGCCGGATGTATTGCCATTTGTCGAGGCGCAAGTGCTGAACGCCGGTACTAGGTGCCATACCGTCAGGCGTCAGTGCGCCTCGCTGCACGGCCCCTAGCAGCGGCCGATAGTTAGTAAGAGCGCCGGCTGTATTGCCATTGAGGAGGCGCAGGTGCTGAACGCCGGCACTAGGTGCCATACAGTCAGGCGTTCAGTGCGAAACAAGGCCCCCACCAAGTGGTCCAACGCGATAGCAAATTCGCACCAGCAAGGCCCCCACCAGTAGTCCACCGCGGGAGCAACACGCAAATTAAAGGCCCCACCAAGTGGTCCACCGCGATAGCAAATTCGCACCAGCAAGGCCCCCACCAGAGGTCCACCGCGGGAGCAACACGCAATTTAAAGGCCCCCACCAAGTGGTCCACCGCGATAGCAAGTTCGCACCAGCAAGGCCCCCACCAAGTGGCCCACCGCGGGAGCAAATTAAACGCAAGGCCCCCACCAGTGGCCCACCGCGGGAGCAACATCGACAAATTAAGGCCCCCACCAAGTGGCCCACCGCGGGAGCAAATTAAACAGCAAGGCCCTCACCAAGTGGCCCATCGCGGGAGCACAGCCCCATTAGTGGCAACAGAGTAAGCTGTAAGATAAGGTAAGCCTTTCAATTTGCCACGTATATTCGCGAAAAACGACTGGGAAAGGGGTGAGAAAATAGCAATAGGTCGTGCGTGAGTCCCAGAGCCACCCCTTCCATATATAAGTATATATATACATATATATATTTTTTTAATACGTATACATTTTCGAAATTTAAACGGTATCGGGGTAGGATAATCCGTGGTGGAGGAATAGCGGAAATTCCTTTGGGTTACCGTATCCACACACCGTTGTGTTTATATATATATAAAAAAAAAAAGGAAAGAAAGAAAGTGAAATTGTGCCACGAATTGCGGGACTCAGCGTCCGTTACAAAAAAGTGTTTTTGTTTTGTGTTTTGAGCAAAAATCAAATTAAGTTTCGACAACCTCAATTACTGAATTTTGTTTAGCTTCTTTGTTGTTGTATAAATTAAATAAAGACTTCCTACAAATTTTTTCTGAGTTTTTCTACAGTTTTACGTTTTATACCGCGCCACCTTTGAAGTGTTTGGCGTGATTTTTTAAGTATTGAGAAAAAGTGGTTGAGGCAGAAGGCCCGTATACGGACCACATTATATAAATTTTTGTTCACCAAAGAATCCCTCCGGTTGTGCGGTACACTGAGAGAAAACTCTTTTGATATAAGCTTAGTACAAATAACCCGTGGAATTTTGCGAGCCATAATAAAGTTTTTTTTTTTGCTTGACATAATAAATAAAATTTAAATTGAATATAGTTTGTATATATATTAACTGAAGGTTAAATATATTAAAGAAAGCTATTTTTCTATACACCTTTTCCACGACTTTTTTATTGCGATAGTATCTTTTTTGTGGTCGTTGTTTATAACTCGTATAAATTGTAAATACCCCCGAGGTTCAGTCGTACAATTTACGTTTGTTTAAATTTCTCGCTTTAATTAAATTAATTGATAGTACGTTGTTTTATAAATTTTTTTGACGTCGTTGTCGATAATTCGCGAAAATAGTAATTTACCTCGAGGTTCAGTAGTACAATTGACGTTTGTTTTTAAATTTTTCGTGTTAATTAAATTAATATTCGAAAGATGGCCAATGTTAATGATTTTTCGCGGGCGTGTGATGCATTGTTGGAATTCGAAGCGGGCTTCAACAACATGCCGTGTAGCAGCCATTCCATTTTTTCACTGGAGATCCAAAAGGAGGAACTGAAGGCGCTCTGGGTCAAGGTGAAGGATGCGTTCGATGACTACTCGAAAAAGGTGTCGGACGACGAAACCGGTCAGGCTGCACTTCGGCTGGCGAAGTTCAGATATCAGGATTGCTACTCAGCATACTTGACGTGCGGCGCATTGATGGGAGAGACGGCTCATAACCTGACGTTCACGCAGCAAAGTAGTTCGACAGTTAATCCGGTAAATCGCGAGATTGAACCCCCAGCCCGCTCGAGTATCCATTTACCTCCATGTGACACAGAAATTTTTTACGGTGATTACATGTCGTGGCCATCTTTCCGCGATTTGTTTACGGCAATTTATATTAACAATTCGCGTTTGACCCCGGTAGAGAAATTGTACCACTTGAATCAAAAGACCCGTGGTGAAGCGAAAGATATCGTAAAAAAATCGCCTTTAACTAACGACGGTTTCGCGACTGCTTGGCAAAATTTATCCGACCGCTATGAAAATAAGAGGATAATGGTTAATAGCCAATTAAAAACGCTCTTTAACCTACCATCGGTAACGAGTGAACGCGGGACGGAAATTAAAAATTTACAGCTGGCAGTTAATAATTGTATATCCGTTTTAGAAATGTATGGGATTGATATTGAGAACTGGGATGCGATCTTTGTGTTCTTAGTATCGAGGCGGTTACCGGATACCACGCTGGCGTTGTGGGAACAAGGCATTGTGAGAAAGGCGGAAATTCCAAAGTGGGAGGAATTAGACAGCTTTCTCACAAGTCGGTTCCAGACGTTAGAAACGGTGTCCGATATCCGAAGTGCACGCGCAGTAAAGCCTGTACCTAATCGCCAACCCGCAGCGACGTACGAAAGGAAGGTATCGGCACACCACGGTCAGTTTTCGCAGCCCGCATGCAGATTATGCCCCGAACAATCTCATGCTCTAAAGGGCTGCCCCAAATTTCTAGCAATGAAAGTTGAGGATCGCCTCAACTTAGTCAGAAAACACAATTTGTGTATGAACTGCCTAGCGCATTCACACATCGCGAAGGATTGCAAGAGTCCGTTTAATTGTTGGAGCTGTCACCAGAGCCATCATTCACTATTACATCGAACTTTAGCTCCACAGAAGGCCAACTCTTCGCAACAGCGACCCCCCCCGAGGAACAAGGACTCACGATCTGAGCAACCCCCCGCAGGCACCAGCAATGTGCAGGCGCTTTTTTCGGCGAGCAACCGGAACATTCTTTTAGGTACTGCTATGGTGAACATCTGCCACTCAGGAGTTAACTATGAGGCCAGAGCCCTACTGGATTCTGGATCAGAGGGAACTTTCATCACGGAGCGACTACAGAGACTCATCAGGCTGCCAACGCGTGCGGTTGATACGCAGGTATCGGGCATAAATGCCACGGTATCGGCAAATGTGCGAAAAGTCGCGCATCTGGCAATAGGTTCTCCTATAAACCCCCAGTTTAGAATCGAGGCAAGAGGTCTGGTTCTACCCCAATTAACAGGAAACCTTCCGAAGTTTACAGTGGATCAAGGGCATCTTGATTCACTGCCCCCTTTACGGCTAGCCGATGTCAATTTTTACAGGAGTCAGCAAGTGGACCTAATTCTTGGAGCGGATGTTTACCCAGCAGTCATAAGGGACAAGGTCCAAAGGAATGTTCTGGGGTCACTCGTAGCGCAGGAAACGGTGTTCGGCTGGATTTTGACGGGACCAGTACCACCAACGACCACGAGGAGTTTCACTACTTCTGTGTCTCACGGCGCAGAAACTCCAACCCCCCAGCTAACTCGGTTTTGGGAGTTAGAAGAAGTTTCCACCAAAAGGAAAATTACCCCCGAAGATGCGTTTTGTGAGGAGTTGTACGCTAAGACGACCACGAGGAATGAGCAAGGACGGTATGTGGTGGCTCTACCTTTTCGTCGGGAATTCCCAGACGAAATTAACCTCGGCCTTTCAAGGACTGGAGCAGCACGGCAATTCTTGCGCAGCGAGGCCGGTTATATCAGGAAACCGGAGTTGAAAACGGAATACGACCGGGTTCTGAAGGAGTACATCGAGCTCAACCATATGTGCCCCGTGAGGAAAACAGCGCAACAACCAACACACAGGCCATACTACTTACCACATCACGCCGTCGTGAAACCGGACAGCATAACAACGAAGGTGCGAGTGGTGTTTAACGCGTCTTGTCCCACGTCAAATGGAGTCAGCTTAAATGACATATTATACCCCGGGCCTATTCTGCAAGCGGATTTGGTTTGCTTACTTTTAAAGTGGCGCTTATTCAAATACGTATTTAATGCAGACATCGAGAAGATGTATAGGCAAATTATGCTCCATCAGGAGCATACCCCATTTCAAAGAATTCTTTTCAGAGAATCCCCGGACGAAGAACTTAAGGATTACGAACTTAAGACCGTGACGTTTGGAGTAAACTGCGCTCCATATTTGGCAATAAGGACGCTACACCAGCTCGCAGATGATGTGAAAACGAGATTTCCACTGGCAGCAAAGATTTTGAAGCAGTATATGTATGTCGATGACGTCCTAGCTGGAGCCCACAATTGCACAACTGCAATACAAATGAGAGATGAGGTAATTGAAGCTCTTAACACCGCCAGCTTCCCCCTAAGAAAGTGGACTTCGAATTGTAAGAAGATTTTGGCAGGACTACCCAAGGCGCACATATACAAGGAGAATTTCCTGGAGCTTGACGACATGAGTGAGACAAAAATGTTGGGAATCCGTTGGAACGCGGTACATGACATGTTTCACTTCACAGTACAGCCGATCCCCCGGAAGCAGGAGTATACCAAGCGAGAGGTTTTATCCTGCGTAGCAAAATTGTTCGATCCAGCTGGATGGCTCGGACCAATTGTAGTGGTGGCAAAGATCTTCATGCAGGAGATCTGGCTAACCAAAATAGACTGGGATGACAGTCTACCCCGAAATTTACTGCTGTGTTGGGAGACCTTTCTGGATAACTATGAGCATATCCAGAAGATAAAAATCCCCCGATGGACCCATTTTACGCCATGGGACGAAGTGGAGTTCCATGGATTCTGCGATGCCTCTGAAAAGGCATATGCAGCCGCACTATATATTAGGGTACGCGATCGCGCATCAAACAATGCGCCCCACATAAACTTGCTGGTTGGTAAAACAAAAGTAGCACCAGTAAAAATGGTGTCTCTCCCCCGGTTAGAGCTCTGCGGAGCATTATTACTGACCGAACTAATTAATACTTTTATTCCGCAGTTTGAAGTCACGCAGCCAGTAATATACAAATGGGCCGACTCCACGATCGTACTCTCGTGGCTTAGGAAACCGGCATGTACATGGACAACGTTTGTAGCTAACAGAGTCGCAAAAATTGATGAGCTGGTTGGAGTGTCAGGGTGGAACCATGTGGACTCTGCTGATAATCCAGCGGATCTTGGCAGCCGAGGCGTGTCCCCCCAGGATTTACTCGCAAGCACTCTGTGGTGGTATGGACCTAAGTGGCTGGAGCAAGATTCATCTACTTGGCCCCACCAAACCAATAGAAATCCATTAGAAACCGACCTGGAGCAAAAAACGGTACAGGCTCATGCGGCAGGCATCTCCGAGGAAATGGACATTCTGGAGCGGTTTTCAGACTTCTCGCGAGCCATGAGAGTAATTGCGCGAATTTTCCGATTTTTTAGAAAAACTCATCCGGTGCATAAGTTGGCCGCTAGTGACGAGACAGACGAAATAACCTCCGATGAAGTAAAGCAGGTAAAATGTCGTCTCATCCTTATTGCACAGAGGCGTCACTACGCAGATGAATACAGGGCCATCAACGCTTCAACGCCAATCAACGCAAAAAGTTCACTTCGCGCTCTCAACCCCTTCCTCGACAGGAACGGAGTAATGAGGGTAGGAGGACGACTGGCGTTAACGAACATACCTTACAGTGAACGGTATCCAATAATTCTCCCGTACGACTGCCAGTACTCAAGATTGCTCGTAAAACTCACACATCTGATTTCCTTGCACGGAGGAAACCAGCTCATGTTGAGAATTTTGCGGTCCGAATACTGGATAGTGCGAATGAAAAACGTGATTAAAAATTCAATTCATAACTGTAAGGTCTGTGTTATTTACAGAAAGAAGGCGCGGGAGCAGTTGATGGCAGCGTTACCACCGGAACGGACTGAGGTATCCAGACCCTTCACCAACACTGGAGTCGACTTCACGGGGCCCTTTGAGATAAGGAGTTTTACGGGTCGAGCTTGTCGTATTACCAAGGGCTATGTCTGCGTTTTCGTCTGTTTTGCGACAAAGGCAATACACTTGGAGGCCACCAGCGATTTGTCCACCGCCACATTTTTAGCAGCTTTTGCGCGTTTTGTGTCTAGACGCGGCTGCCCGCAAAATATGTATTCGGACAATGGAACCAATTTTGTAGGGGCGAATAAGGCATTGCAACAGGATTTTAAGCTCTTTGTCACTGCAGCGGCCAACAGCACAACTCAGACATACGCTCATCAGGGCATTACGTGGCATTTTATACCTCCAGGAGCACCTCACATGGGAGGGCTCTGGGAAGCGGGGGTAAAAAGCTTCAAGATGCATTTCAGGAAGGTAGCGAACAACATGCGTTTTACCATTGAGGAGCTCTCCACGCTTCTGGCAAGAATCGAATCTTGTCTTAATTCACGACCAATCAGCCCCATCTCTGAAGACGCGGAATCAATGGAACCTCTAACCCCAGGACATTTTTTGATTGGCACCCCGCTACTGGCACTCGCTGAACCCGAAATTAAGGAGAACCCGATGTCTATTGTCAACCGGTGGCAAAAGATCAAGGCGATTCACCAGACATTCTGCAGAAGGTGGAAAGCAGAATACCTGAAGGAATTGCAGAAGAGAGTGAAATGGCACTCCCCCCAACGAAACCTCGAAGTTGACGATCTAGTCGTCGTCAAAGAGGATAACCTTCCCCCAAATGAATGGCGACTTGGCAGAGTAATTAGGGTCTTTTCAGGTCAAGACAGCCGAGTACGAGTCGTAGAAATACGAACGGCACGCGGAATTATAACTCGACCAATTGTAAAATTGGTACTTTTGCCAGATTGACAAAACAAAATAATAATCGTATCTCTCTTTACAGAACTCAATAACGCAAAATGGTACGTGCAACCAAAAGCAACACCCAAGCTAACAAGGGCCAATACCGCTGCCCAGTGTGCCGCAGCAACCACCGCCTGGCTTTTTGTCGCGAGATGCGCAGGATGGAACCGGCCGAGAGACTGCGTGCTGTCCTCGTGCACCGCCACTGCGCCAACTGCCTGTCGCCGCATCACACGGCGAAGAATTGCGCATCGTCCCGAAAATGTGAGCATTGCCGAGACCGGCACCATAGCCTTCTCCACCTGGGCGAGGCGCCCCGAGATGAGGAAGACGTGCTACTGGGATTGGTCGAGCCAGAGATCCGTCAGCGAAGACCGTTCCGCCCGTACACCATCCGGCCATTAGCCGAAACAAGCGACGAAGGTGAGGTGCTGGAAATCGACGCCGATGAAGAAGACCTCCAACAAGCATTGGGGGATGATCCCGAGCTTAGTGCACCGCCGGCATTCAGACCTGCTCTGTCGGGTGTCCGGTCGGTAGTGCAGCGAGCCGCAGCAACGAGGTCGAAGCGCCGAGGCGCACACCGACGCCAACGGCGATCCCAGCAACAACCCCACCGCCGTGGTGTTAGAGACGCCCGAGAGCGGATTACGGGCACGGCCCGTAGCGCTCCTAGGCTATCTGTCCTCACACCCACAGTAGCGGTTAAGGTAATGACCCGAGGGAAGACGCAAGTAGTGCGCGCCATCGTCGACCCAGCACAGCCCAGGTCGACAATATCGCTTCAGCTGGCACGCCAACTTCGAGTTTTGCCACGGGGCTATGCAGATGTGTGCAGGCTCACGCTCAAAGGGTGGCATGAAAGGCTGGATATTTGCGCCGACGTGCAACCAGGCCTCTCTCGGGTAACCCCCCCTCGCACGCTGGATGCCAGGATTACCAACGAGTTCGACAATTTTCGGCTGGCCGACCCGGGCTTTTACAAATCTGGCGCCGTATTACTAGTCCTAGGAGCCGAAATATACGCAATGATCCTGCGTCCGGGACTCATGCCAGCCACCCCCACTCGACCAACGGCACAGAACACAATGTTCGGGTGGATGATCTCGGGAGGCACCATCTATTAGTGGACTATCAGAAGCAATTGGCCGGAAATCCAAAAAATGAATTTTTTAATGAATTTATGAATTGTAAATAGTAAAATGAAATAGAAAAAAAATGAATTGTAAATATCTAGTTAAGTTTATTGCAGCGACACTGCAAGGCGGGCGGCATGTTTACGCTAGCCCCCTTCACTTTAAGTATGTTTGTGAAGTAGAGAATTTCACTTGTAGATGTCGCTGT
>NW_023458555.1:101846102-101848461 GCF_013731165.1 Rhagoletis pomonella | reverse complement strand
AAAAACAACCATCGGATTTTTGATACTGCCAGTCGAGTCGAGTAGGTACCATGTGGACCTTTTCTTGACGTTCCCACGACAGTCAGGCCTACGTTCACTAAAATGGATAATCACCGGTAGGTTAACCCACAGATGTGCTTAGCCGATCATTAAAAACTGCTTAAGCCGCATTTAAAAAAAAATAATAATAAAAACTAAGAAAGTTAATTTTTAATACCTTCTATATATGAAGTGGGATGGTTGGCAGTTCGGGAAGCTGTCATATTGCCAGTTTTGGGGTAAGCAGTTTCGGTTTCAACTGGACAGCTTGTTTGATCAACTGCACTTGTCTAAGATTGTCTGTAAAAGGTAAGAAAAATTAAAGAATATTCCTTTATTTATATCAAATAGGTATGACCTTTTATGGGAAAGGAAATTGAAGGAAGTTTCACCTATTTCGCCACAGCAGAATGATTCGCAGTAGAAAAAGCCTCTGTCAAATGGGCTGATGTAAAACTTCCTGTGCCTTGGGTCCTTGCTGTCAATAAATTAAAGGAGTCGGTACCAATTGAAGATTTGGCAACAGTATTAGATGGCATTATTCGTGGTTGGGAGGTGGGCGGAACTACAGAAATCATTTTCGTTCTTAAGTCAACTATTTATAAAAAAAAAATTTAATATAAGTTAAAACGTAAGCACTTCTATATAAAATTTACTTTTATGCGTCACAGGGTATGGTACACAAATATTAAAAGTAGTGGTAGTCCTCAATTTCTTTCGGTCAATAACGAAAATCCGTTTTTGTTCTGAAATATAATTTTTTGTTTATCATTTAAAAAAATGTTTTTAAATTTGTTCAATAGCATTACCTTCCAGTGAGCCGTTGGGGTTATTATTTAAGTACATTTTCGATTTTATAAGCTTTTAAGCTTTTTAAGTTTGGCGATTGGAACTGAATAGCGATATTATTTCAGTAAAGTAAATAGAAATTTATGTGTTTGTGGGGTTTTTAAATGATTGGTTCGAAAACTCGTAAAATAAGTGGTGTAGAATTGGGATCAAAAGAAGCTCATTATTGTATGGGATACTAAAATATTTATATTGAATATCTGATTTGCGGATTTTAAACTTTTCATTACTCAATTGACCTGCCGTTAATATACCAAGTGCAGATACAGATTCAAGCGGTTCTTCAAACAAATTATTAATTTGTTCAAAAGGATATCCTAATACTACATCCTGCCCCAATTCTGTTACTGGACTCAAACAAAATGAATCTTTTTCCTTTTTTGGATCTATTTCGAAGGAACCAATTGTTTTTAGGCATTTCTACATTCTTCCTTTCGTCGAGTCTTAGTTTCTAGCAGTTGTTGAGCCACATTTGCTTCTGTTTTATACAATCTTTCAGATGATAAAATTCATATTCCCGAATGTAGTAAGAGGAAGTGATAGTAGAGATCATAAGCAATGCAATCTTTTAATATAAATATTCCTGAGTATAACAAGAACTGTCTATACTCTGTGGATTTCTAATTGCTGATTTCATTTAAATTTCTACACACCCGACCAAACTCTGATGGCACCCAAGTGGAAACAAAGTCAAATTTTTTATTCATTCTTGTTATATCAGCTCTCTTCAGCAAGAATTGAAGCAATTTCTTTGCCACGCCGAGATCAACAAGGTGTATGGGATCTAATGGGAACTGGGATACCATTCTAAAGCCCGCTTTTTGCAATATATTTCCCTCCTCTAAAAATGTCAACCTATGATGTGCATCATCCTCCCTATTTCTGAAAGATTCGTCTGTTCTTAAGTGCCCTACTTGCTTCGAAAAGCACACTCTCTTTTGTACATATTTTCCTACTTGAGAGCATTTGGGGCAACTATTTTTTCCAGTATGACTTTGAACACCACAAGCAAAAGCACGTGCTGGCGAATCACAAGTAAACAACCGAATATTAAATTTTTTTAGAGCTGGATTCAGTGATCCCACTTGCAAACCATTTGCTCTTAAAAGAACAAATTCTTCACAAAATTCCTGCATAAAACAATTTATATTAGATGGTTTTTGTTTTCCAGCGACTATTGCGCCGAGAATCGGCCACAAAACTCTATTAGAGTTTTTGAAAAGTTTTAAGCCATCAATACCTACAATGCAAACTTCATCAATATCTTTTAGAAAGTGGAATGTTTTTGAGTGGAAATGGGACTGAATGCTAATGTACAAAAACCCTCCTCCAGGAATATCTTGCACATTTAGGGCCGGTTACTCAATTTCTGGTTATCACTAATCTGCGGTTAAACATCGTTGTTTACGCTAGCCCCCTTCACCTTAAGTATGTTTGTGAAGTAGAGAATTTCACTTGTAGATGTCGCTGT
>NW_023458555.1:101843932-101846002 GCF_013731165.1 Rhagoletis pomonella | reverse complement strand
CTCGCCCTATTCCCCGAAAAGGCCTACAGCCTAAACACTGGTCCTTCCAGCACCGTTGGAATTCAGAACCCAAATAAAAAGTATCCCTAAAAAACCGTAAGTAAGAATCTGAATTGCTTACTAACCCAACATATATATACATTTAGTACATTATATAATATAAAGTGCTATTAAGATAAAGGCTAATTCGGCACACATACACATAGTTATACGGTGCAGTGCGGGTACAGTGAAACGGTCCTCTTATATCCCTCAATAGACCCACATAAAAAATAAAATAAAAATAAAATACAACAAAATAAAATAAAACTTCTCCAGCGATTTTATCAGTAGCACGTATCAAAGTGCAAACACCCTTTTTTATATATCGTTGCATTCGCAATTACGTAATTGCCTTTCATTGCGTTAATTTAGCAAGAATCATTAAAAATATATATACATATATATATATATAGCGAAACCCTCCATTTACGTTCAGTCACAAGAACTCGAGTTTAGACCGGCAGTAGATTTTTTGACTCTTCTCTCTTTGATCTCCGTCTCGTAAATAAAATTTAAAGTCATCTCGTTAAAGTTTGCCGCACCTCATAGTGACGCTAAATCGAAAAGTCCAAAAATGAGTGATGATGAGAAGCAACAAGGAACTTCCGCTTAATCTCAACGCGCTACGCGTGCAGGCGGAAGGTCCAATAAGAAACCCAAACAGTCAGTCGTAGACCCTAAATTTATCTCTGAGACAGACAATTTAATGGATTACTGTACCCGATTCAGTATAACTCAAATCCAAGACAATACTGAGTCTGCACTAAAAATTAAAGACAAGAACATTGATAATTTTTGGAATCGAGTACAGAGCGCATATGATTTAGTAATAGAGACTGAGGAGCAGGACCTTCCCGAGGACTTCAAAGCCTCCGCTTATAATAAATACAGGTCATGCCTCATAACGTATGAAGATACGAAAGCCCAGATTGGTGATCATCTCCTGCTTCTTAATCAAGTCAGCAATACCACGCCTACTCCCAGTATGTCTCAACCCCAGGAAAACTCTAGCTTCGGCTTAAAGGTCCCACCGTGCGATACGGAAACATTTTATGGGGGTTATGAGCAATGGCCGTCTTTTCGTGACATGTTCACGGCGGTATATATTAATCACCCAAAACTCACAAAAGCTCAGAAATTGTACCATCTCCGGTACAAGACTCAAGCCAAAGCCGGCCAAATAGTGAAACAATTCCCACTGAGCGATGATAATTTTGATCTGGCATGGGAAGCCTTACGGTCTCGCTATGAGAATAAAAGAGTATTAGTTGACAACCAAATACGTATTCTCATGAATTTAAAATCTATTCAAGTGGAGAACAGTGAAGATATTCAAAAACTCCAATCATCAGTGAATAACTGTCTCCAAATTCTCGCCACCCAAAAAGTCTCCACAGAGAGCTGGGACCCCATAATAATTTACCTCGTCACCTCAAAACTTCCTGAGAACACAGTGGCTCTGTGGGAGAAATCTCTCAGTTCCAGGAAAGACCTTCCGAACTGGCCCCAAATGAACCAGTTCCTAACTACTCGATATGAGTTGGTCGAAAGGGTTGATCATTGGCGCCCAGCCAAACCAAGACCCAATCCTCAAAATTCCATTTTATCTAGAACCACTCAATCGCACAACAGACCCCCCTTCAAACCTTCTCACTTTCAACAGTCGCATAATAAAGCATCGACGCAAGTCCAATCGCATGTGACAGAACAGCGTACGATGTATAAATGTTCCATGTGCAAAGATTCCTCGCACTCATTGTGGAACTGCCACAGATTCCGTAAATTGTCGGTTCAAGATCGCAGAAAATTCGTAACAACATGTGCTTTAACTGCCTCTCTCAGTCACACTCCCTGAAAGATTGTCCAAGTACCTCAAACCTGCTCCAATTGTCGAGAAAGACACAACTCAGTGCTTCACTATAGCACAGCCCCTCCGCCAAAAAGGCAAGACTCTCGAGTACAAAGGACCACATCGCAGGTAGCCATGACTGATATGCCAAACCCCAACCTGCAAGCCCCACAAGAAAC
>NW_023458555.1:101834952-101843832 GCF_013731165.1 Rhagoletis pomonella | reverse complement strand
CTAAGACTCGACGAAAGGAAGAATGTAGAAATGCCTAAAAACAATTGGTTCCTTCGAAATAGATCCAAAAAAGGAAAAAGATTCATTTTGTTTCAGTCCAGTAACAGGACCTTTCAAAATCATTGAAACTTCCAGAGAATTGGGGCAGGATGTAGTATTAGGATATCCTTTTGAACAAGTTAATAATTTGTTTGAAGAACCGCTTGAATCTGTATCTGCACTTGGTATATTAACGGCAGGTCAATTGAGTAATGAAAAGTTTAAAATCCGCAAATCAGATATTCAATATAAATATTTTAGTTTCCCATACAATAATGAGTTTCTTTTGATCCCAATTCTACACCACTTATTTTACGAGTTTTCGAACTAATCATTTAAAAACCCCACAAACACATAAATTTCTATTTACTTTACTGAAATAATATCGCTATTCAGTTCCAATCGCCAAACTTAAAAAGCTTAAAAGCTTATAAAATCGAAAATGTACTTAAATAATAACCCCAACGGCTCACTGGAAGGTAATGCTATTGAACAAATTTAAAAACATTTTTTTAAATGATAAAAAAAAAAAAAAATATTTCAGAACTACAACAGATTTTCGTTATTGACCGAAAGAAATTGAGGACTACCACTACTTTTAATATTTGTGTACCATACCCTGTGACGCATAAAAGTAAATTTTATATAGAAGTGCTTACGTTTTAACTTATATTAAATTTTTTTTTATAAATAGTTGACTTAAGAACGAAAATGCTTTCTGTAGTTCCGCCCACCTCCCAACCACGAATAATGCCATCTAATACTGTTGCCAAATCTTCAATTGGTACCGACTCCTTTAATTTATTGACAGCAAGGACCCAAGGCACAGGAAGTTTTACATCAGCCCATTTGACAGAGGCTTTTTCTACTGCGAATCATTCTGCTGTGGCGAAATAGGTGAAACTTCCTTCAATTTCCTTTCCCATAAAAGGTCATACCTATTTGATATAAATAAAGGAATATTCTTTAATTTTTCTTACCTTTTACAGACAATCTTAGACAAGTGCAGTTGATCAAACAAGCTGTCCAGTTGAAACCGAAACTGCTTACCCCAAAACTGACAATATGACAGCTTCCCGAACTGCCAACCATCCCACTTCATATATAGAAGGTATTAAAAATTAACTTTCTTTGTTTTTATTATTATTTTTTTTTAAATGCGGCTTAAGCAGTCGTG
The DNA here is from genome assembly GCF_013731165.1 of Rhagoletis pomonella. Lineage (NCBI taxonomy): Eukaryota > Metazoa > Arthropoda > Insecta > Diptera > Tephritidae > Rhagoletis > Rhagoletis pomonella. Next base: position 101,842,616 of record NW_023458555.1, on the reverse strand, counting down.
GGAACGTCAAGAAAAGTTCCACATGGTACCTACTCGACTCGACTGGCAGTATCAAAAATCCGATGGTTGTTTTTAGGGCGGATCTCCATAGCATGCGTATGCGTACCTGCACGCATGAAAATAAAACCAAAATTTATGAATTTTGAATTCTAAACGTAAATGTCAAACTCACGCATACTATGGAGCTCCGCCTTTATCCGCTTATAAGGTGAACAACCTTTTTTTCATATACGCACTCTACACAATTTTTTACTAAAATTCATGCACTTTAACAGATTATTATTTATTTAATTGAGTAAAGTAATATATGTAAAGTGTTATAGCGAATTTACATGATTCAACATTCACCGGCGATTAGTTGAAACAAACATTTAGGGCCGTTTGCACCATGTCTAGTTAACGCTAACTGGAGGTACATCTTTCAGTTAAGCACATCCACTGCTTTATCGATCACATGTTATATGATGGGTGTCGATTACGTCGATAAAGATGTTTAACTGGGAGTTAGAATTAACTAGACATGGTGCAAACGGCCCTTAACCCAAGTAGGCAGCTGACCAACTTCATTGAAAGCGATTAGTTGAAAGGCCATTTACACCATTCACCTGCTGCATTCAACTAAAAGTTGCCTGTAAACTCGCCTCATGTAAATTCTCTATTAAATATCAGCCATCAATATTTTTTTAATATTGTTGCGTTCATCCTTGAAACCTTGAGGGATTTCCCAAATATCATTCGGCTCGTATCGCTGGATTGTTAAATAAATGCTCACGATGACCAAACTGTAGTACAATTAACTTTATTGTATAACAAACAATTTGCAATACTTGCTAATACCTTAAAAACACTTCACAGTACTCGTTAAATCAATTACAACGCTTTACAAAACTTGCTAACACAATTAAACTTATAGCTTGCATATTCGTAACTCACTTTACTTGTAGCTTGCTGACTTGTAACTAACTCTCTCCGGTGTCTGGTGGCGCCCTTATGTACCTGCACTCGCACTCATGGCAACTCTAGAATGTTCTGAAGTTCATCGCTCATTCTTTTTCTCTCGCTGTTCGCAGTTTTCATCCACTTGACGTTTTCTCATTGTGGAACATTCTACGTCATTCCTGGAACATTCTGCTTATTTCTCGTTGTTCGCTTTGTGTTATTTTTTAATTATTTCGTTATTAATACAATTTTTTGGATTTTAATTTTAATTAATAAGGCCAGAACAACTATAATTAAATAACAAAAATGTAAATGATATTTAAAAGAACAAAAAAAGATGTAAAAAAAATTTCCTTGGCAGTGGGATTCGAACCAACGTCTTCCCGGTTTGCTAAATCCGCAATCCTACAGCGGACACAGGGTGAACTAATTAAAGAACTCATATTTGTATATATTGCCGGGTAAATTTTTTCTCTTCATATGGATAGCACTGTTCTCTCTCATCTTAATAAAAAGCTGTTTCTAAGATGTCTATGATTAACACAACTTAAAACTCTATTCTAAACTTAAAACAGTATTTTAACAAGAATGAGTTTTAACTTGCGACTATGACTATGGGCCAATAAATTTTACCATAAACAAGCGCATGATGAGGGTTCTTTTTTTAATTCCTTTCCACTTTGTTTTCCTTCATACAGCTGAGTTCGAAAAACACCTGATACCTGGCAATGCTGCACATTTTTCCGCAAGGGTTGCAGCATGTCGCTTTTTCGTTTTTCGCAACGTAGCTACGAATTACGAATTTGGAAAATTCGGGTTCTAGAATAAGGGTGTAAGTTATAATTTGATTTGCACATTATGATCTTGAAATTATTAACGTACACTTCCACTTTTAGCACTTCCACTTCTTGAAGATCGCCGTCATAGCAAACCCGGTTACGAAGTGGTGATGTCGAAGCATCAAGAGTACCGTCCTTGGGTCGATATTCTGTATTGCTTTCACTTACATCTCCGTAACAAACCACTTAGATTAATAATATAATTTTAAGGGTGTAATATTTTTACTACCTTCGCAACAACCTAGCTCAAGCACCTCCATATTGTCATCATGCGGTTGAGACTCTGCAGCAGGTATAGCACACACAGAAATGATTGGCACGGCATCGCGCCTAAGTAACGGGCGTTTAGCCAATCCAAATCCTTTTATTAGATATCTACGTACTTCAAAGTAAATAATACTTAACATTGTGATAATCATCGTCGGTAAAGTGCTTCATGCATATGAAGCTGGTATCCAAATTGAATGGCTTATCTTTCCCGCAGAATTCAACCCACTTTCTGGCCACGGCGTCGTTGCGAGGAATGGAAAAAACCTGCATTTCGAGGAACTACCTTGACAGGTGTCGCAATTTAATACACGGTACTTCATTTTATTAGTTTTTACACACTCTTAAATTGAAAAATCACTCACAAATTGCAAATTAACACGATTTTAATCGATTTTTCACTAATAATTCAAATTTCTCTATGCCGCTGATTTGTAAACAAAGCTTTATTTAATAGTTACCACAACTGTCAAAATCGGCAAAACCAAAGTAGCGGTACCTCTGCCGGCTACACCGTGGTGGCGGCCTTATATACCTGCGCTCGCACTCATAGCAACTCTAGAACGTTCTGAAGTTTATCGCCCATTCTCTCACTCTCTCGCTGTTCGCAGTATTCACCCACTTGACGTTTCTCACTGTCGAACATTCTACGTCATTCCTCGAACATTCTGCGATTTTCTTGTTGTTCGCGTTGAGTTGCCGCAGTATTCGCCACAATACTTTTTAATTCGGTACCGAGTATCGATCAATCCTTAAAAGTATCGACTCAGCACATCAGTGTCGGTTGTTCGAAATGAGGGAATGGAAGATGTCGATGTTTTTCACTTTTCCAGTCGATGTATAGGCGATGTATTTATTCTGTTCCTTTGGAACCTCGGACTAGAACTTGTGGAACGGTCAAACTATAACTTTACTATCTCAAGTGAGAGTAAAAATAGAATAGATGCAGAAATGCACGGGAACGCAAAAAGCACTATTTCCCGTAAAAACGTAAGTCGGATTGTTTACTTGTCATTTGTACAAACTGATTTGCTAAAATATCAGTAACTGATTATTAAAATCTATACATATTCAAATATTTCGTTGTTTACTTCCATTTTTTTTACAAATATAAGGTTCTTTGCTTAAAACGCTTTCTGTTTTTGTTTGCACTTACAAATCAGTTGATCGTTTGACACCTTTCATGAACTTACAGGAAAAAAAACTCCGGACTAAATCCTGTAACTTCTGACTAGGAACAATTTCTCAGTTAAGGGCCGTTTACATACGTCTTTTGCTTCGCTTTGCTTCATAATTCCGCTTTGACAGATAAGTTCAGTACATGATTTTATATGAGCCTTGCTAAATAAAAGGCGAGGAAAGCAAAGTGAAGGAAAATCGTGGGCAACTCTCAACTTTTGCGCGCTTTGGCAATCAGCTGTCTACATGTATCTTTTCTCGCGCGCTTGGATTTGCATTTAATGACAAAAATAAGGTAAATATGAATTATTATTGTTGTTGCACATTATTATATTCTTAACTATTTTACACAGATAAAATATGGAGGAAAAGGACAACGCAGAAGCTGTCAAAGCGTTTATTGTAGCAAACATTCTACGCTTCACGCTTTGTTGTCAAAGCTCGAACGGTCAGGCAAAGCGAGGAAAGTCTTATGTAAACGGCCCTTTACTCTCTCAAAAGTGTTCCCACTTATTGGTTGTATTACTACGTTTATGCGTAGGCTAATTCACGAATTCATTTCATGATTTTGGGTTAAAATTGGCTGCATAATGGTGTTTATCGTGAATTCAGAAATCGTGAAGTGCAAGTCCGGCAACTTCACGTTTCACAAACAGCTGTTTACTAGGGTTATGATGTTTTTAGATAAAAATAGCTTGAGTGGCATAACCAAGATTTAAAACACTGGAAAAGTTAAGTGGAAGCGTTGAAATGTAAAATAAATTCAATTAGAATAAACTGAAAATATATTATAACCAATTTAAATATAATATGGTTCATTGCCTAGTACCAACGACTTTTGCAAATTCAAAAGGAGGCCAAAAAAGTCACAACCGTACTATTTAGTTTCTCGCCAGTGCATTGCCACTTTTTCAAGGCACTTTATTTCATGAATTCGCGAACTATTCATAAATGGGACTATTTTTGAATTCATGAAATGAAGAATTCATGAATTCTGTCGCATAAACGTAGTATATGTCAATAGGAACGAATTCCTGTAAGTTCTGTCTAAATCCTGTAAACCGGACTGCTATTGGAACAGACTAATGTGGAGAAAATTATCGATATTTATGGACGAAACGTCGATGTCTTAAAAACATCGATGCATTGTTTTCAATTCTAATTAGAGCTGTAAAACTATCGATACTCATACCATTCGATGTTTTCAGTACCCTGCAAAAAATGGCTGACCATATCGAAAAGAAACTATCTGACTGACAAAATGTACTGCACTCGATAAGAGAAAGAGACAAGACAATGAAAAACGTGTGCTTTCGTACAGCTTAGCCTTGCGCGAATGCGTATACATACATCAAAAAAATTTACATTTTTAGCTGTGCTGCAATATATTGAAAATTGGGCGTATTTAAAAGAAATAACTAATAAAATCAGCGTATTTAATTTGCATTCTCAAAAAATTAACAAAAAACGTTTTCTAACTCTATGTGAATAGAGAAGAAAAAGTTTGAGGCCAGTGCGGCGAAATACAAAAAACTTTCCGAATTCGCTAAGGCCGACTGTGGAGGCAGTGACTCCAGTGGTGAAATCCAATGCAACGCCAACCTGGGACTACAACAAAACCTCGAAATAGAAGCAGTAGGACCAAACGCCGCTGAGGAATTTGTCTTTAGCGACGGAAATTTAGAGTCCAATGAAAAATATTCTGAGCTCAGTAGCTCTGAAAAAGCTTGTGAAATTAAATCATGGGCAATTAGAAACAATGTATCGCAAGTGGGTTTAAATGATTTATTGAAGACGCTAAATAAGATTGGTGTTACCGACTTACCCCTGTCAGCAAAAACCATCCTTGAAACAACAAAAGAAAGTATAAGGGCCGGTTACTCAGTGTCTGGTTATCACTAATCTGCGGTTAAACATCGTTATCGACGTTACCGACTCCCTGTTATATGCATGATGTTTAACCGCAGATTAGTGATAACCAGAAATTGAGTAACCGGCACTAAATGTGCAAGATATTCCTGGAGGAGAGTTTTTGGACACTAGCATTCAGTCCCATTTCCACTCAAAAACATTCCACTTTCTAAAAGATATTGATGAAGTTTGCATTGTAAGTATTGATGGCTTAAAACTTTTCAAAAACTCTAATAGAGTTTTGTGGCCGATTCTCGGCGCAATAGTCGCTGGAAAACAAAAACCATCTAATATAAATTGTTTTATGCAGGAATTTTGTGAAGAATTTGTTCTTTTAAGAGCAAATGGTTTGCAAGTGGGATCACTGAATCCAGCTCTAAAAAAATTTAATATTCGGTTGTTTACTTGTGATTCGCCAGCACGTGCTTTTGCTTGTGGTGTTCAAAGTCATACTGGAAAAAATAGTTGCCCCAAATGCTCTCAAGTAGGAAAATATGTACAAAAGAGAGTGTGCTTTTCGAAGCAAGTAGGGCACTTAAGAACAGACGAATCTTTCAGAAATAGGGAGGATGATGCACATCATAGGTTGACATTTTTAGAGGAGGGAAATATATTGCAAAAAGCGGGCTTTGGAATGGTATCCCAGTTCCCATTAGATCCCATACACCTTGTTGATCTCGGCGTGGCAAAGAAATTGCTTCAATTCTTGCTGAAGAGAGCTGATATAACAAGAATGAATAAAAAATTTGACTTTGTTTCCACTTGGGTGCCATCAGAGTTTGGTCGGGTGTGTAGAAATTTAAATGAAATCAGCAATTAGAAATCCACAGAGTATAGACAGTTCTTGTTATACTCAGGAATATTTATATTAAAAGATTGCATTGCTTATGATCTCTACTATCACTTCCTCTTACTACATTCGGGAATATGAATTTTATCATCTGAAAGATTGTATAAAACAGAAGCAAATGTGGCTCAACAACTGCTAGACGACTTTGTTGATTTGTTTGGGAACATTTTTGGTGATCACGTTATAAGTTTTAATGTGCACGGTTTGCTGCATTTATTTCAATGCCCTAAAGAATATGGACCCTTGGTCAATTTCTCCGCGTACAAATTTGAAAATTATTTGCAATATTTGAAAAGGCTTATTAAAAAATCTACAAACATTCTATAGCAGTTATTTCTAAGACTCGACGAAAGGAAGAATGTAGAAATGCCTAAAAACAATTGGTTCCTTCGAAATAGATCCAAAAAAGGAAAAAGATTCATTTTGTTTCAGTCCAGTAACAGGACCTTTCAAAATCATTGAAACTTCCAGAGAATTGGGGCAGGATGTAGTATTAGGATATCCTTTTGAACAAGTTAATAATTTGTTTGAAGAACCGCTTGAATCTGTATCTGCACTTGGTATATTAACGGCAGGTCAATTGAGTAATGAAAAGTTTAAAATCCGCAAATCAGATATTCAATATAAATATTTTAGTTTCCCATACAATAATGAGTTTCTTTTGATCCCAATTCTACACCACTTATTTTACGAGTTTTCGAACTAATCATTTAAAAACCCCACAAACACATAAATTTCTATTTACTTTACTGAAATAATATCGCTATTCAGTTCCAATCGCCAAACTTAAAAAGCTTAAAAGCTTATAAAATCGAAAATGTACTTAAATAATAACCCCAACGGCTCACTGGAAGGTAATGCTATTGAACAAATTTAAAAACATTTTTTTAAATGATAAAAAAAAAAAAAAATATTTCAGAACTACAACAGATTTTCGTTATTGACCGAAAGAAATTGAGGACTACCACTACTTTTAATATTTGTGTACCATACCCTGTGACGCATAAAAGTAAATTTTATATAGAAGTGCTTACGTTTTAACTTATATTAAATTTTTTTTTATAAATAGTTGACTTAAGAACGAAAATGCTTTCTGTAGTTCCGCCCACCTCCCAACCACGAATAATGCCATCTAATACTGTTGCCAAATCTTCAATTGGTACCGACTCCTTTAATTTATTGACAGCAAGGACCCAAGGCACAGGAAGTTTTACATCAGCCCATTTGACAGAGGCTTTTTCTACTGCGAATCATTCTGCTGTGGCGAAATAGGTGAAACTTCCTTCAATTTCCTTTCCCATAAAAGGTCATACCTATTTGATATAAATAAAGGAATATTCTTTAATTTTTCTTACCTTTTACAGACAATCTTAGACAAGTGCAGTTGATCAAACAAGCTGTCCAGTTGAAACCGAAACTGCTTACCCCAAAACTGACAATATGACAGCTTCCCGAACTGCCAACCATCCCACTTCATATATAGAAGGTATTAAAAATTAACTTTCTTTGTTTTTATTATTATTTTTTTTTAAATGCGGCTTAAGCAGTCGTGGGAACGTCAAGAAAAGTTCCACATGGTACCTACTCGACTCGACTGGCAGTATCAAAAATCCGATGGTTGTTTTTAGGGCGGATCTCCATAGCATGCGTATGCGTACCTGCACGCATGAAAATAAAAC
>NW_023458555.1:101833598-101834852 GCF_013731165.1 Rhagoletis pomonella | reverse complement strand
ATTCTCTGGTAATTCTGGTGGTCTTTATGTAAAAGTATCTGACGATAAATTTTTTCTACATCGGCATTGAACACAAACTGATACGTGCGCCATTTGAGGATTAATAGCATCAGATCGGGTTGAAGTATTGGTCCGGTATAGAGAACATCATTAAGAGAGAGTCCGGAACCTGATCTTCGTGATGCATTAAATACGACACGTATCTTGGTGGTTCTTTTTTCGGGTTTGTCAACCGCGCGGTGGGGGAGATTGAAGGAATAATATTTTCCTTCTGAGGATTTTTCATAGGAAGTTGTGTCTTCCATATGATTTAGGGTGAGATATTCCCCTAAGACATTATCATACAGGGGTTTTAGGTCGGCTTTTTTTAAGATTTCTGTCCATACTGAAAAATTGCTGGAGAGCTGTGGTGCGAGATTGGCCTAGAGATATTTCCTTCGGGAAACTTGGCTTGAAAGGGAGCCGGACTACGTAGCGACCTTCCGGCGTGCGCGATGTAGTGGATTGGTATAATTCCTCACATAGCTTATCTTCAGGACTCATGAGGTTGGGTGTCGGAACTTCTTCTACCTCCCAGAACTTTCGTAGTTGGGATTCCAGAAGTTTGTTGGAGTTTTGTTCCACTTGCGTGGAGAAGGATACCACATTAGTAGGGATTTGTCCGCTCAAAATCCAACCAAAAATAGTATTTTGTGCTAAAAGATTTTTTGAGATATGCTCCATGCTTCAAGCATGATTTGCGGGATGAGATCGCTGCCTATCACTAGGTCGATTTGAGATGGGGAATGACAATTGGGGTCTGCTAGCTTAATATGAGACCACTTCTCGCGTTGTTCGCGAGTTGGCTGGAATCTTGGGAGTATTTTGGTTAGTTGGGGTAGCACAATTGCTTGAGCGGTGACTTTCGTAGCCAAGTCGGAGGAGACTAAGACAAGAGAACAGATTTTGTTCGAAGTCTGAACTACTGTCCCACCCATGCCGGAGATTTCAAAGTTCGAGCTTTGACATGGTAATCTCAGTTTGGGCCTTAGAAGAAATGAAGCTCCGTTCTGAGCCCTGGTCGATGAGAGCTCGGAGTTTAAATAGTTCTCCTCTCTGTTCTACTGAGACTATCGCTGTAGGGAGAAGGACTTCGCTCTCATTTTCAGAGTAGTACGATTGTACTCTGGTTCCATTAGAACTTGACGGTAAATAATCTCTTTCTTCTGTTTCTTGTGGGGCTTGCAGGTTGGGGTTTGGCATATCAGTCATGGC
>NW_023458555.1:101829400-101833498 GCF_013731165.1 Rhagoletis pomonella | reverse complement strand
TTCGAATGGACACCGACGCTCCAGCTCTGAAAGTATTCAACTCGGAATCCGCTGGTGGTAGCAGAGGAAGAGGGAGGCCCCCACTGCGATGGAAAGATCAGGTGGAGAAGGACTTGGCTTCACTTGACGTTTCCAATTGGCGTCAGTTGGGACAGAGGAGAAACGACGGGCTTGCTTTGCTGAACTCGGCCAAAATCGCTTAGGCGGTTACAGCGCCAAAAAAGAAGAAGAAGAAGAACCTATGTACCGGTCGCGAACGTAGGATTTTTCCATCATTATTTATATGTTTCATGAACATGAAATGGTATTATAAATTTGGTCCGATGTTTGTAAGTACCATAAGAAGAAGATATGGACCCACATAAATGCTTGTCAAAGCATCAGAACGGCGAGCTGAGTCCATTTAGCCAAGTCCATCTGTCTCTCTATTTGAACGCAAGTTAGTCCCTCAGTTTTCGAGATATCTGACTGGCATTTGGTAAGCGAGTTTATAATGTATTAATCATTTGTCGCAACCGTCAAAATCGGACCACCATAACTTATAGCTCCCATACAACTGATTGCTCGGTCCTGGTTGAGCATTCTGTGGAAATGCTCATATGAAATTCTGTTGATAGAGAGAGAGAGAGAGAGAAGCAACGACAACGTCACTGTCATGCGGTGTTGAGTTTTTGTTAACACGAGACCCCCATAAGATAGGTCCTGTCAGCTGACACGGTCTACGGTTTTACGTTGGTGGCTCATTGAGCTTTTAGGCACGAAAATGGGTTTTTGAGTTCCCGTGGTTTAGGACAGTTTATTCACTTTTGTGAGAGCATTTCGTAGTTAGATAGATAGATAGTTGAATAAAGCACTGGGACCATTAGGTATATTGTGCCCACATCTCATCACATTACCTCACCAACAAACCAACAACAACAACCACATGATCAAGTCTAAACAGCAGCAGAATTACTGTCCTTGATTGTTGTTGGGTTTACATATGAAAAAGTGGAAACAGCAACAATTGTTTACGTGGCGAACTTAGCTCAGTGGGTAGACAATTGGCTTTGTAACCCGAGGTCGTTGGTTCATATCTCAGTCACGGCGGTTGAAGAAGTCTATGAGGAGATATAGACCCACATAAATGCTTAGCTCAGTGGGTAGACCATTGGCTTTGTAACCCGAGGTCGTTGGTTCATATCCCAGTCACGGCGGTTGAAGAAGTCTGATGAGATGTGATCTCATTTCATCCTAAACGAACAAAAATCGTGGTATAGAGCTCAATAAAAAATATTAAAATAAAAATATTAATAAGCCTCAATAAAATTGATACATACATATTTTAGGATGCGACTGCCTGAAACTATACATACAATAAAAGCAAAAGCAAAATTAATGTATAGAATCTACAATAACAACCACGCTGTCAAGTTTAAATAGCGGCAAATCAGCTGTACTTGATGGTGGCAGGTTGAATAAGGGAATGAATTAGCAACAAGAGCTTACGGGGTGTGCATAGCTCAGTGGTTAGCGCTTCTGACTTTGCACATCGATGATGCAGGTTCGATCCCTGCTGAAGTCTAGAAAAAAGAAGTCTGATGAGGAGATGTGGTGATCTCCGAAATAGCTGCTATAACTTCTACCGCTTAGACTTTGTTGCTTTTTAAATTTTCACTAATAAGCAAAAATCGTGGTACAAAGCTCAATAAAAAAAATATTAATAAGCAGCAATAAAATTTACAAAAATGTAAATGCTGTTGATTTTCCACACAAATTTTCATTAATACCGGCCTCAAGCTCAATCAAATTGTTGAATATAATTGTTATAAGACCATAAATAACAATAATGTACAATTTCATTTATAAAAATTTTCATAAAACTAATAATAATACTCCTTAATTATCTAAAACATTTACGAAGATTTAAATTAAAATCACACCAAATTATTAATGTCTATATATGTATGTATGTACAGTACCGCACTAAATTATTGGCACAGGGAATTTTTCACAATGTATGCAACATTGTTTACTTGAATTTTTCCGCAATTTTTTTATAAAAATATTGTTCATACTACAACAAAAGTAATGGCAAAATTTCTTAAGTTCGTGCAAAACTCAGGAAAATTCAATAAATTTGCATACAAGTTGGCATTTTAGTATAACAAAGTGCCAGTTTGAAGTTAGTAAAAAATCACGTTCATCTTTGGGAATTTCTTTGCAGCTGGTTTCTTCCAAACGAAAAAAATATCTAGCATACTTTGCACTTCACTCATTTTAACCAGAACACAATTACAAATTTTGCATTTAGTATATGGCGTATAGTGTCAATTAGTAAATCGAGCCTTAACCGCCAAAATAACGTAAGCGACATAATTTGAGATTTTCGCTTTTTGATGCATTTATGTAGTAAGTTATAATCCACATCGCCCGCCAAAATTTGGTAACAATGTTCGCAACGGTTGCAAAATTACAGCCCAAGCAATTTTAACGTAAGCGCCTTTAATTGTTTGTTTACATTTTTTGTTACTGCAAATGTCGTTTACGTTAAAATACTCAGATGAAAAAAAGTATACAAATTTGGTTAATAGAGGTAATAGGCGGTAAGGTAAACACCTTTACGACTTTAACTGTGCAAAAAAAAGTGTAGATATGTGGCACATGTTCATTGATATTCAATTTATTTGCGAAATAATGAACAATTAATTGACCGGAACTTCAAATTTATTCGTAAAACGTTTTCAAAGCAGATTATACATACTAGTATACTTACGAGTAGCTAGAAATATATCGAGTTCATTTTAGCTTTTAAAGTGTCTGCAGAATATGGCGAATTTCAACACAAAGGGAACGTTTTGTTTTATGTGTTTATTCCTAAGTGGAAACGTAAACCATAAGTGGCATTTCTTCTAAGGTGCTTTTCTCGTTTGCAGTTTCCAACAAAAAATTCCCTAGTTCCTATAGCTATAGTGAATCGGAAAGTGATTTGGATTTGTCACCAGAACTCGAGGAAGAAACCCATGTAGGAAAAAGGACATATCGAAAACCGAAGACTTTGCCAAAAAGACTACAAAGAAACAAATATCACTGCACAGCTGTTAAAGCAAACCAGTGTAAATATAAAAAGTGTGGAAATGGTTGTAGTAACCTAACAGATAGGTGGTTAATTAACGAGCACTTTTGGGGAATGGACAGCAGAAGTAGGCAAAAGGACTGGTTGCTCTCATGCATTACACATAAGCCAATTTCGCCCAAAGCATCAGAAGGCAAAACAGCTACAAATATGTTATCGATTACAATAATAAAAAACATCAAGTGTGCCAACAGTTTCTTTTAAAAACGCTCAACATTTCCCAACAGATGTGAAGGTCAGCAGTAGGCAATGCCAAGTGTTTGAAAGTGGTTAGCATAAATAAAAAGAAATCTCTGCCTTATAATAAATCGGATGCAACTAAGGTTGATCTCATTAAATCCTTCATTGAACAATTACCAGCATTTCCTTCGCACTATTGTCGGAACAAAAGCAATAAATTGTATCTACCTCAAGAGTTTTCCAACGTTTCGGAATTATATAAATATTATATTAAACATTTAAAACATATAAATAATACATCCGCCCAATTGTCCCTAAGAGTTTTTAGAAACATTTTTAAATCAAATTTCAATGTTGGATTCCATAAACCAAAAAAAGATAAATGTCCTACTTGTACTACCTATAATAATTTGGAACATGAGGCAAAACTTCTGTTGGACCAAACCGAAAATTACCAAAGTCACATTAAGGACAAAGGCATATCGAAAAAAATATTTCTGGAGGAACAGTCGCTAAGTCAAACTGATTCTACGTTTTTATGTGCCAGCTTCGACCTTCAAAAAGTATTAAATAAACCGCATGGGAAGAGCGTGACGTTATTTTATTCGCGCAAGTATGCTTATTACAATGAGAGTATTTACGAGAGTGGTACTAAAAACGGATTTTGCTTTTTATGGGGAGAGAGTGAAGGAAAACGTGGTTGTAACGAAATATGTACTATAATTTATCAATATCTAAGACTTGTCGACCAACGACGAACTCATAGCTTTGTGAGTTTGTATTGTGACAGTTGTGCTGGCCAA
>NW_023458555.1:101828681-101829300 GCF_013731165.1 Rhagoletis pomonella | reverse complement strand
ATATCGCTTCAGCTGGCACGCCAACTTCGAGTTTTGCCACGGGGCTATGCAGATGTGTGCAGGCTCACGCTCAAAGGGTGGCATGAAAGGCTGGATATTTGCGCCGACGTGCAACCAGGCCTCTCTCGGGTAACCCCCCCTCGCACGCTGGATGCCAGGATTACCAACGAGTTCGACAATTTTCGGCTGGCCGACCCGGGCTTTTACAAATCTAGCGCCGTATCACTAGTCCTAGGACCCGAAATATACGCAATGATCCTGCGTCCGGGACTCATGCCAGCCACCCCCACTCGACCAACGGCACAGAACACAATGTTCGGGTGGATGATCTCGGGAGGCACCATCTATTAGTGGACTACCAGAAGCAATTGGCCTGAAATCCAAAAAATGAATTTTTTAATGAATTTATGAATTGTAAATAGCAAAATGAAATAGAAAAAAATGAATTGTAAATATCTAGTTAAGTTTATTGCAGCGACACTGCAAGGCGGGCGGCATGTTTACGCTAGCCCCCTTCACCTTAAGTATGTTTGTGAAGTAGAGAATTTCACTTTTAGATGTCGCTGTGATCAAAGCGGGAACAGCTACTCGTTACTCGAGTTCCTTTTTCTCGAGTCCT
>NW_023458555.1:101794832-101828671 GCF_013731165.1 Rhagoletis pomonella | reverse complement strand
GTTAAATTCAACCCTCGAAGGACTTCAGGGATTCGGCACCTCCTCGACCCTCGTTTGCCGCGGAATTCAAGAGGAATTCCCGGCCCCCAAATCACCCCGTCCCGAACAATCGTTATCGACGTCTTCGACTCCATGCATATAACAGGGAGTCGGTAACGTCGATAACGATGTTTATCCGCAGATTAGTGATAACCAGACACTCAGTAACCGGCCCTTATACTTTCTTTTGTTGTTTCAAGGATGGTTTTTGCTGACAGGGGTAAGTCGGTAACACCAATCTTATTTAGCGTCTTCAATAAATCATTTAAAACCACTTGCGATACATTGTTTCTAATTGCCCATGATTTAATTTCACAAGCTTTTTCAAAGCTACTGAGCTCAGAATATTTTTCATTGGACTCTAAATTTCCGTCGCTAAAGACAAATTCCTCAGCGGCGTTTGGTCCTACTGCTTCCATGTCGAGGTTTTGCTGTAGTCCCAGATTGGCGTTGCATTGGATTTCACCACTGGAGTCACTGCCTCCACAGTCGGCCTTAGCGAATTCGGAAAGTTTTTTGTATTTCGCCGCACTGGCCTCAAACTTTTTCTTCTCTATTCACATAGAGTTAGAAAACGTTTTTTGTTAATTTTTTTAGAATGCAAATTAAATACGCTGATTTTATTAGTTATTTCTTTTAAATACACCCAATTTTCAATATATTGCAGCACAGCTAAAAATGTAAATTTTTTTGATGTATGTATACGCATTCGCGCAAGGCTAAGCTGTACGAAAGTGCACGTTTTTCATTGTCTTGTCTCTTTCTCTTATCGAGTGCAGTACATTTTGTCAGTCAGATAGTTTCTTTTCGATATGGTCAGCCATTTTTTGCAGGGTACTGAAAACATCGAATGGTATGAGTATCGATAGTTTTACAGCTCTAATTAGAATTGAAAACAATGCATCGATGTTTTTAAGACATCGACGTTTCGTCCATAAATATCGACAATTTTCTCCACATTAGTCTGTTCCAATAGCAGTCCGGTTTACAGGATTTAGACAGAACTTACAGGAATTCGTTCCTATTGACATATACTACGTTTATGCGACAGAATTCATGAATTCTTCATTTCATGAATTCAAAAATAGTCCCATTTATGAATAGTTCGCGAATTCATGAAATAAAGTGCCTTGAAAAAGTGGCAATGCACTGGCGAGAAACTAAACAGTACGGTTGTGACTTTTTTGGCCTCCTTTTGAATTTGCAAAAGTCGTTGGTACCAGGCAATGAACCATATTATATTTAAATTGGTTATAATATATTTTCAGTTTATTCTATTTGAATTTGTTTTACATTTCAACGCTTCCACTTAACTTTTCCAGTGTTTTAAATCTTGGTCATGCCACTCAAGCTATTTTTATCTAAAAACATCATAACCCTAGTAAACAGCTGTTTGTGAAACGTGAAGTTGCCGGACTTGCACTTCACGATTTCTGAATTCACGATAAACACCATTATGCAGCCAATTTTAACCCAAAATCATGAAATGAATTCGTGAATTAGCCTACGCATAAACGTAGTAATAAAACCAATAAGTGGGAACACTTTTGAGAGAGTAAAGGGCCGTTTACATAAGACTTTCCTCGCTTTGCCTGACCGTTCGAGCTTTGACAGCAAAGCGTGAAGCGTAGAATGTTTGCTACAATAAACGCTTTGACAGCTTCTGCGTTGTCCTTTTCCTCCATATTTTATCTGTGTAAAATAGTTAAGAATATAATAATGTGCAACAACAATAATAATTCATATTTACCTTATTTTTGTCATTAAATGCAAATCCAAGCGCGCGAGAAAAGATACATGTAGACAGCTGATTGCCATAGCGCGCAAAAGTTGAGAGTTGCCCACGATTTTCCTTCACTTTGCTTTCCTCGCCTTTTATTTAGCAAGGCTCATATAAAATCATGTACTGAACTTATCTGTCAAAGCGGAATTATGAAGCAAAGCGAAGCAAAAGACGTATGCAAACGGCCTTTAACTGAGCAATTGTTCCTAGTCAGAAGTTACAGGATTTAGTCCGGAGTTTTTTTTTCCTGTAAGTTCATGAAAGGTGTCAACCGATCAACTGATTTGTAAGTGCAAACAAAAACAGAAAGCGTTTTAAGCAAAGAACCTTATATTTGTAAAAAAAAATGGAAGTAAACAACGAAATATTCGAATATGTATAGATTTTAATAATCAGTTAGTGATATTTTAGCAAATCAGTGTTGTACAAATGACAAGTAAACAATCCGACTGACGTTTTTACGGGAAATAGTGCTTTTTGCGTTCCCGTGCATTTCTGCATCTATTCAATTTTTACTCCCACTTGAGATAGTAAAGTTATAGTTTGACAGTTCCACAAGTTCTAGTCCGAGGTTCCAAAGGAACAGAATAAATACATCGCCTATACATCGACTGGAAAAGTGAAAAACATCGACATCTTCCATTCCCTCATTTCGAACAACCGACACTGATGCGCTGAGTCGATACTTTTAAGGATTGATCGATACTCGGTACCGAATTAAAAAGTATTGTGGCGAATACTGCGGCAACTCAACGCGAACAACAAGAAAATTGCAGAATGTTCGGGGAATGACGTAGAATGTTCGACAGTGAGAAACGTCAAGTGGGTGAATACTGCGAACAGCGAGAGAGTGAGAGAATGGGCGATAAACTTCAGAACGTTCTAGAGTTGCCATGAGTGCGAGCGCAGGTATATAAGGCCGCCACCACGGTGTAGCGAAACAAAGGTGGCGTCGGCAGAGGTACCGCTACTTTGGTTTTGCCGATTTTGACAGTTGTGGTAACTATTAAATAAAGCTTTGTTTACAAATCAGCGGCATAGAGAAATTTGAATTATTAGTGAAAAATCGATTAAAATCGTGTTAATTTGCAATTTGTGAGTGATTTTTCAGTTGAAGAGTGTGTAAAAACTAATAAAATGAAGTACCGTGTATTAAATTGCGACAGCTGTCAAGGTAGTTCCTCGAAATGCAGCTTTTTTCCATTCCTCGCAACGACGCCGTGGCCAGAAAGTGGGTTGAATTCTGCGGGAAAGATAAGCCATTCAATTTGGATACCAGCTTCATATGCATGAAGCACTTTACCGACGATGATTATCACAATGTTAAGTATTATTTACTTTGAAGTACGTAGATATCTAATAAAAGGATTTGGATTGGCTAAACGCCCGTTACTTAGGCGCGATGCCGTGCCAACCATTTCTGTGTGTGCTATACCTGCTGCAGAGTCTCAACCGCATGATGACAATATGGAGGTGCTTGAGCTAGGTTGTTGCGAAGGTAGTAAAAATATTACACCCTTAAAATTATATTATTAATCCTAGTGGTTTTTTACGGAGATGTAAGTGAAAGCAATACAGAATATCGACCCAAGGACGGTACTCTTGATGCTTCGACATCACCACTTCGTAACCGGGTTTGCTATGACGGCGATCTTCAAGAAGTGGAAGTGCTAAAAGTGGAAGTGTACGTTAATAATTTCAAGATCATAATATGCAAATCAAATTATAACTTACACCCTTATTCTAGAACCCGAATTTTCCAAATTCGTAATTCGTAGCTACGTTGCGAAAAACGAAAAATCGACATGCTGCAACCCTTACGGAAAAATGTGCAACATTGCCAGGTATCAGGTGTTTTTCGAACTCAGCTGTATGAAGGAAAACAAAGTGGAAAGAAATTAAAAAAAGAACACTCATCATGCGCTTGTTTATGGTAAAATTTATTGGCCCATAGTCATAGTCGCAAGTTAAAACTCATTCTTGTTAAAATACTGTTTTAAGTTTAGAATAGAGTTTTAAGTTGTGTTAATCATAGACATCTTAGAAGCAGCTTTTTATTAAGATGAGAGAGAACAGTGCTATCCATATGAAGAGAAAAAATTTACCCGGCAATATATACAAATATGAGTACTTTAATTAGTTCACCCTGTGTCCGCTGTAGGATTGCGGATTTAGCAAACCGGGAAGTCGTTGGTTCGAATCCCACTGCCAACGAAATTTTTTTTACATCTTTTTTTGTTCTTTTAAATATTATTTACATTTTTGTTATTTAATTATAGTTGTTCTGGCCTTATTAATTAAAATTAAAATCCAAAAAATTCCATTAATAACGAAATAATTAAAAAATATCATTAAATATTGTTTGGAATCGCTCGGAGTGGGGACCAAACCTGGGTGCTATTTCGTTTACTACTTCAACCACAAAACACAACTTAGAACCTTATTTTACAATTTTAGAACTGCGTTCTCCTCATCTTAAAGTTAAAACTCTGTTTTTGCCAAAAAATGCGTTGTAAGTTGACTATGAAAGAGTTAAAATGGTGATTACAATAAAACACAATTTTAATCGTCAAAACCTTTTTCTAACTTCTCTATGACTACGGGCCATTGATTTTAAATATTGAGGAAAATTATGGATTCTTGTGCATTTCCAGTTATAGCAGCAGAGTAAGAGCGCGCTATGGCAATGGACTCACAAATGTATGCGGAGCTGCCGGAAATAGTAGCCATGAGCGCATCTATGTTAGCTTCTGGTTGAATTGTTGAACCACAAGCCAGAACTTCTCCTATGCCTGCAGAACTGGTTCCCAATCCAGTTAATACAATAACAGCTTCTTCCAAGCCATTGAAAACATGCATTTTGCTAGGTCCACCACCTGTTGCGCTTGCTTCTGCCTTCGGCCGCGCTTAGGGATTATAACTCTTACCAAGTAGAATTCTCCTTTCTTTGTTGCCGGAGAAGAGGGGCTTCCGCGTGTCAAAGGTATACAATATTTCTTGTGCATATCACAGTATTTTTGCGCAGAACCCACATCGAAATTGCAAAAAAGTGCGTAGTGCAAACCGAATTTATTAATAATTTGAAACAGGTTTAATCCTTTGATTACGCGTGTATGTTAAAGTTTTTGGATTCGGGTTATGCGTTTGGACACAACAACCGAAAAGCATTGTACAAATAACTAAACCGGACCAAAGTTTCTCGATAAGGTGCAACATAGATTCTTTTTTGCTCTTTTATATAAAGCAGTGGATAAAAATATACGTATATGCGAAAGGCAAATTTATCTGTTTAAATGAACACCACTAATATTTCCTGCAAACACACATCGATTTACATATTTTTTCTCGCCTCCGACACTGAATTGTTTTCGTACAAAATTACGCAAAAAAAGCTTACTCGTTCGTTTTTAGGCATGCCATTGTTACGAATTTCGAAAGTTCGAAGATACGATACGGATTGCAGCATTCCATTCCTACGATTCGTAGCAAAATCGGAATACGAAAGTGTTGCAGAATAGGGGTGTTATATTTTCTACTACTTGCAGAGAGACATTGAAGCACGAAAATGCACTCCTCAAAAAGCAAACCGCTAAGCAGAGTACCGAGATCGCTACATTAAAGCGGGAGTCCGATCTTCAGCTGAAGAAGCACGCGTGGAAAGTAGAGTTATTGAAAAAGAGTTTGGATGCAATGGCTGCCGAAATGGGAAATATAAAAGATAAACTACCTTCTATGTTCGCCAAAAGTCAGATAGGCAAACTGAAAGCTGGGTCGAAGCGACGAAATTGTGCGGAGGAGGATATTGTATAGTCAATTACATTGTTTGCTGCCAGTCCAAAGGCATACAGGGGCACTGTATAAGCAATGTTTTCCATTCCCTGGAGTTTGCACACTGCAGACTTGGGCACAAAAAGTGGAGATTTTGCGCGGACTTACAAACCCCGTATTCCGCTTATTGGCAGCCGCTACCCATATGGACGAGGCACAGAAACTATGCGTGTGGAGTTTCGACGAAATGAAAGTAAGACAATCTTGCTGTTATGATGTTTCGTCGGACTCAACATTAGCACCCGTCAACTATGTGCAGGTAGCGATGTTAAGAGGTAAATATTACACAAAAGATTTTTTAAATAATATAAAACATTTGTAAAGCCCTTATATATTTAAGGCTTCATGGCAAAGTGGAAACAGCCAGTCTTTTATGACTGTCACTGCAAAGCATATTGCAGAAGTCGCAAGATTGTGGCTACAATGCAGTGGCTGTCGTATGTGATTTAGGAGGTACCAATAGGTAACTTTTTAATAATCTCGGTGTAACTGAAGACTAGCCGTGGTAAATAATGATAATTAGATTTATATACATATTTCAGTCCTTATTAATACTTCTCATTTTCGTAGGTTTATTTTGTTTATTTTCAATGACCAAAAGGTTTACGTTTTCGCTGACGTGCCGAACTTGCTAAAACTTCTGCGATTTCATTTCCTTGTTCAAGGTTTCCTAATTAATGGGAAACCTGTTGAAAAGAAAATAATTTAGGAGTTATTGTCAATTACAAGCACGGACTTGACAATAACTCACAAGATTTCAGCAAGTAACTTGACCGTGGCTGGAGCTCACCGCCAAAAGGTCAATACGGCTGCGAAATCATTTTTGCACACTGTAGCGCAGGCCAAGGGCAGCAAGTGTGGGTCACCTGCAGAAGCAAAACTGGACCGAATGTATGTTAAAATTATACACCATAGACGAATGACTGGTTTGATTTTTTAAACGATGTTGATGTTCTACGTTAGCGGCGTCTTGCATACGGTCTAGCGCTCGAGGACCAAGGCAAAATCCTTGACGAAATGACCAACCTAATAAAAAGTATGAGGGTGATTGGCAAATTCAGTCTGCTGCCATTCCAAAAAGGTAAACTAATATGTGTTTCTCAAGATTAATATTAATCATACAAACGAATTTAGCGTTAAATTTGATATTCGAGGATATTAAAGCTCTATTTAACATCAAGTATGTGTTAACGTATCGCCTCAACCAGGACGTACTGGAAAACTTCTTCGGAATTATTCGTTCAAAAGGCGGGTTGCACGATCACCCTGATCAGCAGGAATTTAAATACCGTTTGAGGCTCTACTTGCTGGGACTCAACAACGGCGTCTTATCTGACTCTGCTAACGTAGAAGAGGATGATACGCCAGATTTAGAAGTCACCCAGCCGCCTCTTACAAGTACTTAAACATAATTTTTTAACTATTAATTATAAAAATCTATTGTAGTATTAATAATTACATCCATATGTTTTCCAATATTTACAGGTATTTTACTAAAAAACCTGAGTTGTAATAAAGAACTGTGGCCGGTGGAAGAGGCGGAACTCGACGATTTGGAATTTGACGGACTGGAGCATTTAGCCGGGTATATTTTCCAAAGGTTAAAGGATGATATTCCAAGTACGTCGTTTGGTAGCAATGACGACTCATGTTCCTGAACGAGTCACCTAAGCGAGGGTGGGTTGTCAATACCAAGTTCATCTATGATAGACCATATGAGAAATCTAGAGTCAGTGTTTAAAGCAATGAACGAAGATGGCTTGCTCATTACAAATGACTTTGTAAAAACTCACATTGAGCATGCTTCGAACATTCATTGCGACATTAAAGTGAAAAAAATTATTTTTCAGGGCAAAAATGTTCTTTAAAATAAGACAATTAAATAGAGAACTCATTGAAAATGCCCACAAGAAAAAAAGAAGAATAAAAAAACTCTGGCTTAGATTCATATGGTACCATTTAAAATTGTAAGTACGTACTAAAAACATACGGTAAGTTGTCAACTGAAATGTTGTATAAATCTGTAGAAATTAAAGTTCTTTAATTGTAGCATGCAGCAACGTCCGCAGTTCCCGAAAACTAAGCTCAATGTTTAAGCCGCCTAAAATTATAAGGCATGGATGCAACGTAAGCCTATGGCACTCGGCATATTACGCGCCTAATCAAAGTAGAGTAATCGTTTCGTCATACCGAAACGAATGCATGACGAATCTACTTCTGTACACTTGCACGCCGTGCATAAGTCACCAGCTAATAAACACTTTCTACACATAACAAATTTTCTGGCCGTTCTTTCGCAACTACGCACTTCCGAAAATATTTCTGCTCTGAAATGTTGCATAAACGCTTGTGGTTTAATACAATTTGCACGAATTTCAGCACGAAATCTTTCATTTTCAATTATTTTCTATTGAATTGACAAATAAATTTTATTTCCAACACAAAAAAGTAAACAAATGATGATTTCAAAACTGCAAGCGCCTTACAATGTTGGCCGCTTCGATTCATGCAGCTTTTATGACTAGGCGAAAACATGATTTTGAATCGTAATGTACAGAGCTTCATTGAAATACATGTGTTCGGCATAAAAGCTTTATACTTTAGTATGGCGAAACGATTACACTACTATGATTAGGAGCTTAATGTGCGGAGTGCCTATGAGTTTAACAAATAATCTGGCATCTTGTATAGAAAACATCCATATTTATTTTATTTATTTACATATGAATCAAAGGCCCTTTTCAGGGCCGCCAATTAACTAACATAGAGACAATTATTTCTTCTTCTTCTTATTTGGCACTAAAACCGTTTGTCGGTTTGGGCCGAGACCAAAAAGCTTCTCCACTTGCTTCTCTCCTGCGCGAATTTGCGCCAGTTGGTTATCCCGAGCGCAGACAGGTCCTTCTGTAGATTTTGCGTATAATAGTTCTCTCGAAAGCCCCCAAAGCCTCCTCATCTTTGTTCGAGATCGTCCAAGATTCTGCGCCATATAAAAGGACGGGCATGATGAGAGATTTGTAGAGCGACAGTTTCGTTCGCCGAGAGAGGGCTCTGTTTTTAAATTGCCTACCGAGCCCAAAGTAGCACCTGTTGGCAAGAGTTATTCTTCGCTTGATCCCAAAGTAGCACCAGTTGGCAAGAGTTATTCTTCGCTTGATCTCCAGGCTGACGTTGTTGGTCGTGTTTATGCTGGATGCTAGGTAGACAAAGTCCTTCACTACTTCTAAGTTATATCTGCCAACAGTGACGTGTGTCCCGTAACGCGTGGACTCTTTATATGTTGCCAGGAGGTACTTTGACTTTCCCTCGTTCACCGCTAGACCAACATCCCTAGCTTCTTTTTCTAAACTGGAAAATGCTGCGATTACGTCCCTTTGTTTCAGACCTACGATATCGATATCATCTGCATACGCCAGCACCATCGTTCTTTTGCTATGTATGGTGCCGCTGCGATTCAGATTGGCAGTTCTTATTACGCTTTCCAGCATCAGATTGAAAAAGTCGCATGAGAGTGAATCGCCTTGTCTAAAACCTCGTTTGGTCTCAAACGGCGCGGAGAGGTCCTTCCCAATTTGGACGGAGCTGAAGGTTGTGCTCAACGTCACTCTTCATAGCCGTATTAGTTTTGCGGGGATCCCAAATTTGGACATGGCGTCGTACAGGCAGCTCCTCTTCGTGCTATCAAAAGCAGCTTTAAAGTCAACAAAAATATGGTGTGTGTCGATTTGCTTATCAAGTGTCTTCTCCCGGATTTGACGTGCTGTGAGACAATTATGTATGCTTTCAAAACTACAAAAGGCCCTTTTGAGGGCCGAAAATTAATTTACAAAGAGACAATTATGCTTTCAAAAGTACAAATTAAATGAGACCAACATTTTTGTGTTTACATACATATGTAAATGCAAATGTGCAAAAGGCCCTTTTAAGGGCCGCAAATTAAATTAACAAAGAGACAAAAAAATTTGTGTTTACATATCGCTCATTTACTTCAATAGTGTCATAATCTAAATAATATAATACAAAATCGAGTTAAGTATAGAGAAATGACTGCTAACTGCGCTTCAATGTTGTGTACTTTCACAGGAGGGATTCGCAAATTGTCGCTAACTGGTTACAGAATCTCCCCCCTGCACTGATTACCACTAGCCCACTACAGTAAAATAAGTATTCATTTTTGATAAGGGAGTATATCGTTACCTTAACATAGATAGGCCCTATCTCACATCGTTTGAGCGTTTGGTTTTTGAGTTATGTCAATACTGAAGTAAATGAGCGATACGTTAATGCAAAACTACAAAAGGATCTTGCCATAGTCTACGAATATATGGAGCCCACTGTATGAAATTGTCGATTTCCACTTTAATACATTCAATTAATTTCGCCTAATTCGCATTGTTTTCTTGTTCGGTGTTTTCTTATGGGATTCCCAGTTTATGACGAGCATCAAGCAATACGTGCTTTCCTTCGAACAAAGATTCCTGATTAGTTCTTTTACACATCTTTTTGGAAAATATGATTTAAAGCTTACCTCGTAGTACATTTTGATATATCACTTATTGGTATTCTGGAATAAGTTTAAGTTCATAGATTATGCCGTGTATTATACGCATCTCTTTGAGCAAAGCAGATTTTCTCGATTCGCCTGCGCCCAAAAGCAAAAGTTTTACCTATATTTCCAAATGTGTATAACATAAATACATAATTATAGAAATTGCGTTTTCACCAATTAACCTGCATATTTATTGGGCCGGATCGATCCCTGTGATTTATATCTTTGTTCCAGCTCTTCAGGTATGTTGCGTAAACGACCAAGGTACGAAATAATGTTTCCGCAACAACAGAGTCATGTAAATCTTGATGCCATCAGTCCACTCCCCTGTCTACTTGTGCGACATGGCTCCGATTCGCGCTGTTTTCCTTCCATGAAGTGTGCCATGGTGTCCATCTCATTATGTGTATAGGCAAGTGTAGGGCTGCGACGAATCGCTGCATTTTGTGTATATAGGGCGTGGCAAAGCCGTTCCCGAAATGTTTTTTTTTATTATTATATTGACAGCATTTTATCACAATTATATCACTTCTTCTCCAAGCAGCCTCCTTTAGTAAGTTAACTAATCAATCCCACTGAGATTCTGCCGTAGTTTGCTGCACCAGCCTTAATTGCAAAGCAATGGAGTACACTAAAACGTTTGCTACAGCAGCCTTAATTACAAAGCACGGAGTGCACTAAAACGTTCACTATTCTCCAATAGATTAGATGAAAAATGCAATATTTTCGCATTTATCAAAATTAAACCACGTTTTTCGCTGCAAAGTGAACTGTTTTGACAGTTTCACGTCGTTCCTCTTTTCGCTCTATTCTTTGTTTACTTGTGGCACACAAATGCCAACGGCCAGGACGGCGCAATCTTGTATTCTATAATTCTTGGGCCTCCACCACTGTGGAATGCAAGTTAGCAAGCTATCAGATATGTTAGTTGCGAGTCAGCAAGCTACAAGAAAGTTGTGAAACAGAGATAAATTGTGTAAGCAAGTTTTGTAAAGCCTTGTAATTGCTTTAAATAGTCAATGAATCCCGAGGGTTTTGGTGATACTTGCTTTTTCGAATTCGAGAAAGTTGCTCTCAGGCAAGTCCTCCTTTTTTATGTCTTTGAGCAAATCAGGGTGGTTCGCCGTGATCTTTTTTAAGGGAAAGCCAGCGGATTTTAGAGCTTGAATGACTTGGGAGAGAGATTTAGTTGCTGAGATGAGGTCATGACCTCCAGAAAGTATGTCGTCCACATATGTTTCGGTTTTTAGTATTAGCACCGCCAAGGGATGTGTTATTTGTACATCATCAGAGAGTTGGTGAAGAGTGCGTATTGCGAGAAATGGTGCACAATTTACACCGAATGTCACGGTTTTTAACCTGTAGTGTCGAATGAGGCTGCTTGCAGATGATCTAAATATAATTCTCTGGTAATTCTGGTGGTCTTTATGTAAAAGTATCTGACGATACATTTTTTCTACATCGTCATTGAGCACAAACTGATACGTGCGCCATTTGAGGATTAATAGCATCAGATCGGGTTGAAGTATTGGTCCGGTATAGAGAACATCATTAAGAGAGAGTCCGGAACCTGATCTTCGTGATGCATTAAATACGACACGTACCTTGGTGGTTCTTTTTTCGGGTTTGACAACCGCGTGGTGGGGGAGATAGAAGGAATAATATTTTCCTTCTGAGGATTTTTCATAGGAAGTTGTTTCTTCCATATGATTTAGGGTGAGATATTCCCCTAAGACATTATCATACAGAGGCGTTTTTTTGAAGACTTCTCTCCATACTGAAAAATGGCTGGAGAGCTGTGGTGCGAGATTGGCCTAGAGATATTTCCTTCGGGAAACTTGGCTTGAAAGGGAGCCGGACTACGTAGCGACCTTCCGGCGTGCGCGATGTAGTGGATTGGTATAATTCCTCCCATGGCTTATCTTCAGGACTCATGAGGTTGGGTGTCGGAACTTCTTCTACCTCCCAGAACTTTCGTAGTTGGGATTCCAGAAGTTTGTTGGAGTTTTGTTCCACTTGCGTGGAGAAGGATACCACATTAGTAGGGATTTGTCCGCTCAAAATCCAACCAAAAATAGTATTTTGTGCTAAAAGATTTTTTGAGATATGCTCCATGCCTTCAAGCATGATTTGCGGGATGAGATCGCTGCCTATCACTAGGTCGATTTGAGATGGGGAATGACAATTGGGGTCTGCTAGCTTAATATGAGACGACTTCTCGCGTTGTTCGCGAGTTGGCTGGAATCTTGGGAGTATTTTGGTTAGTTGGGGTAGCACAATTGCTTGAGCGGTGACTTTCGTAGCCAAGTCGGAGGAGACTAAGACAAGAGAACAGATTTTGTTCGATGTCTGAACTACTGTCCCACCCATGACGGAGATTTCATAGTTCGAGCTTTGACATGGTAATCTCAGTTTGTTTTGGGCCTTAGAAGAAATGAAGTTCCGTTCTGAGCCTTGGTCGATGAGAGCTCGGAGTTTAAATAGTTCTCCTCTCTGTTCTACTGAGACTATCGCTGTAAGGAGAAGGACTTTACTCTCATTTTCAGAGTAGTACGATTGTACTCTGGTTCCATTAGAACTTGACGGTAAATCATCTCTTTCTTCTGTTTCTTGTGGGGCTTGCAGGTTGGGGTTTGGCATATCAGTCATGGCTACCTGCGATGTGGTCCTTTGTACTCGAGAGTCTTGCCTTTTTGGCGGAGGGGCTGTGCTATAGTGAAGCACTGAGTTGTGTCTTTCTCGACAATTGGAGCAGGTTTGAGTACTTGGACAATCTTTCAGGGAGTGTGACTGAGAGAGGCAGTTAAAGCACATGTTGTTTTCTCTTACGAATTTTCTGCGATCTTAAACCGACAATTTACGGAATCTATGGCAGCTCCACAATGAGTGCCAGGAATCTTTGCACATGGAACATTTATACATCGTACGCTGTTCTGTCACATGCGATTGGACTTGCGTCGATGATTTATTGTGCGACTGTTGAAAGTGAGAAGGTTCGAAGGGGGGTCTGTTGTGCGGTTGAGGGGTTCTAAATAAAATGGAATTTGGGGGATTGGGTCTTGGTTTGGCTGGGCGCCATTGATCAACCCTTTCGAACACCTCATATCGAGTGGTTATGAACTGGTTCATTTGGCACCAGTTCGGAAGGTCTTTCCTGGAACTGAGAGATTGCTCTCACAGAGCCACTGTGTTCTCAGGAAGTTTTGAGGTGACGAGGTCTCTGTGGAGACTTGTTGGGTGGCGAGAATTTGGAGACAGTTATTCACTGATGATTGGAGTTTTTGAATATCTTCACTGTTCTCCACTTAAATAGATTTTAAATTCATGAGAATACGTATTTGGTTGTCAACTAATACTCTTTTATTTTCATAGCGAGACCGTAAGGCTTCCCATGACAGCTCAAAATTATCATCGCTCAGTGGGAATTGTTTCACTATTTGGCCGGCTTTGCCTTGAGTCTTGTACCGGAGATGGTACAATTTCTGAGCTTTTGTGAGTTTTGGGTGATTAATATATACCGCTGTGAACATGTCACGAAAAGACGGCCATTGCTCATAACCCCCATAAAATGTTTCCGTATCACACGGTGGGACCTTTAAACCGAAGCTAGAGTTTTCCTGGGGTTGAGACATACTGGGAGTAGGCGTGGTATTGCTGACTTGATTAAGAAGCAGGAGTTGATCACCAATCTGGACTTTCGTATCTTCATACGTTATGAGGCATGACCTGTATTTATTATAAGCGGAGGCTTTTAAGTCCTCGGGAAGGTCCTGCTCCTGAGTCTCTATTACTAAATCATATGCGCTCTGTACTCGATTCCAAAAACTATCAATGTTCTTGTCTTTAATTTTTAGTGCAGACTCAGTATTGTCTTGGATTTGAGTTGTACTGAATCGGGTACATTAATCCATTAAATTGTCTGTCTCAGAGATAAATTTAGGGGCTACGACTGACTGTTTGGGTTTCTTATTGGACCTTCCGCCTGCACGCGTAGCGCGTTGAGATTCAGCAGAAGTTCCTTGTTGCTTCTCATCATCACTCATTTTTGGACTTTTCGATTTAGCGTCACTATGAGGTGCGGCAAGCATTAACGAGATAATTTTATTTACGAGACGGAGAGCAAAGAGAGAAGAGACAAACAAAATTTACTGCCGGTCTAAACTCGAGTTCTTGTGACTGAACGTAAATGGAGGGTTTTGCTATATATATATATGTATATATATTTTTAATGATTCTTGCTAAATTAACGCAATGAAAGGCAATTACGTAATTGCGAATGCCACGATATATAAAAAAGGGTGTTTGCACGTTGATACGTGCTACTGATAAAATCGCTGGAGAAGTTTTATTTTATTGTATTTTATTTTTATTTTTATTTTTTTGTGGGTCTATTGAGGGATATAAGGGTACCGTTTCACTGTACCCGCACTGCACCGTATAACTATGTGTATGTGTGCCGAAGTAGCCTTTATCTTAATAGCACTTTATATTATATAATGTATTAAATGTATATATATGTTGTTGGGAAAAATTTAATTATGTGTTAGTAGAGATAGTTTACAATATGTTTGTGTATATATGTATGTTTACACGGAGATTTGCTTAAACATGGAGCATAGGGATAATATGCAAGTAATTGTTATTTTCAGCTTTTATTTTGTTGCATACGCTTCTAAATATTTCAGAGACGAACCTTCTTTTTCTGTAAAGTAGAAAGCCACTGTACGTTATTTCAGTGTGAGATTATAAATTGAGATCATAACACGAGTTTGTGCCACTGTATTTAATTATATGAATGTGTGCTTATACGTGTATTGTACATACAAATGTATGTGTGTATGTATGTTTGCATACACGAAGCACCTGTTTCACTTTAATATTTTGTTGGTGCAAATTAAAAAGGAGATATATGTTATAAAAATGGAGTGAGTAAATTATGCACAAATGGGTTTTAAATCATACAGGGGCTCGCTTAATTGGGAGAGAATTTAGTTTTACTGTCTTTTATTTTTACTGTCTTACAGTATGTATTTACCGCGTATGTATGAACATATGTACATATGTACTATATGCAGATCTTCTTGTATGTACAGTGGTATATGCGAACCGTTTCGGGATTTATTTACTCGAAGAAATGAACTTGTTAAAAAAGCAATACGGTCGCAGAATTACGGGAATCGAAGAAAAGAAATGTACATATGTATATATGTAAAGAAATTTTCTATAACGGGATGCGAGCACCGTTTTTATTAAACTTATAAGATTTTTCTTTAGAGGATCAAAATGTATGCGCGATTTGGCTAGTTTTTAGGCTGTTTTTTGATGAAATTCTTACTTACGGTTTTTTAGGGTTACTTTTTATTTGGGTCCTGAATTCCAACGGTGCTGGCTCTTTCAAGGCGACAAAGGACCAGTGTTTAGGGCTATAGGACTTATGGGGGAATAGGGCGAGATGACACAACGGCGGGGGGTAAGCTGACCCTCAGATGGGGGTGCTGGCGAACCAGGAAACTAGTGGCGGCGGCGATGTGGTCGACGGTGGCAGGCGGCGATGTGGTAGGTGGTGGCGATGTGGTAGGCTTGCTGGCGATATAGTTGGCTTGCTGGCGGTATAGTGGGCTTGCGGGTAATATAGTTGGCTTGCTGGCAATATAGTTGGCGTACTGGCGATATAGCTGATGACGGGTGGCTGCGGTTCAAACTCCAGGTGGAGATCCAACTCTTTCAGGCACCTGTTATCTGCGTCTTTATTTCGCGCACTCAACACGCGAAAACTACTCCTTTCGACCGGGCAAATGAAAACCAGACCTTTCGGTATTCAGTAAGTGCGAAGTTTATTCACCGATTAATTACATACAAAAATCGAGGTTTTTGGTAACAACACCGATAACACTTTTCTACAGAAACGAGAGTTAATAAAAATGTGCGCGAACTATCTCGAGCTTTGCAAAAATCTGCTCTATACAATGAAATGTCAATCATTTCGTGCGCTGTCAAAGGGTGTCTGCCTTATCGACATCAGTATTACCAACTACGCATATCACTACTTAAAGTTATTTAAACATTAGGGGAGGTTTAGACTTCAAAAATATTACGTACAATAATCCAATAATTCAAATATAGATTTTAAGCTAAGTACGTTATGCGAATAAATGGATATAATCAATATGTTAATGTGAGGTATGAATGCGTGTGTACAATGAGCATGTAGCTTTAAGATACATATGAATAAATAGGTACAATGAGTGATTAAAATTCAAACAGTAATGCAAATATGTACATAAGCCGGAATTCAGATACAATTCAAGTTATAGACTTTTGGGTGTCTGACTGGCTAAGCAGTCCTCGCTTAGCCAGCGTGAAATGTTGTTGTGTGCTGCAAACAGTGTTGCCACACACGGGCTTTTCCTACCAAAACAGGTGGGTTTTTTACATTTTGGTAGGCTAGATTGGAATTTGGTAGGTTCCGCAACAATAAACAGTGAAAAATTCAAAACATTTCAGCACGACCTTCATTACACGCATATTTCACCGGTGGGTTCATATAGCGGCGACCGCAAACATGTAAATATACATCATACATAAGAACACACGTATACCCTTATTATTGCCAATATACTATACAATATGAACATCCATATATAACTGAACCACAAAGTTATGATAAACTACATATTTACTGAAGACTGGTGCGCTGAAAAGGGCTTGTCAATAAACCCCGTGAAGTCCACCATTGTCCCATTTACCAAAAGAAGGAAAGTCAACTTGACTAGACCCACCTTGGCAGGGACACAAATTGAGTTCTCAGAAAAGGCAAAATATCTGGAAGTAACTGAACCAAAGGCCCAGTTCGAACTCACATTTCTCGAATGTTTCCAACAAAGCTACAAAGGCGTTCCTGTCAGAGAATGCATGGTAAGCCTTGGGGAATGTCACCCAAACTGGCGTACTCGTCTTTCAAAACGGTAGTAAAAACTGTTGTTACATATGCGGCACTGGCCTGGTGGCCAAAAGCGAAGCAAGTAAACGCGAGTACCACCTTAAGCAAGCTGCACCGACTGGTCCGCTTGGTCATCACAGGAGCTATGCGAACCTATCTAATGGATGCCCTTGGCGTCATTACTTGCAATCCTGCTTTGTCTATTCTGATTGAAAAATAGGGCTGCTGGATAAGCATGAAAAGTGGAGATCTTCGGGATCATTTAGAGGTTCTCAAGCCATTCCTGGATTATCCCAAGTTATCCTTCTAAAAACCATACAAGGTCAGAATTACTGAAAGGGACTGCTGTGAAGCGAAAATAACTATGATCAACGAAGGGTCGCAAGAATGGTATACCGACGCATCGAAGATGGACCACGGGAGTACAGGAGCAGGCGTACTTGAACAAAGATTCCAGAAAAGTCTGCCAATGGGCGTACACCCAACCATGTTCCAGGCGGATGTGTTCGAAATCGAAGTCCGTGTTCGCGAATGTCTTCGAAGAAGGACAAATGGGGCCGGAATAAATATTATGTCGGAAAGCAAGGCGTCGTTAAAGACCTTAGGCTCTTTTAAAACGGCATTAAGACAGCTGTAAAACTCTTCTGAACTACCTGGGGGCCCACAATAGCGTAACACTGAAGGGTTTGAAGGCAGCGAAAAGGCTGACTGCCGTGCAAAGCGAGGAGCCCAAATGCGCTTCTGCGGCTCATCTAAAGGATACACTGCACAACTATTTAAAGTTGGGAGAATTTCTGGTGGATGTCAAAGGAAATGAGACAATCAAAGAGATTCATAAGTTCATCGCAGATTTGCCCGTGGAGAGAGCGGAGAGAGTCTATCAGTATGTATATGTTTTGTATATGTATATGTATTGTATATTATACAGGCAATAACAAAATCTTCTATGACGTCATATTTCTGTAAAAATTTTCAAGAGAGAGTTAGCGGTATCACAATCAGCGCCACCTTCTGTATTCGTTTCACCATGATTCCATATTCCTTTTTATAAGAAGCAACTTGTCCTCATGAAGAGCACTGACTAACGCGAGAACTTTTTGATGATCAGCTTATAAAGCAGCGGTTTCACTAAGTACAGTTTGCATTATATCAGAGACATTACCTTTTTGCTTCTCAAGCCCAGTTCCGTTTCTTGTTGTTGGGTAGTGACCATGGGAGAAGTGCATTGAACTTGCGGGCATTGGGAGTCCACTTCGAATGCATTACGAATTTCGGTATTCGATGATGTTTTAGCGGCAGCGTTAATCAGCGGGGGCGAGCTAATATAAGCACAACGCACAGACTGACACACGTGGCAATAGAGCGTTTTACTCTCGCATGTAACGAACGCACACGATAGAAACTAAAATATCCACACCGACGAGCGCAGAGCAGAAACACGCCCGAACCACTTGACTGCTGCTGAACGATTTGACACTGTAGTGTGTAATTTTGTGTCAGTATGTCACCTTACCTTTTGTTACACTCCAAGGGCCCCACGTTGGGCGCCAATTTGTCACCTTACCTTTTGTTTACAAAAGCCGACCTACCTAAAGTCCCAAATAAATGCACTTACCGTGCGCAACAACAATACGCCGGGCCAAACTAAATAAACAAATATACGCACAAAAGAGAGATGACAAAAAACCAAGCAACCGGCTGGCTCAGTAGAGACGGCGGGGTTGCTGGCAGGGGAAACAACAAGACAGTATACAGACTACTCAAACTAAATAAAATGCACTAGTTATCACACACAATAAATATGAAGCTACCAACACTAGGGTGGGTCGAAAACAAGACAAGAAGATTTACAACCAAACAAATCGAAACAAAACAAAACCTTGTTTGTGGGGCGCACCCGAGGTGAGGTCCAACCAAAAGGTTACGTACCCACTCGTACTACCGCCCGTGTGCCGGGGATATCTTTAACCGGCCTGTATGACTGGGCTCAGAGTGCAGGATGCTAAACAGGATCGGAAAGGGAAACACAATAAGAGGAAGCCTGCCGACAACAATAACGCCTGAACACAGACACACCAAAAGAAAACGATACTTATCGACGGTCGATGGGCGTTCCGACCGTCCGGTGCCGACTTCACCACGACTCGACTGGCGCTGCTCCTCGAAACTAATCGCTACTGCTACTGCAACCTAAGTGCCTCGCCTGGCACTTACTGAATTTTTATTCAAGATAAAACACTTCGCACTACACTATGTATAAAAGCACACGCGCTCGCAATAAGGATGTTGCCTTTCTCAAAGCTCGCTCAGAACTGCCCCGGCACGCAGTCGCGAGCCAGGCCGCAACCTACGCACCGGTACGCAAACCGTTGGAGTGTCAGCGCCGGTGTTGTTGGTGTCCGATCAATTAGCGCCGGCCCGATCATTCTAGAAGCGAATTGGGCGCTTTAGCGGTCGCCACCACGGCGCACACAAACAACACCACGGATTTGCCATTGCCATCATACGGCGGACAACAAAAGTGCCGCAATAGGTGAGAGCAAAGGCGACACCCCTACTACGGTCTTTCGCGTCATTCCTACATTCTTACCCTCGATCATCACCGTTTTGGGGCGGAGTGCCCTAATGGAGACTTTTCTCCTTTGCGGTGGCGCTCCACCGACATACAACTATTTCGCACAACTTGACCTCATTCTACTATTTATTTAGGTATGTACATAAATATGTACACTTGAGTGTCGGCAGACTTCACTCCTATCGGGTGGAGTGAAAGGAAATAGGTAAATAGAACGAAGGGGAAACAAATGTTTATCTTGTTGCGGCCAGTACGCGACAAGTATGCATTTACACATCTACATTATAACGAAAATGCAATAACTAAAATGAAGCTGATTCTAATGAGATTTTAAATATTTTCATATTTACAAGAACTTTCATTTCAAAGATATTGAGTTTTATCAATATGGTAAATGCATAACAAAGGGTTAATTTCTTTGTTTGGTAGGTCAAATTTAAGAAAATAAATTTTGGTAGGTCAGAAATCGAATTTGTATGTATAAATATTAAATATTTATTGTAGTTTGTCTAGGTGGTTGCAAAAAACAATTGTCCGTACAACTTTTATCCAAAAATTCTTTTCCTTAAGAATAATATTGCTATAAAATGATTGGCATTTTGCAACACTAATGTAAGAGAAGTGCAACCCTTCTTTGAAGCTTTTTTTCCATTGTGAAAGAACGTTAACTATATAATTATACTTGGGTGCTTTGCTGAAATTTATAAGAACCACGATGTAAACACGTCGTCACATGAAAGAATTTTATTTTTTATTTAATTAAATGAATTTATGAATTTAATAAACAAAACGTGATATTTTTGCAACAGCTCTGTGCCTTAATATCGGTGCATGTGCGCGCTTTGAGAGCAGTTTAATGTTTTCGTTTATATTAAATTTTTTGGTAAGCTGGAAACCGTTTTGGTAGTTTTTAGAAAAACATTTGGTAGGGAGGATAGTTTTTGAGCGGCAACACTGTATATGAGGAAAATTTACGCTCTTTGTTTGGTGCACAAAGTCAGTATTACCGCAGTCGCTCTGCGACAAACATGATGCTCGGGAGACATAAATAATTTTTTCGTAACTTTTCATACCCTTCCTCCCGTAAACTGTTTGTCCCTTTCTCTAGCCCTCGCTTGCACTTTGATGCTTCGCGGGCCAAAAAACAGGCCACATCTGGCACAGAGTGATTAGGCACGCTGAGAAAAACTCTTTGCTTGAGAGATGAGTGTTTGTGTCACTGGTAAACATCATACAAAACAAGTGGAGAGGATTATTTTCGATCTCTGGTACTAGCAATAGAGAAGTGTTACATATATGATTCAAACACAATATTTGACTGGAATTTTTTTTATATATTTATTGGTTTCCCTTCACAGAGCTAATATTTGCTTGAGCCCCAATTTTAAATGACACTCGCTTTTTTTTTAAATAGGTTGACCTCAGTAGCCGCTGAATCCACAATACCCTTCGTACCCCTAATTGGAAGGAAAAACAATGTTGTCACCACTAGGCTACCTCTATAAAAAGTTTTACAGAGATCTTAAATATGTTTTACCATTATTATCGTAAACTAAACGATTTCGAATTTGTCTGCATATTTCCCTCCAACAGGGGGTTCAAAACACCCAAACAACACAAAAATAAGCGATTCGTAGTACTTTTGATGTAAATATCCTCTAAGAGTGAAAATATTAATATAAGTATTCCACTAGTTTACACAAAAAGTTAACCTCTGTAAAAAGTATTTTCTAGGCTAACTTTGGGTCGCTGAACACGAAAATAATACCCTATTTCTAATATCTCTTGAAAAATCCATCGAACGCTAGGAAAGGCATTGATGTGCCATTTGCAAAAATATATAACTTGAGAAAATTTATATAAATAAAAACACTGGTTTTCAGCAAAAATTCTCCATGGATGCCACTATCCAATTCCTATGTATCGATGGCCAAATAAAAAAAAAATTGGTGGTCGAATAAAAATGCGCAAATATTTTTTTCAAAAAATTTGCAAAACATTCGTTATTTTTTTATTTTTGCCTTATAAAGTTTGATTTTTTTAATTTTTCCAAAACAAAAAATTGGAGTTATATATGATATATGGTTTATGGATAATTTTGTTAGCCTTAATGTGCCATATTTCGTATTACGATGGTTTAATTGTGTAATATAATTTCGAAAAGGTAGAGAATTTCGTTTACTTGGGAACCAGAAATAACACCGATAATAATGTCAGCATGGAAATCCAACACAGAATCGCTCTAGCCAACAAGTGCTACTTTGGACTGAGTAGGCAATTCAGGAGTAAAGTCCTCTCTCGACGTACGAAAACCACACTCTAAATTCACTCTTCATGCTCGTGCTCGTATATGGCGCAGAAGCATGGACAATGACCACATCCGATGAGGCGGCTCTTGGAGTGTTCGAGAGAAAGATTTTGTGGAAGATTTACGGGCCTTTACGCGTTGACGACGGCGAGTACTGCAGACGATGGAACGATGAGCCGTATGAGCTTTACAACGACATGGACGTAATGCAGCGAATTAAAATAAAGCGGCTCCGCTGGCTTTGCCATGTCGTTCGAATGGACACCGACGCTCCAGCTCTGAAAGTATTCAACTCTGAACCGCTGGTGGTAGCAGATAGGGATGCAAGTCAAAAAAATACATCGTTGCTTTTTTCTGTTTGATGCATCGAAATATAGCATCGATTCATATCGGTATATCGTATATATTTTCGATGCATCGATTAAAAATGTCAACAGTTTCCTTCAATTAAAAATATACCACAAAAACTAAAACAATCGGAGCTTCGATAAATGTTTAAGTATTAACTCACCGCGAAATATATGTATTGATTTAAATAGTTACAAATCCCAGTTTTTTTTGTTCTTTTGAGAAGCTTTCGAAAAAAGTTTTCGGAAGGTACTGAACGGCGACAATAAAAGCAATGTGTGTACCAAATTTGGTCAAGATCGGTCGAGTAGTTTTTGAGACAGCCCTATATGCGTAGTCAACTCCACATCCAAATAGTACATTTATTTTTATTATCTGAAAACTTGGATAAATAAGAGCCTAATAACATTAAAAAACAAAATCGCAGTGCGGTAGTTTTTGCAAACTTCATATATAAAAATGTAATATAGCGAGTTTTGAAACAGTAACTTTTAGCTTTTCCCGTTCTCTCCTCCACGAAGGTTGGTCCCCTTCTTTTTTAAGACGTCTTCCACTAGGCATGGAAACTACCACGTTTTTTCCAGTTTTCTAAGTTCATCAGAAGATGGAGACTTTTAAAAGTGTATAAATACATACATTCATAGGTATTAGAGCGACTTTTGCAAGAGTACTTAACATTTGATGGTATTTTTTCAGAATATAGAAAGATTTTGCACTGAATTGTTAGTGGACATGAAAATACTCTAAATACTGTACGTTACCTACCAAAAACTAAAAATCGAAAAAAAAATTACATAGAGCACTTTGGAAGTGGACTACTCATATGATATACAGTATATTTTGCTTAGCTGCACATCCTTCTTTGCACGAAAAACTTGTGCACTTAACCGAAAAAGGCACTTAAGCGAATTTTCTTTACTACTTCAATGAGGAAGGTATCCAAATTCCTATGAAACCAAATAATAGAGAAGCACTTACCACGTAGAAATTACTGCAAGCGAAAGTTTTACCGAATAGTATCTAATTATCTATATAACTACATAAATTTATAGCCATTTTCGTTGTTCTGCGAGATGAACAAAATAAATAAAAAGTTGTAAAATTAGGTAATTGTAGGGCCAGTGCAGGTAAACGTAATACCTTTGATAATTGATACTAGTCGCACAATTTTTAAGGCAGGTATCGCCAATGTGCAGGTATGCTAAATGCATCTATCGGAGCAGTTTCCTTATAAATGTTAAAAATAATGCCTCTGATACGCATTTTGGGGTAGGTATCTTAAATGTGCACTTAAGCATAGAGGCAGCAAAGCAAAATATACTGTAGGTGGGCGGTGCCACCCCCATTTCCCAAACTTTTTTAGAAAAATCAATTTTTTGCTAAAGAGCGGTTGTATATATCAATTTTGAATAAATATTGATGAATTCCTTAGCCAACTGCTCAATACATCTGAAAGTCCGGTACTTACACAATATAAATTCGAGGCAGTATTTAAGAAAAGTCGCCTAACTTCGACAATTTTTATGCCATTGCAATAAATGAGCTACCAGTTTATTTAAAAATAGATTTAATTTTAGATAGTGCTACATATTTTGATATTGTGGAAATTATCGATGGTCAAAATTTAAAAAATTGAGAGAAATATGGGTTTTTTATTTTACCCGATAAAAAATTCCAACAAGCCACGTCCGACAATAGATTATTATATACCATTTTAAAGGCCTATATATCCTCTTCTTCAAAAATAGTCATTCAAATACTCATAAATCTACAAAATCCTATTTTCTGACCTAAATCCTTAGGTCGCGACCTCTAAATGACCTTTAAAAAATGTATAAAAATAGGCAATAATATTTCTCATAAAAACGAATAAAATTAGGGGGTAGGGTCTTGAAATTCCAAACAAAAAACATTTTCGATGGGCATCCTAATGTACAGTGTACATTGTACACAAAAGTCGATGCATCGAAAAAAATACATCGATATATATCGGAAGGTCCAAAACATCGGTTTTATTCGATGCATCGAATAGCAAACATAGTTGTTTCCGATGCATCGATAATTTTTCTGCATCCCTAGTAGCAGAGGAAGAGGGAGGCCCCCACTGCGATGGAAAGATCAGGTGGAGAAGGACTTGGCTTCACTTGGCGTTTCCAATTGGCGCCAGTTGTCACAGAAGAGAAACGACTGGCGTGCTTTGCTGAACTCGGCCAAAATCGCTTAGGCGGTTACAGCGCCATTTTTTTTTTGGCTAAGAGGGGTAATGCACTAAATTTTTAGTATTTACACTAGGCATTTCACTAGCAGTAAATAAGAAATTATATTTTCCACTATTTATCACCAGTTCAGTATATTTTTCTCTATAACTAAATTTAGTGGTAGTGGATAAATTCGCACTACACTCAGATAGTGCAATGTTGAAACAGTTACTACATATTTATAAGCTGCAATGAAAAACATTTTCACTGAACTTTGAAAAGTCAATGCTAATAAAATTTTATTCCGTGATTGTGATAACCACTTAGCGGAAAATTAGATTATGTATTATAAATTTTTGGATAGTGCGTGTGGTGCCTTCCCCATATGGCCTCATATGTGTATCTCGGTAACCGATTTATCAATTTCTACCAAA
The DNA here is from genome assembly GCF_013731165.1 of Rhagoletis pomonella. Classification (NCBI taxonomy): domain Eukaryota; kingdom Metazoa; phylum Arthropoda; class Insecta; order Diptera; family Tephritidae; genus Rhagoletis; species Rhagoletis pomonella. The sequence continues at coordinate 101,803,669 of NW_023458555.1, read as the reverse complement.
CTCGGTGCACTTGGTAACCTTGGTACGGGAAAGTAATTCATTAAAAATTATTCAAATCGGACTAAAATTACACCCGCTTCCTGTATAAAGGTAAATTTCAGAAATACGAAAACTCCGATATTTCAATAACTGAGGATACAAATTTACTGCCAGTTAATAGTTACAACAATCTCTTGACAATAAATAAGACTGCCGTCCACTTTATGACTACAAAGCTGTATCCCGGTAACCACTTTATCGATTTCGAAAACGTTTGAAATCGGGGAAAACAGTCCTCATTATGATAATCAAAAAAACTGGTTTAGAGAAAGTTGAAACAACGATATTTGATACCTGCGCCGGGTATTTACTTGTTATTATATAAACCGGTTATGAAAGCAGAAACTTTTTTGCCAAAAATGGTCTCGTTAGGTGGAGTTCCAATGGAAATTTTAGTAAAGTAACGCCAGGTAACGTCACGTCAGATACTTCAGCTTATTACACATTGAGCAGAAAAGATTTCTACATTTAAAAACTTGGAAAATTAACCTTAAGTATTTAAAATATTGCTAAAGAATTTTATATAAATAGTCTTCAGCATTCCGCATAGTTTTGGAATTTTGTAACCCAAGTCAAACTCCACTTCTGGTTTTTGTAAAGTCACGCAGCGCATATATTTACTAATATATTTAAATCGCAAATACCAACAGTTGTTATTTTTTTATTGAAAAAAGGAGACATTCAATTGCTATGCTAATTTAGAAAAACCTTTATAAAATTTTGAATTTTTTATTTTTTTTACATTTTGTCATACGAGCATCAACGCCAGATTGGAAATACCCATATGTAGATTAAAGTGGTCCAAATTTTGAAATGCGCTACCGCATACTTTTAAAACAGACAAAAATATTGATGCATTTTATAAAAAGTTACTGTTGCCATGACTACAGAGGCTTGTATTATTTTCACAGCTAATTTAGATTTGATAAAATGGCGGCCGCTTTGGAGTAGTGGTTAGCAGTGCGCGGTACCATTCCGCCGGGCCCTGCTTCAAGTCCGGTTAAACTCAACATAAAAAAAGTTTTTTTCTAATAGCGGTGGCCCCTCGGCAGGCAATGGCAAAACTGCGAGTGTATTTCTGCCATGAAAAACTGCTTCTCATAGAAATACAATCGTCGTTCGGAGTAGGCGTAAAACTGTAGGGGACCAAGATCAAGGCGCACGCCACAAATCGGAGAAGAATCTCGGCCAAACACTAACATATCGTCACCCTTATGCCAGAAGCATGAATGTGCAAATTTATCATTTTTGAGTTATCTGGACTAACCTTTCGATGTTCTATGTTGTATCAATACTCAGAATAACATGCGTACACGGAAACCATGATTCAATAATAAAAGGTTTGCTCAAAAACCAGTTTTCTCGGTCCCTCTTCACAAAATCCTTAGCAAGGCACTGTGTGTGGGTTCGTGTGTGTGTGTAAAGCTTTTGTAAGGGAGCTAAGGGAGTGTCAAAACTCTGATGTCACTAATGAGCAAACCTTTAATTATTGAATCATGCACGGAAACCATATATTTTACAATTTCAATTGCATAAATGTAGAGTTAAGTCTCGTAAATAAACTTTCAAACTTGATTTCTCAAAATTTTCATATTTACACATTCATGTTTCTGGCATACGGGCGACGATATGTGTAAGCGCCAATCTCTTTTTATTATCATAATTTAAATTTGAAATAGTCTTAGGTTGCTTAACTAATTGCTTGGTTAATAATGTACAATATATTTACGGTGGCCAGATTTCTGTGGACTATAATCGGGACATTTCTAAAGCATCGGATCCGAACAAACGATTTTGTTTTTAGAATAAAAAAACATACATCTTTTAATGCAGTTTTATTTAATAATAATATAATGATAATATATTGTGGCTTACACATATGTTAGTGTTTGGCCGAGCTTCTGCTCCGATTTGTGATATGCGCCTTGATGTTGTCACACAAAGGGTAGGGACCTACAGTTTTACGCCGACTCCGAATGGAAGCTGTTTTTCATGGCAGAAATACACTCGGAGGTTTGCCATTGCCTGCCGAGGGGCGACCGCTGTTAAGGAAAAACCTTTTTTCTAATTTTTTTTTGCGATGTTGCTTTGACCAAGGCTTGAACCAGGGTTGCCAACTTTTGCATCCATGAAACCGGGACGCACCATACGTCTGTTCACTTTCTACGAGTAATATTTGCTTCTCACTTGTCAGAAGTCAACCGGATTTTTTTTCCGGGTGAGTTTGTGAAAACTGTCTGAAGAAGAGGAAAAATTTTAAACATTAAAATTTTAGCTAAGAAATATGTGCGTATTTAGCTATTTTGCTTTGATAGATAAGTGAAAAAATATCAAGTGAACCATTAGTTTAACTTTGTTGTGTCGCTGCCGCTAGATTCTTAAATTTATAATTTCGATTCGACGTTTCGAGACCTTCCGTACCTGCCGTCTGTATCAACATATGGGCATTTCCAATGGTCGCGAACCGTACGTTCGTACGCTATTGAAGTTCAAAAAACAAGGAAAACATAAATTTGTATTATTTTTTTTAAGTTTCGATAGCATTATTCTAGGTATATCTTAGGTGAAAAAGCAGGGTTGCCAACTTTTGCCTTCTTGAAACCGGGACGCACCATACGTCTGTTCGCCTTGAGCGAGTAATATTTGCTTCTCGCTAGCCTGAAGTCGACCGGATTATTTTTCGGGGTGAGTTTGTGAAAACTGTCAAACTGTCGGAAGAAAAGGAAACATTTTAAACACTAAAATTTTAGCTACGAAATACGTGCATATTTAGCTGTTTTTCTTTGATTGATAAGTGAAAAAATATCAAGTGATTTAGCTGCCGCTAAATTCTTAACTTTATAATTTTGTGCGATTTGACGTATCGAGACCTTCAGTACCTGCCGTCCGTATCAACATTAGAGCTGCAAAAGTATCGATATTCACCGTACTCGATATTTCCGATATTTAAGAGACGAAAACTCGATATATCGATATATATCGTTAATTTTTAATTCTACAATGAAACATTGAAAAAACATCTACTCATTCAAAAAATGCATAGAACCATTTACCAACAGAAAATTTTATTATACATATACATATATGAGGTACATATGTATGTATGAACAGTGACCCACACTCAAAATCACACGGTGATATTATTACAGTATTCGCAATGTTTTTTCATTCAAAATTTTTTTTCATTACTTTTTTTATAAAAGTATAGCTCAATCTGCAACAAAAGCCATATAAACCTAAATTGTAAAATTTTTGCAAAAATTAGAAAAAAATCAAAAAAGTTTCTTAAAAACTGCGAACTTTTTAATGAGAATTTCTATAAAAAACTTTGGTATGCAGATTTTTAGTCTATTAAATCAGTCACTGATGTTTGGCGCAAAAATAAGTAACGAGAAGATGGCTATGCCATACTCGATATCGAAAAAAATATCGACGTCGGCAAAAGAAACCAATTACACGATATGTCGATACTGACATCGATATATTTGCAGCTCTAATCAACATATGGGCATTTACAACGGTCGCGAAACGTACGTTCGTACGCTTTTGAAGTTAAAAAAAGGAAAACATACATTTTTTTATTTTTTTTTCGATAGCATTTTTCTAGTTATATCTTTGGTGAAAAAGGGATGATCTTTCGATTTTTTTATGAAGAATGGAAGTCGCTTTTGGCGCAAATTGAAAAATGCAATAAATGCGAAATGGAGCAAAATATTATTTTCATAAAGTTTGCTTAAGGGCTATATCACCTTCAGAGAAATAATTTCGTACTTCTTTATTAAGTCAATGACACAATACATACGTACGTTCATACTCACTAGCCATAAATACATTTAGAAAATTGTGTGAGTAAATATAAATTAAGTACTTAACAAAAGTAAGAAGATAACTTCTTAAAAGCAGAGCGACTAAATTAAAAATGAAACAAATAAGAAAGTCTAAGTTCGGGCGGAGTCGAGCATTAAATACCCGGCTCAAGTATTAAATATATGTTTTTTCACCTTTCCGAAAGCTACCGCTAGATGGTCAGCCGGGGTGTATCAATTTTGCAGTTTCAAGCATTTCTGAAATTTACCGTTATATGAAAAGCGGCCGTAATTTTAGTCCGATTCAATGATTTTCAACCTTTTTCTTTTATGTGGCAAGCACAATAACCATACCGAGTTTGGTACAAATTTGTAGAACGGTTACCGATACACATACATATATGTGATCATAAGTGGGCGGTGCCGCGCCCATTTTCCAAAATTTTATCATAAACGTATTTCTTGGTAAACAATTGTTGCAAGCATCAATTTTGATTAAATTAGCTTTAATATTTACTGATTTATCGAAGATTTTCTATTTCTCTAAATTGCCGTTATATGGGAAGTGGGCGTTGTTATGGTCCGATTTTTTAAACTTTCGGCCATTTAGTATGTTGTACCAAGGCCATCAACTTTGCCAGGTTTGGGAGAAATTGGTGCAGCGGTTACCAAGATATTCACATGTAACCATAAGTGGGCGTGGCAACGCCCATTTTCCAAAAGCTTATAAAATTCTTATTTTTCGTCTGAAAATTATTGTAAATATAAATTTGAAGTGAATTATTTTCAGTAGTTACTAAAATATCGCAGTTTTCGTATTTCTGGAAATCACCGTTATATGGGAAGTGGGCGTGGTTATAGTCCGATTTCGCCCATTTTCAATACCAACCTACCTTGTATTAACGGAGACCCACATATCCAATTTCGTTGAGATATCTAAATTTTTGCTCGAGTTATCGTGTACACGGACTGACGGACAGACAGACATGGCTTAATCGACTTCTCTTTTCATTCTGAGCGTTTATGTATACATTTGTCTATATCTATCTCGATTCATTTTGCCTGCTACAAACAACCGTTATGTGAACAAAATTAATATACCCTTGTGCACAAATGCGTTCGGGTATAATGAATAATTACTGGTTATATCAATATTCTCTAAAGCGAAGGATTTGGGGAAAAGTCCCTACATTGGAAGAAGTGAACTGTAATGTTAAATGGATTGTAGAGCGCTGCTTTAACACCTGAAGTACATTTACAAAAGTAGTTTCTGAAGTACATATCACACTTTCTGAAGTACATTTTACGCTGTCTGAATTTCAATTAATTAGTCTGAAGTACATTTTTCCGTTTCTGAAGTACATTTTTCGGTTTCTGAAGTACAATTTACGAATCTGAAATACATTTTATGTTTTCTGAAATACAATTGACTAATCTGAAGTACATTTTTCGGTTTCTGAAGTACATTTTACAAATCTGAAGTACATTTTATGGTTTCTGATGTGCAATTGACTAATCTGAAATCTAATTAACGGATTCTGAAGTACATTTTACCGCTTCTGAAGTACAAGTCATTAATCGGAAGTACATTTTTCGGTTTCTGAAGTACAATTGACTAATCTGAAGCCCAATTAACGGTTTCTGAAGTCCTTTTGACTAATCTGAAGTACATTTGATTCTGAAATATATTTGACGCTTTCTGAAGTACTATTAGAAAAGGTGTAAATCGATTAAATTTATATTAAAGTGAAATAAACTAACTTCTTCTGAACTAATTGCGCGTTGAAATATCTCAATTAGTTTATTATTTAAAAGCTTACCTATGTACCGGAGTGCAATGGGGTATAGTCATTGCGCTGGGTATGCAGTTACAGTTGCATGGCTATACTCAATCCCGACTCTTACGTACTCGTTCGCGCACTCTGGGCAACGTGAGCAACCCATGTGCGAGATGCGGTAACCAATCCGAGTGGAGCCTTGGGTCACGGCAGAAAGAGAGGGAGCTTCGGTGGGGCCACTCTGACTTATTCAGTTTAAGGGCTCACTGAAGTCTGCAGCGTCTTTTCACCAGTAGGTGCGGCTGCAAGCGGGTGTCTGCTTGGAGCAAGCGGCTCGCTATATAAACGTGTATTTGGTTGCGAAACCACCCCCGTCCCAGCAATGGGTTGTGCGCTGGGCTTGGGACCCGCTACGCAAAAACCACTTCCAGTGAAGAAGCAAGGCAAAGCCTCGGATGAGACCCCCCCTTATGATGACGACCACGGCAAACGTTTAAAGGACTACGATTTGAGGGCATGCACCTGGAATATCCGGACCCTTAATGGGGAAGGTGCCTCTGCCCGGCTGGTTGATGTCCTCGTAAGGACAAAAGCTGACATCACCGCCATCCAAGAAATGCGTTGGACGGGGCAAGGCAAACAATGTCTGGGGCCTTGCGACGTCTACTACAGCTGCCATGTAAAGGAGCGCAAATTCGGAGTTGGATTCGTGGTGGGAGAGAGACTCCGTCGCCGAGTACTTTCGTTCACCCCGGTGGACGAGCGTCTAGCCACAATCCGCATCAAAGCGAGATTCTTCAACATCTCGCTCATCTGCGCCCATGCCCGGACGGAAGAGAAGGATGAGGCATCCAAGGATCTCTTCTATGAGCGCTTGGAGCACACGTACGAGCGCTGCCCCGTCATCGTGCTTGGCGACTTCAATGCCAGGGTGGGCAAAGAAGGGATCTTTGGAACCACCGTCGGAAAATTCAGCCTCCACGACGAAACGTCCGACAACGGATTGAGGCTGATCGACTTCGCCGGGGCCCGAAACATGGTAGTATGCAGTACTAGGTTCAAGCATAAAAAGATCCGTCAAGCTACCTGGCTGTCTCCGGATCGAAAAACGAGAAACCAAATCGATCATGTTGTGATAGACGGAAGGCACGCTTCCAGTGTTTTAGACGTACGCACACTCCGAGGCCCAAACATCGACTCGGACCACTATCTTGTTGCAGCCAAGATACGCACCCGCCTCTGTGCAGCAAAAAATGTGCGCCCAAATATGCAAGGAAAGCTTAACGTCGAAAAGCTGCAATCACAACAGACAGCCAGCGCTTTCGCTACTCGACTCTCACATCTGCTCTCAGAGAGCACTCTTCAACAAACCGACATATGCGAGCAGTGGAACCACATTTCCTTCTCATTAAGTACCGCCGCCGAAGATGTAGTCGGATTTCAGCGAGCCCGAAAGAACAACTGGTACGATGTGGAGTGTCAGGAAGCTCCAGAAAAAAAGATGCCGCCTACAGGGCCACGCTGCGATCGGGCGCAACGCGCGCTATGTGGGACCGCTATAGGGATCTGAAGAGGGAAGCGAGACGTATTTGCCGCAACAAGAAGAGAGAGGCCGAAATACGTGAGTGCGAAGAGCTTGAAATGCTGGCCGACAGGAGGAACGCCCGAAAATTTTACCAGAGAGTTAGGCGACTTACGGAAGGTTTAAAGACCGGGGCGCACTCCTGTAAGAACAATAATGGCGACCTAGTAACTGATGTTCAGAGCGTACTTAAATTATGGAGGGAACACTTTTCCACCCTACTAAGTGGTAGCAGCACGGAAAGTTGTGGAGAAGAAGAACCCAAGCCCGCAGTCGATGATGACGGAGTCGACGTACCACCGCCTGACTATGACGAGGTACGTATAGCAAGAGCGCGGCTGAAAAACAACAAAGCCGCTGGAGCTGACAGCCTGCCAGCTGAGCTATTCAAGGACGGCGGCGGGGAGTTGATAAGGTGCATGCATCAACTCTTGTGCAGAATATGGTCAGATGAACGCATGCCCGACGACTGGAATTTAAGTGTGCTCTGCCCAATCCACAAGAAAGGTGACCCCGCCATTCGCGCCAACTACCGCGGGATCAGCCTTCTAAGCATAGGTTACGAGGTTTTATCGAGCGTATTGTGTGAAAGACTGAAGCCCACCGTCAATGAACTGATTGGGCCTTATCAGTGTGGCTTTAGACCTGGTAAATCCACTATAGACCAGGTATTCACAATACGCCAAATCTTGGAAAAGACCCGCGAGAAAAGGATCGACACTCACCACCTATTTGTCGACTTTAAAGCCGCTTTTGACAGCACTAAAAGGAGTTGCCTATACGCCGCTGTGTCTGAATTTGGCATCCCCTCAAAACTCACACGGCTGTGTAAAATGACGTTGAGCAATACCACCAGCTCCATCAGAATTGGAAAAGACCTCTCCGAGCCGTTCGCCACAAAACGGGGTTTCAGACAGGGCGACTCCCTGTCATGTGACTTCTTTAATCTGATGTTGGAGGAGATAATAAGAGCTGCAGAACTGAACCGCTCAGGAACAATTTACTACAAGAGCGTGCAATTGCTGGCTTATGCCGATGACATCGACATCATCGGTAACAAAAACCGCGAAGTCTGTTCTGCCTTTTCCAAGTTGGATAGGGAAGCAAAGCGCATGGGTCTGGTTTTAAACGAGGACAAGACGAAGCATCTCCTGTCATCAAACAAACAGTCAGCACCTTCGCGAGAAAGTGGACAATTTCGTTTACTTGGGAACCAGCATTAACACCGATAATAATGTCAGCATTGAAATCCAACGTAGAATCACTCTTGCCAACAAGTGCTACTTTGGACTGAGTAGGCAATTCAGGAGTAAAGTCCTCTCTCGACGTACGAAAACTGCGCTCTATAAGTCACTCATCATGCCCGTGCTGGTATATGGCGCAGAAGCATGGACAATGACAACATCCGATGAGGCGGCTCTTGGAGTGTTTGAGAGAAAGATTTTGCGGAAGATTTACGGGCCTTTACGCGTTGGCGACGGCGAGTACCGCAGACGATGGAACGATGAGCTGTATGAGCTTTACAACGATATGGACATAGTGCAGCGAATTAAAATACAGCGGCTTCGCTGGCTTGGTCATGTCGTTCGAATGGACACCGACGCTCCAGCTCTGAAAGTATTCAACTCGGAA
>NW_023458555.1:101771371-101789832 GCF_013731165.1 Rhagoletis pomonella | reverse complement strand
GGAATATCTAAGATTAAACTACAGTGAAAACATTAGAGATTGTTTAATGGAAACGGATGAAGAGGACGCTGCACAATAAATTTTAATAAATGTAAATTTATTATATAACCTCTCATATAATGTTTTTATTAAATTCACACCTATGCATATAAAAACTACAATAAAAAATAACAACAAAATTATGTGTATGTGTGGGAATTTTTAAAATGACAATTTTAACGTAACCGCCAAAAGTTGGTACAACAAGTTTTTTTAGTGACTGCTAAAATAACGTAAGCGACAAAAACACCGTTTACGCTTTACTTAAGCAAATGAAACTTACCACATCATGTATGTAGACCAAAATAATGGTTAAGAACTGAATATCATGTTATTATCTATACTCAAAGAGAATTTAGACAGAAAAAACCGTCTCCTGTAAAATTCAGTTTTTGTCGCTTACGTTATTTTGTCGGTTAAGGCTCGAAATAGAATATGTAAAATTTAAAATGTAAATATTTAAAGACTTCTAAATTTTTTACAACGAGATGTCTAAATTTTTTGTTTGCCAAAAATCGGAACATTTTGCGTCCCGGCGATCATTGTACCGGGACCGGGACATGGCTCTTAAATCCGGGACAGTCCCGCCGAAAATTTTTGTTGTTCCTGTTTTTGTCTTATATGTATATTACTTAATGTTAAACATTAACATATTTTAATTCTTTATCCTAAGTTACAGTTGTACTATAAAAGATCATTGGGATCTTATTGTGCTAATGTTATATTTTACAATAAATTAAATGAAAACGGGACGGTTGGCAACCCGTGGCTTGAACCCAGGCGCCGAGGAGTGAAAGCGCGCACTACTTACCACTACACCGCAGCGGCCGCCATTTTTATTTAAGACAAAAAAAGAGAAGAAAACTTGAAAAATTATCCCAAAAATGTATAGACACTATATATACGGTGGCGAGAATGTAAAAAGAAAAGACATTTTAGCAAGATTAGGCTAATTTGTTTAAAAAAAATTTGATTATTTTCTATGAAAATATAGCTTGCTGTATAAAAAAAAACATGTAAATCCAAATTTCGAACTTAGTAGAACATTTGAGTCAAACTTTCTGAAACGGGCCACTTAAAACTAGGTTGTAGAATTTCAAATATGTTTTAGCAGATATTAAAAGGTCTATATGTGAAAATTTATGTTTTAAAATATTTTTTTGAAAATTTCAATTTTTGAAAATATTTATTCATAAATAAATGTTTGGCCTTCTTTTCAGCATTTTTATATTTTAATTGCTATATTTCCGTAAATATTCAATGAAAAATAACCAAATTTTATTGGCGTATCGAGAAAAAGCAACAGAATCGAAAAAAAATTCCATATTGAAAAAATTTTATTTATTAATATCATTAAATAATAATTAATTTTGCAATAAACAATTGACAATTTAACTGACTTCTTGTGTTAAAACAAAAAAAAAATTTACGATCTTATTCTATAAAGTAGGGATGCCCAAATCAGCACATATGTGTCGCGGGCGACTGCGCGTGCAAAGCTTTGCACAGCGGTGCTAGGCAAGCGCGAAAGCAAAAAGTTATCGGAAGGGGAAAACGAAGTCAGCAGAATAGTGACATTGTATGTGTGACAGTGATGGAAAATGAGTGTGCATTGTGCCATTTTCGGCCCTTTCGGAAGCAGATGTTTAAATGATCGAGATAGTACATTCAATTCGCGCAGATTTTTGAGAACTTTTTTCGTTGAAGGTGTTGTACTTTTTCTTCCATACTGAAATTTGTGTACATCATTTATCATTGTCTAACAAAAACTATAAAATAAAGCTTAACTTAAAATATTGGAATAAAAAACAACAACGCTACACGCGCATTCATCCATATAACATAACATGCGAACGTTCGTTATATGGAAGAAAGTGCGCAACACCGCAAACAGAAAAATTCAAAAAAATAATGGTATTTTCTAGACACTTCAAATTTGCACCTTATTATACTAGAATGAATGGGCTACAAAAATTTTAACCCAAAACATGTCTACAAATTCTGAACAAAAACTGTGAAAATTTGATGAAACTTTGTTGATTTTTATCATTCTTTCAAGTTTCGATTTATTTACAAGGTTTTTGTTTGACAATGAGCTACAATTTTATAAAAAAAAATAATTAAAATTAATTAAAAAAATAAAATAAATACCGGGTGACCGTGTAATTTTGTCAAAGATGAAGACAATGATGATAAAACATTAATACACTATATAGGTCAGTTCATATTAATGAACATAAAATGAGATCACTATCGATCAAATGGAAATGTTCAAGGGAAATTTATAATTTCAACGCATGGAATTTACATACATTTTTTTAATTTCAACCCCCGAATTGCTCAATTACTTCTATTTCTGCAGGATCGCCATCCTGCCATATATCCATTTACTTAAATGTAAACGGATTAAGAATCAAAGTGCTAGAAGAGATTTGAGCGCTTGTTACAAAAAGTATTTTTTGATGTTGAAATTGTACTTAAAATCGGCAAAATGTACTTTTGTACTTTTTAAAATTAATTGTAATGAAAAAAGTACAATTGTACTTAAAATATCAACACTGTTTCAAATGCGTGACAAAGTACTTGCTGCAGCGATGCCAGATTTGAGCGTATCCAAATTTTTACCGATAATAACTCATGCGAGGGATTTGGGTATTGGGCATTTTACAAGCCTATTGGGAAGTATACATATCTGTGTTCGTATAGAATAGTAGCTTATGTCGGAAGACTGGCTTTAGTATAATGAACCATTCGCAGCATACGATTGCGAAAGACACACTGGCGCCGAGTCGTCGAAGAACTTTTGGAAAATAAACGTAAAAGAGGCAGTTGCGATGCTAGCAATTCAATATTCGTATGAAGTCTCATAAAAAAATTCCTTGTGGTTTAAAGAATATAGGGAATGGTACATTTTACTAAAGCCAGCCTCCCGACATATGCTACTATTTCATACGAACACAAATATTTTCGTCTACAAATAATGTTGATTATTTTAATTAAGTCCTAAGATAAGTTTGGGAATCTTATCAGTGTTCTATGTAAGAACCAAAAATCAATCCCCTCGCCAATTAGAACTTTTGCTTTAAAAGAAAAATATGCATAGTGCATTTACTCAATACTTGGTCTGGCATCACTGTTTGAGCATGGATGTGCTCAGCTCACTGTTGCCAAGGTCGTGCATTTTGCACTAAATTTAGTGCTTTTGGGAAACCAAAAGGCCAAAATAATTGGAATTCAATGCTTGGTGCGTTATTTACTGATGCTTTTTTAATTTAAGCACACCGAATGCATAGGTACATACAAATGTATTACATTAAGATGGAATTCATTTACTGAATAAAATGTGAGGAATAGGTAAATTAAATATGTTTTGCGTAGTTGTAAATGTTTTTAAATTAATTTATTAATAAAAACGTGAGGAAATGGATATGTATATACACTTTTTACTGAATCAAAAAAATTATTAAACATGACAATAAAAACTTGGCGCTTTTGTTTTGGAAAATTGGCTTTTTCTGGTGCCGTGATGCCACACTGGCTCAGTTGTCGCAAAAGTACACATACATACACGCATTTTTACTTGAAAATAAGTGTGTAGTGGCTAATATGTATACGTTGCCATCTCCGTACAGCTCACTTCACATCGCCTAGCACGCTCGCGTGCTCGTCGTTTGCCCGCGACGTCGACTGCGTGCACCTCTGCTGTGCATCCCTACTTTAAAGTATACACTAGGGATGTCAATTTTCGGGGTTTTGTCGATCCCGGGATTTTCGGGATCTAAAAATACAATCCCGGAATCCCGGGATTGTCCCGAAATTCAGACAAAAGTGGAACACATCTGTGATCATCCTATTATAGTATTTTAAATCAGATTGATATAACAAAAAAAAATTACAATTTATTGTAATTCATTTACATATTTATTAAGGCGATAAATCAGTATTTTCAGTCAACAAAAAACAAACATAAAATTTGACAAACATATATGTATGTATGTACATATCCTCATTAATTTATAACATAGTTTTTGTACTACAAGTACAAATGCATATACGGTCACTCACAGAAATATTTTGCATAGATTTTTTTTTTGCAATACTCAGAATATTTTTCATGGTATTCTTTTTTGTTAATTTAAAAAAATATATATGTATGTGCAATTTTGAAGTTGCGAAAACATCCCGTCGACATTTTATATATTTTTTTTTTTTGCAATAAAAAAGTCGTTATAAGGAAGAAAATGTCCAACATCGTCAGTAAAAGAAATTCAAAAATCAACGGAGTTTTTAGCAATTTTAAACCTGCACTTTATTGTATTAAATTGAATGGGCTACAAAACTGCATAATAGAATTTTTTGTAAAAATTATGATTAAAAAGTTTGATATTTTTATGATAATTTGGTGAACTTAAACCAACTTTCACTAAAGTGTGAAATTTTGATTTACATGATTTTTGTTGTAAAATGAGCTATATATTTTTTTTAATTAACAAAATAATTCCATGAAAAATATTTTGAATATTGCAAAAAAAAATCGATGCAAAATATTTTTGTAAGTGACTGTATTTGGTACAGCAGTAACTGCCTATGTAACTATATAAAATTTTTTGAATCACGGTTTGAGATCAATTTCAGATATCATCAGTATATTTAAGTAATAAAAATAAAAAAGTTAACACATTTAAGCAAACAATAAATATAAAAGTGCATCACCTATTACATTTCGAGCGAAGCAAAATTATTCCTTCTTTTGATGGTAATGCGATCTTAAAGAAATTATAGCATTAAGGGTTGCAAAAAATTATTAATTTGTCCTTGAGGGGATATTTGTGATAAAAATTTAATTGGGTAACAAAAGAATTGTTTCCAGCAATCCCGGGATTTAAATCGACTAATCCCGGGACTTAAAAAGACCGGGATCCCGGGATTGACATCCCTAGTATACACTAACCATTCGTGCAAAAATATCTATCCCATAAAAAAGTACGAATGTTTAAACATCACCATGCATACGCGAAACCACTACCGAAGTTGAAACGCAGCGCCGATACACCATGCGCCCGTTCGTCGTTGCATGCTTACGTTTTTAAAAGCATAGGTCTATTACAAGAATGATAGAATACAAGATTGCGCCGTCCTGGGCGTTGACATTTGTGTACCACAAGTAAACAAAGAATGGAGCGAAAAGAAGAGCGAGTTGAAACTGCCAAAGCAGTTCACTTTACAGCGAAAAACGTGTTTTAATTTTGCTAAATGCCAAAATATTGCATTTTTCACCTAATTTATTAGAGAATAGTGAAAATTTTAGTGCACTCCATTGCTTTGCAATTGAGGATGCTTCAGCAAACGTTTTAGTGCACTCCATTGCTTTACAATTAAGGCTGCTGCGGAAAACTGCAGCAGCATCTCTGCGGGATTGATTAGTTAACTTGCTAATGGAGGCTGCGTGGAGCAGAAACAAAATCATTGTCAGGAAATGCTGTTAATATAATAATAGAGAAACATTTCGGGAACGGCTTTGCCGTGCCCTATGTACACAAAATGCAGAGATTCGTCCCAGCGCTACACTTGCATCTACGCTTCTTGCATCTTGGCGGCTGTCGCAATTTAACACACAGCACTTCATTGTATTAGTTAGTCTTCAACTCAAAAATCGCTCACAAATTGCAAATTAACACAATTTAAACTGATTTTTCACTTATAATTCAAATTTCTCGTTCGCTGATATGTAAACAAAGGTTTATTTACAAGTTACCACAACTGTCAAAATCGGCAAAACCAAAGTAGCGGTACCACTGACGGCGCCACCTTTGTTCGCTGCACCGTGGGTCTATTATTATTACATATGGGTGTTTCCATAAAAATGTAAACGGCTTTATAACTTTAAATTTCGTATTCAGATGGCGGAAAAAGGTTTTGAAAACGCGAAACGGTGGAGAGAAGAACTGAAAAAATTAAATAAAAAATTGAATTTAGTATGCGTAACTAGTAAAAATATTGTATGGGGGGAAAATCTGTCGCGTACATTATTATGTCTTTTTTTTTTGTTTTATAAAAACTACCCAGAGATAATTTCTATTAAAAAATGGAAGGATTGTAAAGGTACATTATTTAGCTTAGTTTAGGAATTTTTAAAGAAAATAAAAACCGCCATGATCCGCAGGCTTTCGCATATATGTATATGTGCCTTAAAACACTTCTTTTTTTGTCGCGTACGTTATCACCTTGTTTTGAACGGATACTTTCCATACCAAAGTTTCGAGGCTGCTTATATTTTTCTCAAACATACTACCCTTGGGTTGCAACATAAACGTAACCTTGTTTTTCAGTAACTTCTATTTTTGAGAGATTTATGTTACTCCATAGGCGTACGAATGTCGCGTACGGCTGCATGGAAACACCCATATGTAAATAATTCTTTACATTAATAACACTGGTTTACAGCAAAAATGTTCTATGGACGCCACTATCCAATTCCTATGTAGAATTACTCCGTGATTCCGAAAATCGAGTTAATTTTTTTTTCTATGGATACGTTTTCGAGATATTTGCAATTTATCGTTCTTCAGCTTAAAGCAAAAATTGGTTCGTTTTAATCACGTATATCTTACAAACCAATTTAAAAATCTTAATACGCAAATGAAAGCCAATAAAATTCTCCATAAACCGTATATACATCACTTTCCGATAGGGCTTATAGTTTCTGACGAATTAATTAATCATTCCAGCTTTTTTTATTTTTTAATTAAACAATGAAAAGAATCAAACTTTAACAGAAGAAAAATTAAAAAACAACAGGCTCTGTGCCAAATTTTTGCATTTGTACTAAAGCCTGTTCAGTTACAAAAAAAAATCAAGTTACTGATGAAGAAAATCGATGGATAAATACGAAATAATGAGTGGTCAAATAAAAATGCACAAGATTATTTGTATGAAAATCAGGGTGTCCAGATTGTTTAAAAAAAGCGCAATTTCTGAAAAAAATCGCCAAAAATAGCCAATTTTTTTTATAAAATTCATGAAATAGATTTAACAAATCTTTTATTTTAAAAATGAGATCTTGTTATAAAATAGTTCTTAAAACCAAAAACGAATATAATATCTTCAGAGGGTAATAATAAATAACACAAATCACTTATATAATAGTGATGTACAAACAATTTTCTTTAAAAGTTCGCATACTTTTTAAAAATATTTGTTTTCACATATTTTGGACTGCGCAATTATTAAATTTATTATAACTCATATTAATTGATTAAACGCACAATCCGCTTTTAAGAGCTCAGCGCTAAAAATTAAATAAAAACCTATAATAAGGCGAGATCAGCTATTTCCACAATTTCTTCAAAATCACCTATAGTGTCTGAATGACTTACATTTCCGTCGTTGTCATATATTGAGCTATTCAACCTTGATAACATACTGTTTGATATTGGAAACGTTTTGCAGCAGAAACTATTAGCCTTCATATTAAACTTTATTCGAACTATTGAATTAGGGCTCTCCAACCTTTACTTATATTTCCAAACATTTTATTGCCTGTTGCGGATTTCACTCCGTAAGCAATTATCCGAAATTCCTCAGAGTCGGATGGAATGGTTCTGGGAATAGTTATTCCATGGAAATGTTAAAAGATTTAAATATTCAGTTTCCGCTGCTTTTCTTTCCTTCAAAGTCAAATAGTGAATTGGTAGGTCCCTGAAAGTCGTCCTCTTGTGATTCACACACTTTTCTGGTGACAAAATCAAAGCTTTTTTAAAAGTATTAATTTGACTAGGTAATCGTTTAAAAAAAAAATGCCGAATCGACGCGAAATCGCCAAATCTGGACACTGCACATTAGGTCAAATGATACATCTGGCTGAGCGAAAGTCCAATTTCGTAAAGGCAGATTTACATTATTTTTTGTTGGCATTCTGTAGGGAATAAATACTCCAAAATACCAGAAACACCTAGTTTTTGTAAAATAAAAACACCGTTATACAGCAATAAACCAAAATTACACTTTCAAAATGTTATTGATACGTTGTTTGCGCCACCGGTTTATTTTGTAAATTTCAAGTGCATTGTTTTTGTAAAGTTCGAATAACTAAAGGAACATTTTAATGGGAAACAAAAATATAAGTGAGAACCTAAGTCCTAATTTAAAAAAGTGACTTTTTACCATTTGTTTGCAAAACAAACTGACTTATTTGCATAACCTCAAAAATTTTCTGATTTATTTCCATTTATGATTTTATGTAAGCTTTTACAATTTTGTTAACTTTCGGCAAACAAAATGGAATCAGGAATGGATAAACTAAGATGTAATGAGATGAATTTGTTTTACTTAACTTGCCGTTTTAGCCGTTTTCAAGAAACGCGGTTTTTTCTAGGCTATCATGCTATCACAAAAGGCAAGTTGTTTGAAGTTTGGCTGATTGGATGTTCGAAAGAAGAAAAGCCTCTTCGGTTGTCAACCATGTTGAAAAAAAATTGGTGCTGCTGATATTTGCGAAAAGTTCCATGAAACTCTTAGAAGAAAAAACGCGTATTTTTTGCAATTATTTATCAAATAAATATGAAAATTATGGGAAACAATTTGGAAAGGATGCTAAAATATTTAAATCTGAAAACATAGCGTTTCTTGCTGTTGAGGTTCTTTTCGAAATTTTAAAGTTGAACAAAAAGCCAACTGTGTCGACCATCAGCCGGATTCTAACTTTCGCTATCGCTTAAGTGCTAAAATAGGATAGCTAACCTTTTTCCGAATTTTTAGCTATCTCCAAAAATATCTCCAACATTTTTTGGTGATAAATAATCCATTTTAATGGTGATAAATAGTGAAAATGAAAGTATGTGATAGCAAAAAAAAAATAGCAGCCTCAATTTGGATTACATTTCATCTCCTGTAGCGTAGCCGGGGCTGTGTTACAAATACACTAGCGCCGATTCGCAAAGACCATTGATGAGCAGCCTTCGCAAAAAGGCAAATCCTTGAGAGAATTTACGGACTGAAATTTCGAATTTGTTTTAATCAAAGTGAATAGAGCTTTGAACATTCTTTTAACAAATTAGTTTCATAAACATTCGTATTCTTTTCAGGAAGTTACCAGCGGTTTTTGGTAAATGTGTCACAAAGCAGCATTTGTATTCTGAATATAAATAATATCGGTGGAGAATTTGGAAATACTGAAACCTCAAGTGAAAATGTTTTATGAAGACTAACTGCTTTAGGAATCTCTCCTCAATAGTAAATATTTTTCTTTTTTTAATTTATGAATTTCGATAATGCCATAATTAATGGCTAGATGAAACCATTTATGTACATGTGACCATACTTATTTTATTATGTAGCTCATTTTAAAGGGGAGGGGGGTGAGTATGGTAAGAAAATAACTTGTGTCAAAACCAAGCTAATTGGACAATGTTTTTGAGTACTACCTAAAAACATACACTCATCATTTGAACATACAAAAAAGCAGTAAAGTCTGTTTTACGAAAGCGAAGTCTGTTTAACATTTTATTTACTGCCTTTACACCTGTTTTAACGTTTTCCATCTTTTTACATTAAAATAATGCAATAATTTAGCTGCTATTAATTTCGCACAGAAAAAGTAATCATTTGACCTAATGTGCACTGATGAAAATTGAGGACGAAAGAATGTTACTCATACGCCGCCTACACCTAAGTAACACACTTTACTGCTCATATTTCATACAAAAAATCTTTGCGTATTTTCATTTGACCAGTCATAATGACTTGAGTCACAAGTATATACAAGTATCATATTTTATCAATCATACCGATAATTTCATGTATTAAAAGAATTAAAAATAAAAATAAATAAATCAGTAAAATGAATAAAACTAAGTGTAATTTTTGCTTAAATTCTAACCTAACCTAAGTATGTATGTAACTGAATCGCCTAATATTAGCTTTACATATAAAAAGATTATCCACATTTTCGAGCTTAACTCCCTAATCTGTAATTAGATTAAATAGATTAGCCTAACAAAATTATAATTATAAAATTATCCCAGATTAAACCGATAACTTTTTGGTGTTTAACCTAGTTTTATCGGTTATACTTGCGAAGAAGAGGAGGAATGTCAAATGTAAAAGTAAACGAAAATTGACGTTAGTAAGGAAAAGAAGTTTGTAAAGGTACTTTAAATAAGATATTCAGTTAAAATATATTTAAATAACATAATATGTGTAGCAGAAAAAGTTACCATGGTGGCACAGAGAAGAAGTTTAACTATTTCTCGGGTTGTGTGAATAACCAGCACAACCAATTTGACAGTTAACGAGCTTTTATTGAGATTATATTTATATGTAAACGTACTTTTATGCTTTGCCCATCGCATATGTTTACACATCAAATTTCATGAGTACCTAGTACTCACGCCTTTTTTTTAATTCTTCTTCTGTTAAAGTTTGATTTTTTTTTAATTTTTTATTAGAAAAAAAAAGCTGGAATGATTAATTAATTTGTCAGAAACTATAAGCCTTATCGGAAAGTGATGTACATACGGTTTATGGAGAATTTAAATAGTAAATTAAAATATTATTGACTTGCAATAAAAATAACATAACCGTTAGAGATTAAAGAAAAGGTGCACGTCAATTCAGGAACGTATTTGTTCTTCTTAACGTAAGTGGAAGCTAACAAAACAAGACCTATTTTAACACATTTTTACGTAATTAACTCATATTACATGTTATTGCCATTCGTATTTTTCACTAGTTTTAACTTTACTTAAAAGTTCGTGTCCCTTTTTACAAAATTCATCATTTTAAAGCTGAACATGCACTGACCTTTACTTTCCACAGTGCCAATGTTAAGCGAGTTTCTCTCTTTAGACCATTGTGATAAAATAAGAGAAACTAGCTCAGCTCAACATTCGCATTGTGGGAAGGGACTGCACACAGTGTTTCCGTTCTGATACATATGTATCCAGTTGGATACATTTTCGCCTTAAATTTTGAGGGATACTTTGGTTTTTTCCTCAGTGTAAATTTGGATACCTTTTCCCATAAGTAATTGTAAGTTAAAGGACATTTTTTTTTTATTTATGTACGAGCTATTATAACATTTTTAAGAGTTGGCTGCTCATCCTCCAAGCAAGAAATTTTCCCTTATTCTTGTCACTTTGAAAAATTAAATTTTTAGCTGCATAAACGTGCATTTAATAACACCAAGTAGTTTGCAAATTTTAAAAAGTTTTCCGACCTGTAGTAGTTAACTGCAATATCGATAAATCAACTTTTACATCCCGAGCAACCCTTCCCTTAGCAGTCAAAGGAAATTGACAGCCATGCCGACGAATAATTTTTAACTATAACTTGACTGCACTAAAAACAACTTATAACTTTTAAATTTTCAGTTATATGTCGTTAAGCGAAAATTCAAATAGACATTTTTCTTGAAGGCGGAATTTACAGACAAATACACGTTTTTAAGAATTTTTTAATTTCATAGATAGCTTCCAATCCAACAGTTTGATTGAAAAATATTGTAACTTTAATAGCGGGAAATAATAATTTACTGAACTAAACGTAACAGGTCAAAATTAGTTTAAATTAATGTTATTTTGATAGACTAGGAAACATTTTGTTCATGTATTATTTGTGGGAATCTAATCTTAGTAATAAACACCGAACATGCGGAAACTTTGGCCCGTAGTTGTATTCAGTAGTTTCCCATTATTTCAGCTTTGTTGACAGGTATGTCATTGAAAATTATGTCAAAAAGGTGCAATTAACTTTAGCGTCGATTTAATTTTGACTATAACTGCGGGCCTTTGTTTCTAAGAATGGGAAAATACTGACTACATGTTAATAAGTTTGTTATGGGGCCGAGTTTGTTTTCCATAGATGCACTGTGTAAAAATGTCCGCTCTTTTGGTGGATACATTTGGATACAGTTTTCAATTTTTTATGGAAACTTTAAAGGTCGCAGCAGTGGCAACACTGATTGCACATACATATGCATTGCAAAAATTTTAGCAAGTTTGCTTTTCGTTCGTGTTCAGTAGTATCTTTAAAAAATAAACTCTATTTTTATAAGGGCGGCATTTTTTTCCACTTTAATGTACATTTTTCAATAAACGATAAATAAGTTACTTTCTCATAGGATTCATCGGATATCATTATAATTTTTCCTTTTAAATAATTGATGGATTCTTTTTTTACCAACTTCGATTATCGATTTTCCTGCCAATAAATCGCCGAAATTTCGCACTGTGCGGCGGTTGCTGCAAAATATATTGTCTTTATAATTTTCTGAACGCCTACTTTTCGGAAAAATTTTACAATTAAATTAAACCAAATTGTCTTATGTAAACGCAGCGTTATCATGAGTTTTGTTTTCGCACAAAATTGTTCACTTTTTACT
This sequence comes from Rhagoletis pomonella, assembly GCF_013731165.1. Lineage (NCBI taxonomy): Eukaryota > Metazoa > Arthropoda > Insecta > Diptera > Tephritidae > Rhagoletis > Rhagoletis pomonella. Next base: position 101,777,414 of record NW_023458555.1, on the reverse strand, counting down.
TTCGAATCCGATAAACTAAAAAATTTTAACATTTAACATTTAAAGAAGCAAATTATATATTGTTGTCCCAATCATTAAACGGGGACATTTTGGTTGTAAACGGGGACACGGGGACAAAGGGTCCGAAACAGAGACATGTCCCCGAAAACGGGGACGTATGGCAGCCCTACTCTAGTACAGACGACGCGCCCGTTAAACAAATGAGAATGGCATATATCAGTGTCATTAAGTGCATTTGTTTTTTTTCCTGGGATAATCTGCTTGTTTTCATCATGTCACCACCCCCGAAGTGTTGCAATCCTTTTAACAACAAAATGCATAATAGTGTGAAAAATAATTTATACTTTCTGTCAGATACTTAAGTTCAGTGATTTGTTTGGATCGTTTGTTTGCGTTTCGTGTAAAAGGCGATTGTACGAAAATAACTAAAAAGAAAATAAGGAAAAAGTGTGTGAACAAACAAACGATAATAAAGAAGATGATGAAGAAGAAATAGAAGTAGAATCAAACATTTCTGCAAAAGATCCAGACTTTGTTTGTAAACTTGCAGCTGTTTTTGAAGAAGTGATTACAGCTACTTCTACGAAAAAAATTCGTTTAGATCTATCTAATACGAACAGTGACATTTTTCGCAAGTCTATTGATAGAAATGCGATCCAACGCCGGTAGTGGTTTCGCGTATCTACGGCAATGTTTAAACATTCGTACTTTTCTATCGCATAGATTGCACTAAAATATTTTTGCACTAATGGTATACTTTATAGAATAAGATCGTAAATTTTTGTTTTGTTTTAACACAAGGAGAAGTCAGTTAAATTGTCAATTGTTTATTGCAAAATTAATTATTATTTAATGATATTAATAAGTAAAATTTTTTCAATATGAATATTTTTTTCGATTCTGTTACTTTTTCTGAATATGCCATTAAAATTGGGTTATTTTTCATTAAATAATTACGGAAATATAACAATCAAAATATAAAATTGATGAAAAGGAGGCCAAAAAATATTTTAAGACATTAATTTTTACATATAGACCTTTGAACATCTGCCAAAACATATTTGAAATTATACTACTTAATTTTAACAAGTGTTGCACAAAGTTTTAAACTTTATTATCAGGTTTTTTGAATTTTTTGAGCATGCAGTTTTGTAGCCCATTAGTCCTAGCTACTTAAAATTTGCACTTCGTTTTACTAATATTGAATCGGCTACAAAACTGCATACTCAGAATTTTTCTAAGAAATCTAATTAAAAATAAATAAGATTTCCATTGTTTTGTAAATAAATAACATTTCACTTGTTTTGTAATTTGCGATTTATCAACTGACTAATAGGCAGGGCCGTCGAGAGAAAACTAGGGCCCGGGACTAAAAAATTCACTTAATCCTGAGACCTATTTGAATTAATGTAAATTAAAAAAGCATAACATGAAATTAAGGGTTGTTTATATTTAAGGGCCACCATTTTTTGCATTCTACTTGCTTTTCTTCGATTTCCTTGTATTACTTTGAAGTTAATAAAAATAATATTCGACCAAATAATCAGTGACTAACTTTCTTAATGAAAATAAAGTCGGCAAAAGTTTTAATGTAATATCTAAAATATTAAAAAGTTTTTTGGCGTGGAATTCAAAAATGGAAAAATCTGGATTTCTTGGAGAATTTCGGCCTTCTTCACAATAAAATAAAGCAGTTTCCTATACTCTTCATTATTTATGTGTTTTCTGTGCAAAACTATTTGTAACGTAGGTCTTTTTTATTTAGTTAGTGGTCATTTGAAAGCAACATTGTAACCTATTCAACGTGCTATTGACCCATAGTTAAAATTTATATTCTTTCTAACTCAATTAGGCACAGAAAATAAAAATTACGAAGAAAAATAGCTGAATATAGGTTCCGTATGTAGGCCGCTGTGGTATAGTGGTTAGAAGTGCCTAAACCTCCGAGTGTATTTCTGCCATGAAAATAGCTTTTCATAAAAATACAATCGCCGTTCAGAGTCGACGTAGGGCGCCCTTTGTGGCACAACATCAAGGCGCACGCGACAAACCGGAGTGGAAGCTCAGCCAAATATTAATATATTGTGTAAGCGCTAATCTATTATTATTACTACACGTAGAGATTGATGTGTTGACTTAAAACACCGAGGCCGCGGGTTCAAATCCCACCACATGCAATCCTAAAGTAGCTGTTAGATGTGACAAGTGCAAGTCCTTTTCAAAAGTCTGTCAAACTCAAGAACTTCCAAAAGAGATTGCAGGATCAGCTACATCTTGCATGTAAAGTTGCTTTCGAAAGTAGTTTCTATTTCTGAAAATCAAACTTTCCGATACTACATACTTTTTGTCTGTTTACACAGCGAATGCAGACTTTCAACTATGTTACCAGGTAGTTTTATGTTAATAACAAAATTATTGACTTTAACAATTTACTAACCCTGCTAAAATGTGCCCAAAACCATCACAAAAGGTCTAATACTTTAATACTTAAATACTCCATGTCAGTAAAATAAATTATTTACACGTATATTTCATATTTTCTTCAACATTTTTATAATTTTATCCAAATTTGCCAAAAAACGCGTCACACGGCAACTTTCGATTCGTTTGACAGCACTTGCAGCAAAAATTAAAATTGCTAGTGCAGCATGAGCAAATCGAAATTATTTCTCAAAAGCGATTTGAGTAATTTCAGTTGCAGTTACACTTTGGAATTGTTGTTTCGAAAAGTGATTTCTGAAAATCTGCAAAAAGGACTTTCTGGCTATTTACACGGGAAAGTGTACTTACGCGAAATGCGTACAAAAAGTGCTTGCATTGCTGCGTTTAATCGCACCTTAACTATTATCGACGTTACACGTATCAAGAACTTGCTTTTAAGTTTCAATACACGCACACTTTTCAGTATTGGTATAGGGCCATTCCATTGTGACTTGCGGGATATTTTATTCCAGAATGTGATCGATTGTGAATTTTAGCTATGTTGTCGGAACTTATAAAACAGCGAAAGATATTTTTTGCTTTAAATAAATGCCAAACGATTTCTTAGTTTTTTGTAACTATCATTTGAATAAATATGACTGCTGGGACAATGAAAAGAACTCTATTTTACCCTTGTGCACTCAAAAATTAATTTTAGTCAAAACACTTAATCTTCACGAACGATGTTTTTGTGTTGTAAAATACGAGTTATACGCTTTCGTTTTCAATAAAAAAGAGGTGTATATATATAAAAAGTATTTAAAGTTGTGACTGGTGGGACATCTCCTTGTGACTGGTATAAAGTATTTATGCATGAAATAGAAGTTTCCATAGACAAAAATTACAACTTCTTCTGATTTTTTTAATATTTTCCAACAGATTAATGAAATGTACACCCATATTATGAATTTTCATGCGATAGACGACAAACGCTTGCAAGCGTATCGTATAAAATAAGGTTTCGTATTATGGTTTCCACACGCCCGATAGATGTACTATTGTATTGTATTGACAGTGGTATTTGTTTACCATTTGTTGTGGATTTAAATGAAACAGCTGTTCTTGTCTAGCTAAAGTATATTCAAAGCAAACATTTTGTACTTACAAAATTTCCTTATGCCATAAAAAATTAAGAAAATACATGATTCCTCCAACCTCAATTGCGTTTTATATGAATTCAAATGAATAAATTGATGAAACTCGCATAAATAGAGGCTACAGTAAGAAGGCAATTGAGAGATGCTTCCAATCCTCTGGAACTAAATTCGATAATATAAATAACTTGAATAAGTCTTGTTTGTTAATTATTTAAAAAAAAAAAATCTTTGGATTACAGAGAAACTTTCGACTTTCGAAAGAACCTGTTATATAAATATGTTCTAACAGAAGTAGAGAACTGCTTGCGCCAGTCAAAAAAAGGCGTCCATACCAAATATATTACAAGGTTTCTACAACTCTTTCTTGCTCAGGCATCATACCAAAATAGTGTTGGCAATGAGGCGTTACTTGGATTATCCCAACCTACGGTTTTTTATTGTGTTTACAAAAATGTGCATACTTCAAACCGAATTTATCAGTAAACTAGTGCCCGGTGTTTAAGCCTGCAGCTTAAGTTTTAGTATACAAACTTCACCGAGAGATGTCGCTGCCAACCACTCGCTAACAGGACTCGTTACTTTATCTCCCTTTTGGCACGAGTCCTGTTAGTCGATCCCGTTGTCAAATTCCACCGTCTGTGGACCCTATAAATGCGGCAATTGAGTATAGCCTCCTGTTTTTTGTGATCGACAGCCAGCGACATCTCAGGTGAGTCAACTCGTGTAGGTACATATGTATATTTTTTCAATAAACCAAAATTGTGTATAATACCCGAAAACCTGACATATTTTATATCTTTGGAGACTAGGGCATTAGTTGATATATAGTTAAAAGATTATCTTAAAGAATCGGCTCCCCCAATGATCACCGTTGCCGGAATCACGAGGATTTCCGGCCCCTAAATTGCCCCGCTCGAACATGGTCCTTCGAGCCGGATCTTTAAGATAATCTTTTTTCGTTAATTAATCTTGCGATTTTTTAAAAGTAATAATAATAATTATTTCAACCAAAATATACTTAACAAAAATTAACAACTCTCAGCAAGTCCCATTGGTAAAGTTTTATTAGCACACACCATTGTGAATGAGCCTGCATGAAAGAAGCTGCATTTGACATTTCATGTAGGCGGCCATTTGCAAAACGTAAATACAATCAACTTGTGCCAGCTACGCCACAGAGCAAGGAAAAAACAAACAAAAAACGAAAAATTCAACCGGAAAAAAGAAAATGGGCCCAGCGGCCAAACCTAGGAGTGAGGTAAGTCCCCTTTTTAAGGTGACTACCAACAAAAGGGTGTACCCGCAGAAATAAATCGAGGTGAGTGAAAATCATAGGGAATTTACATGAGTCAACTTTCGCAAGCAATTTGTGGAAAGGCCATTTTTACTCTGGGCAGCTGCTGCATTGAACTGAAAGTTGCCTGTAAGGGCGCCTCATGAGAATTCCGTATAACTTAAAATTGGTCCAAGAAGGCCCTCGAAAAGCGGACCACCTATTCGCTGAGTAGCGGAACTCAGCTAGTAAGCGGTAAAATCCCGCTAGTCGACTGCAACGGCCAACGAAATATATATATATATATATACATATATATATATATTGGTGCAAATAAAAATTAAAAAGACACCAAAATGTGCTTCAATAAGTAAAAGTCCCTGAAACGCAGGGCAACAAGAGCAAACGCCAAAAAGTGCAAGTCCCTGATTAGCAGGGCAGTGAAAGTGCGGTTAAAGACCCTAAAAAAGCAGGGCAACAAGCGCAAACTGCAATAAATCGCCAAAAAGTGCAAGTCCCTGATTAGCAGGGCAGTGAAAGTGCGGTAAAAGACCCTAAAAAAGCAGGGCAACAAGCGCAAACTGCAAGAAATCGCCAAAAAGTGCAAGTCCCTGATTAGCAGGGCAGTGAAAGTGCGGTAAAGACCCTAAAAAAGCAGGGCAACAAGCGAAAACCGCAACAAATTGCTTAAAAAGTGAAAGTCCTGATTAGCAGGGCAGTGAGTGCGGTGAAAGTCCCTGAGTAGCAGGGCACTGAGCGATAAGCGCAAAAAATCAGCTTGCAAGTGAAAGTCCTGATTAGCAGGGCAGTGCAAGTGTGGTGAAAGTCCCTGAGTAGCAGGACACTGAGCGATAAGCGCAAAAAATCAGCTTGCAAGGGAAAGTCCTGATTAGCAGGGCAGTGCAAGTGCGGTGAAAGTCCCTCATTAGCAGGGCACAGCGATAAACGCAAACAAAAAAAATTATTATATAATTTTATACTAAATCGACATCTCAGTCTCTTTCGCAGGAGCGAGGCAAGACCACAAGCGCCATTGCAACAACCGCAGTGAGACTACAGCGAGCGCTCCAGCAAAAGAGCAGCAATAGCGACACTCCAGCGGTATTAACAAAAATACAACTACGCCTCCACCAAGTGGTCCACCACGGGAGCAACAAAAATACAACTAGGCCCCCACCAAGTGGTCCACCGC
>NW_023458555.1:101761560-101771361 GCF_013731165.1 Rhagoletis pomonella | reverse complement strand
GCCCCCACCAAGTGGTCCACCGCGGGAGCAACAAAAATACAACTAGGTCCCCACCAAGTGGCCCACCGCGGGAGCACAGCATACTTCAAGGCCCCAATGAAGTGGCCCACCGCGGGAGAAATAACCACAACAGTTTCGATAACAGTAAGCAGCACGAAAAGGTAAGCCTTTGAGATTCGCCACGTATATTCAAGTCGGGCGCGATTTGTTTTAATTTGCGGTGTCCTGGTACGCGTCGAAAGTACCGGGACCACATCTTTCTAGTGAAAAAAAATAAAAAATAAAATAATAATAATAATAATAAAATTTTTAAATAAGTGCTTAAGTGAGTTGGCAGCCGGTATCCAGAGTCAGGAGCGCGAGCAGATAGTGACCAGGAGCTCCAGCCCAATCAGCTTAGCCGACAGAAGAAGCTGCGCCAATATCCAGGCCCGATCGAACGAGTGTAGCTGGGGTGAGAAATTATCTCAAAGAAAGCTCTTTAAGATACATTCTCACGGGCATCACTCATTGGACTCCCCATCGACTGGTCATCGCACAAAGAAGTGAAAAAAAAACACCGTAACAAATTAATCCGTTTTTCTGTATTAATTTATTGTGAGTAAATATAAAAGTCAATAATAAATAAACTTTTTTCTCGAAAAATGGCGAGTGCTGGTGATTTTTCTCGCGCTTGTGATGCACTAATCGAGTTTGAAGAGCGGTTCAATCAGACTCCAGGTGCAAATCACTCTGTTTTTTCACTTGAGATACAGAAGGAGGAGCTTAAGGCACTGTGGGCAAAAGTCAAAGATTCTTTTGATTCATATTCGCGGAATTTGTCTGAAGACAGTACGGGTATTGCGGCCATGAGTTTGGCCAAATGTAAATACCAGGATTGCTATACAGGTTACCTGACTTGTGCGGCGTTGATGGGTGAAACCATCCATAATTTGACTTTTGCTCAGCCAAGCTCCTCAACGTTTAACCCCATAAACCGTGAGCCTGAGCCAACACCGCGGTCAAGCCTTTACCTTCCTCCATGCGATACGGAGATTTTTTATGGTGATTATATGGCGTGGCCATCCTTTAGGGATTTATTCACGGCCATTTACATAAATAATTCGCGGTTAACTCCAGTTGAAAAATTGTACCACCTCAATCAAAAAACCCGTGGGGAAGCTAAAGATATAGTGAAAAAGTCCCCGTTGACCAATGACGGGTTTGAGATTGCGTGGCAAAACCTGAGCGATCGTTACGAGAATAAAAGAGTTATGGTCAATAGCCAGTTGAAGACATTATTTAACTTGCCCACGGTAACAGTTGAGCGTGGTACGGAGAAAATTTGCAGCGGACAGTGAATAATTGTATCGCAGTCCTGCAAATGTATGGGATTGATATCGCAAACTGGGATGCTATATTTGTGTTTTTAGTTTCCAGCAGATTACCAGACACCACTTTGGCTTTGTGGGAGCAAGGAATCGTTGACAAAGCTGGAATTCCGAGGTGGGAGGATTTGGATAACTACCTTTCGAGTAGGTATCAGACCAAGTCGAGCGCCAGCATTGTCGTTCGGAAAAAAATTATCGGCCCATCACAGTCACTTCTCACAGCCCGCATGCAGGTTGTGCCCAGACCAGTCCCATGCGTTGAAATCATGTCCCAAGTTTTTAGCGATGCAGGTAGACGATCGTTGTAAGGTAGTTAGGAAATATAACCTGTGTATGAATTGTCTAGCACATTCACACATAGTGAGAAACTGTAAGAGTACTTTTACTTGTTTGAGTTGTCATCAACGACACCATTCGTTACTGCATCGTACTCCACGTACAAACTGCCCGACGGAAACAACGAGGCGACCTTCTTCAGAAAACGAAGAAACTCGGCAGCCTGCTACCCCAACGGCAGCCGGTAATGTAAATGCTCTTTTTGCTGCTAGTGCTAGTAACATAATTTTGGGTACGGCTATGGTGTACATTCGGCACTTAGGAGTGGACTACGAAGCAAGGGCTCTTCTTGATTCGGGTTCCGAAGGGACTTTCATGACAGAGCGGCTGCAAAAACTTATCAATCTCCCCACACGACCTGCTGACACAAATATATGTGGAATAAATGTCACACTATCGGCTAAGGTGCGAAAGCTCGCACAGTTTGTTTTAGGTTCACCTGCCGACCCCCAGTTTAGAATTGAGGCAAGAGGCCTGATTCTACCCCAACTGACAGGAAACCTCCCCCCATTCAGTGGACCAAGCAGATTTTGGCCTACTGCCCCCTATAGAATTAGCCGATGCTAATTTCCACAAAAGTCAGCAGATCGACATGATAATTGGTGCGGACTTGTATCCAGCTATTATGAAGGAACAAATTAGGAAGAATGTGTTAGGTACCCTGCTTGCACAAGAAACAGTTTTTGGTTGGGTATTGACAGGCCCTGTTCCTCGGACAACTAGGACAAGTGGTTCCTGTTTGTCGTTTTTTAATGAAGTTTCCAGCTCCCAGCTAACCCGGTTCTGGGAACTTGAGCAAGTTCCAAACAAAAAACAAGTCACTCCTGAAGAAGCTTTCTGTGAGCAACATTTCGCAAAGACAACGCTAAGAAATTACCAAGGGCGTTATGTAGTAGCATTACCATTTCGACAAGAGTTCCCAGCAGATATCAGTCTCGGGTATTCGCGGATGAGTGCAGCGCATCAATTTGTTCGCAACGAAGCATCGATGATGAGGAGGCCAGAGCTGAAGGATGAGTATCACCGGGTATTACGAGAATACATCACGCTCGGTCATATGAAGCCAGTGGACAGCACCGTGAGTGAGCCGTCATCAGGGACATACTACTTACCCCATCATGCAGTCGTCAAACCGGACAGCATCACTACCAAGGTTCGAGAAGTGTTCAATGCATCTAGTCCATCTTCGAATGGGGCAAGCTCTACCCAGGACCGGTTCTGCAGGCCGCCTTGTTGCTGAAATGGCGATTTTTCAAATATGTTTTCAACGCGGACATAGAGAAGATGTATGGGCAGATTCAGCTGCATTCCGATAACACGCGATACCACAGAATTCTTTTCAGAGAATCACAAAATGAGGCGCTGGGGGAGTATGAGTTGCAAACAGTGACGTTTGGAGTCAACTGTGCCCCCTATCTGGCCATAAGAACTCTTCTCCAACTAGCAGAGGATGTTAGTCTGCAGTTTCCATTAGCGTCCAGGGTTTTAAAGCAGCATATGTACGTGGACGACGTACTTGCTGGAGCTCATGACATCGAGACAGCAATTCGCACGCGCAACGAACTCATAGATGCGCTGAAGGGAGCTGGATTTCCCCTCCGGAAGTGGACATCGAACTCCAGGGAAATCCTGTCAGCTTTGCCTAAGGCTCATCTGTTGAAGGAGGATTTTTTGGAAATCGACGACGTGAGCGAGGCGAGAATGTTAGGGATTCGATGCAATGCTGCTCACGACACGTTTCATTTTAACGCAAAGGAGATCCCAGTAAAGCCAAACTACACAAAACGGGAGGTTTTATCATGTGTTGCAAAATTATTTGACCCAGCAGGGTGGTTAGGCCCCATCGTGGTAGAGGCAAAAATCCTTATGCAAGACATATGGTTAACCAAGATAGATTGGGACGATAATTTACCTCGAGTCCTTTACCAGCGTTGGGAGCAATTTATTAAAAACTATATCCATATTTCAGAGATTAAAATTCCAAGGTGGATTAACTTCACACCTTAGAATGAAATTGAATTTCATGGGTTTTGTGATGCATCAGAGAAGGCTTATGCGGCAACCCTTTACGTTAGAGTGCGCGAACAAAACTCGAACAATATCCTGTTTGTAAATTTACTTGTAGGTAAAACGAAGGTAGCGCCCGTGAAAACCGTCTCTCTACCGCGACTTGAGTTGTGCGGGGCACTACTTTTGGCAGAATTAATCAATGCTTTACTTCCGCAGTTTGACGTAGGCAAGCCAGTGATCTATAAATGGATCGATTCCACCATCGTGCTCTCGTGGTTACGGAAGCCGCCTTGTTGTTGGACCACTTTCGTGGCGAATAGGATCGCGAAAATCGATTAACTAGTTGGTGTGAGAGGATGGAATCACGTAGACTCGAATGATAACCCAGCAGATCTCGGTAGCCACGGCGCATCACCCCAAGAACTGGTAAAGAGCACACTCTGGTGGCAGGGCCCAAAGTGGCTGAAAGAACAACCATCGGAATGGCCAAAAAAGATGGATGAGCGGTCCATGGAGACTGATTTAGAAAAAGCCGTGCGCGTTCACATAATCGCCACACAGCCGCCTGACCGATGAAATTCGACAGGTCAAAACGCGCTTGATTCTTTTAACGCAGAAGCGGTGCTATTCCCATGAATATCAGGCACTTGAGGCATCCAGGCCAGTGGGCGCTAAGAGTCCCCTCAACGCTCTCAATCCATTTCTCGATAGAAATGGAATCATGAGTTGGAGGGAGACTAGCGCTAGCGGAGCTGCCATATAATGAACGCTACCCAGTGATTTTGCTGTACGATTGCCAATTTTCTCGACTTTTAATCAGATTCTCACACCTGATTTCCCTGCATGGAGGAACTCAACTCATGCTGAGAATTCTGAGGGCAGGATTTTGGATCATACGGATGAAAAATTTAATAAAAAGCGTAATCCATACTTGTAAAGTTTGCCTTATTTGCAGAAAAAGGACCCGAGAGCAACTAATGGCAGCACTCCCACCGGAACGAACGGAAGTTTCCCGACCCTTCACCAATACTGACGTGGATTTCACTGGACCGTTCGAGATAAAAAAACTATACCAGCAGAGCGTGTCTTATAACCAAAGGATATGTTTGCGTTTTCGCGACGAAGGCAATACACCTGGAAGCAACGAGCGATCTATCGGCTTCCACCTTTCTAGCGGCATTTTCAAGGTTTGTGGGAAGACGCGGTTGTCCTCGGAGGGTGAACTCGGACAATGGTACTAATTTTGTAGGAGCTAATAAAGCATTACGGCAGGACTTCCGTAACTTTGTAGCCGAAAGCTTACACCTAACTATCCAGTCGTATGCTCATCAAGAGATCGACTGGCACTTCATCCCACCGGGAGCCCCACATATGGGAGGGCCGTGGGAAGCAAGAGTGAAGAGCTTTAAAACCCACTTCCGTAAGGTGGCGAATACCATGCGGTTTACAATGGAGGAGTTCTCCACTTTGCTAGCAAAGATAGAAGCCTGCCTAAACTCGAGACCAATTAGTCCGCTTTCAGACAACCCCGAATCCACAGAACCCCTCACCCCAGGACACTTTCTGATAGGCAGCCCGTTGCTAGCAATTGCGGAACCGGAAATAAGTGGAAATCCCATGTCAATCGTCAACCGATGGCAAAAAATTAAAGCCATTCATCAAGGATTCTGTCGGCGATGGAAGGAGGAATACCTAAAAGAACTACACAAGAGAGTCAAGTAGCAACATCGAAGTCGATGATTTCGTGGTTACCAAGAGGATAACCTACCCCCGAATGAATGGCGACTTGGCAGAGTTGTTAAGATTTTTTTAGGGCAAGACAAACGCGTGCGAGTCGTAGAAATACGCACCACGCGTGGCGTAATTACACGACCAATCATAAAATTAGTACTAGTACTAGTAGCAAATACAAACTAATTTTTTTTCTACTTCCAGAATTTTACAATATGGTTCGAGCTAACTCAAACGCAGCCCAAGAGTGGTACCGATGCCCCATCTGCAAGCGTAACCACCGCTTGCTGTTCTGCCGTCAGTTCCGCCCAATGGAGCCTGAGGAGAGACTTCGAGCTGTCCTCCTTCACCGCTACTGTGGCAACTGCCTTTCGTCGCGACACATGTCCGGCGAGTGTTCATCACAGAGAAACTGTGATCTGTGCCAACAGCGACACCACAGTCTCCTCCACCTGCGGGAAACTTCCAGGCGGCAGGAAGACGGGTCGCAGGACCCGAATGCTCCCGACGTCCGGCCAATTAAGCACCGCCGTCCATACCACGCTCAGGCGTTGACTGAGTCAAGCGAAGAGGTTTTGGAGATCGACGCTACTGATGAGGGCCGCCAAGTAATCGAAGACGCGTCTGAATTGAGCGAGCCACCGGTATTCAGACTACCTCTGTCGGGTATCCGGTCGGCAGTCCAGCGAGCCCCAAGCACCATGGGAAAGAGACGCCCGCGTTCTCGCCGACACACGCGCCGCAACTCGCAACCGCCGCGCCGCCGAGGTGTGAGAGACGCCCGAGAGCGAATCCATGGACCAGCTCGAAGTGCTCTGGGCCTATCAGTCCTCATACCTACGGTGATGTCGAGAGGGAGAATTCATTCTGTGCGAGCCATCATAGACCCAGGGCAGCCGCATAGCACGATCGCAAGAGCCCTAGCGCGGAGGCTGCACGCAGTACCCAGAGGTGAGAGCGACCAGTGTTACTTAACACTCAAAGGGTGGAACGAGAGACTGGAGATCCGGGCAAAGGTGCTACCGAGCCTGACGCGAACCGCCCCAGAGCGCACAGTCGACGCGCGTGTAGCAAATGAGTTCGACAATCTGCGGTTAGCCGACCCAACCTTTTACCGCGCGAGTGTGGTATCTATGGTATTGGGAGCCGATGCATATGCCGTAAGCTTGCGTCCGGGAGTGATGCCCGCGACCCCCACCAGACCAGCCGCGCAGAATACTATATTTGGCTGGGTGATATCAGGAGCTACCCCCTATGGCTGGAGCTGAAGAAGACGGCGAAAAGTGGCTAACTAGTTTAGTATTTAAGAAAAAACAAAGAATGAACTGATGAATTGTTGGAGTACATACTTATTTTTGAACTGTAATTTTGAAATGTATTTTGAATATTGAATTATTGAATTAATATATTATATTGCAGCGATCCTGCAAGGCGGGCGGCATGTTTAAGCCTGCAGCTTAAGTTTTAGTATACAAACTTCACCGAGAGATATCGCTGCCAACCACTCGCTAACAGGACTCGTTACTTTATCTCCCTTTTGGCACGAGTCCTGTTAGTCGATCCCGTTGTCAAATTCCACCGTCTGTGGACCCTATAAATGCGGCAATTGAGTATAGCCTCCTGTTTTTTGTGATCGACAGCCAGCGACATCTCAGGTGAGTCAACTCGTGTAGGTACATATATTTTTTCAATAAACCAAAATTGTGTATAATACCCGAAAACCTGACATATTTTATATCTTTGGAGACTAGGGCATTAGTTGATATATAGTTAAAAGATTACCTTAAAGAATCGGGTCCCCCAATGGTCCCCGTTGCCGGAATCACGAGGGTTTCCGGCCCCTAAATTGCCCCGCTCGAACACCCGGAATATGTAAAATATTTGCTTAATCCTTTGGCTGCACGTGTATGTTAAAGTTTTTAGATTCGGATCACGCGTTTGGACACAACAATCCAAAATCATTGTACAAATAACTAAACCGTACCCTCGGAAAAGCAACACGCTCAACGGGATGTTTTGTGCTCGGAATTTTTGGCCCGAAAAAAATGCAGTATTTTCGAATCGAATTTCAAACGCTAGAATTTAATTCGTAATACGGCAAAATAGAATACAAGCGTTTATCGTGTATAGTATGGATTCATAATAGGGGGTATCATTTAAAAGGAGATAACTGCTGAAGTAGAGATAATTAGGGCATATTTAAATTTATGTCGTTTTGCTCTTTTCAATGGAATGACCCTATACTGAAAAGTGTGAGTGTATTGAAACCTGAAAGCAAGTTCTTGATACGTGTAACCTAACGGTATAGTACAAATTTCTCCTCTTTAAAGCCCAATTAATATCGGGAATAATTGTTAATCACATTATCCTTGTAATGCGAGTTTTTGACATTCGATACGATTCTAAGGTTATGGTACTCGATTCCAAAAAATATCGAGTAGAAAATATCGTCATCGAATGCGAAAAGTATCGATATGGTATCGTATCGAAAATCGTGTTCCTACCAAGGCGCAATAAAAATGTAGTAACAGCAGCAGTAGTGTATTCCCACGACAGCCAGAATGACTCGGGTTTTACCCGACCAAGGGCTGATGTTTCGGCGATCTAACCCCGTTTATGTTGGCGAAATCCCTCAAAATGTGTACGTTTATAGGCCTAAAACCTATACCTGCTGGGTGTGCCAGAGACGACTACACAACTCCACCTCCGTTAGGTGCAATGCATGTTATGGGTGGAGACACCTCCGAGTTTGCTCGGGCCTTACGACTCACAGGCAGTGGACCACCGCATACGTGGTCCCTTACTGCTCAAATCGAGCTGCCTCCACGGCACACCATAGTCCGCCTTAGCAACTCGACACAAACACAGCCGCATTCCAACACAATACAAAAGATAACACCACAGAAACAACAGAACACACCACCACCCACACGCCGCCGCCAAAAAGTCTTAGTTCCTCCGACAATCTGCACGGTGTGTCAGTCCAGCATATTCCGTAACGGGACATCATTCAAGTGCAACACTTGCCATGTCTGGTGTCAGTTTAGGGCATGTTCAAGACGACGCTCCACGCGAGATTAGACGAGGGACTATGAGGATCTAGGCTGTGCTGCTCGGTCGCAAGTACCAACTACGGCGCCGCCCACTACTACCACAGGGTAACATATCTCACTAACACCTCAGATTCCAATACGTCTGAGACAAAAACGGAGAACAACTTTTTGAGTACGTTCAATGCGGTCGATTTGTGATTGCACGTAAGGTCTCTATATATCTGCGGCATATTCCTGTTTAGATCTGACGAAGCAAGTATATAAAAGCTTCAGCGTATAGGGGTTTGAAAATTCAGAGGCATGTCGACTAACAAAACCTTGCATTGAAAAAGATATCGCAATAATTGAATTTATGTGACTTTTGAAGGTAAGCTTGGAGATAGATAAGATCTAGATCCTTAGTTTCAACAACATTCAAGGGAATCCCAGAAATGTTATATGAAGAACTATACGCATAAAATGACTTAGAGAAAGAAATCTGAAAACACTTCGACATATTGAGGCTTAAAAGATTTTTTACACACCAATTATACAGACAGTCAATATCCCGCTGGAGCTTCTACATATCACCTACATTAGCGATGGTGTGATATATCTTAAGATCATCAGCATATGACGGTAATTGGCAAATGAAAAACAATTGCCAATGTCATTAATGAATAATAGGAAGAGAAGTGGACCCAGAATGCTCCCTTGTGGGACACCAGATGTAGCTGTGAAAGGAACAGACGAGACATTATCTAACATGACAACACATGATCTATTACACAGTTAGGATTTAAACCAGTTAATAATACACGAATGAAAACCAAACAGAGATAACTTGTGGATAAGTATATTATGGGAAACTTTGTGGAATGCCTTTGAGAAAGCGGTGTAAATTGAAGACCCTTTTGTAATAAAGAAATACAGTACTCACTGAAAACTGCTAGATTCGAAGTAGTAGAACGTCCAGTCACGAACCCATGTTGATTAGGGCAAATAAGATGCTTAACAAAATAGAGCACTCAAAGAGTTTGGTGATAGTGGACAATTTCGATATGGGTCTATAGTTAGATTAATCACTCTTGTTACCATTTTTGATGATAGGTGTGACTGTAGCTAATTTCTAGGCATCAATGAAAGTGCCAGATACAAGTGACTTATTATTAAAATTAATTTTATAGAATAGACAAGGGCAGGGAAATTTTTGAATAAAACTGATGAAAGACCGTCAACATGCAATTGCATCGATAGTTTAAGTTGTCGTATACCATTATAACATCATCAGTGGAGAGTTTAAGAGAGCTGAAATTTATTGA
>NW_023458555.1:101758469-101761550 GCF_013731165.1 Rhagoletis pomonella | reverse complement strand
AAAATTTGTTTGAAAGTACTCAGAAAATAAATTAACCACATCATTAAAAGCATATGCTGTTCTATCTTTGAAAAAGACCATAGATGGAATAGCCTAGGAGGTTTTTTTTTGAAGTGAAACTTCTTAGGCGGCGGTATCGCAAAAATGGAGAGTGAAATTTTTAAAACTGAAAACGTTACATGAGTGAGAAGGAAGATATAGGTAGTATAGGGAAGGGGGAAAAAAATAAAGCGACGCATGACGAGTACGAGTACCTACATATTTATATATGTATGTTTGAATGCACGTATATATGTATACATATATATATGTATACATATATATGTATATATGAACGAACTCATTGCGCCCCTGCAAAAAATGGGACTAATCCGGGATGACTCCGGGAGCAATCGCAAAGGAGCATGCGACTAATACCACTTTTGATCTCTTTATATGGAATGAACGGATCGCTTTTGTTCGAGCATGTCCTATGAAGAGACTAATTGTTCACCTTTATACCCAAACGGGTATAAAAAGCGACTAGTCACTTTTAAAAAATAAAAATAAAAATTTGAGCCAGCTGAGATTCGAACCGGGGTGCTCAGTTTTGTTAGGCGAATACTCTCTCTGTGTGCCAACGCCGCACATGAAATTTCATTGACTAAGTGCGTACATATCATTAAATCGTTAATAGTACCCGTTAGAGATGAGTTGGGGACTAATTGATCTCCAATTATACCCAAAAGGGATGAGTCTAGACTAATTTACCTCCATTAGTACCCGTATGAGAATAGTTGGGCCTAATTAAAGCCCAATTGTACCCGATTGAGAGTAATCTCGGAATACTCTCTTTAGAGATTAGTCGCACAATTTTTTGCAGGGGCATTTCAGCTCTGCCGCTACCAAGCAATATATGTATAAATGATGCAAGTGTATGTACATATGTACATATGTTTGTATGGATATATTTATGATGAAGCAAACGTGCTTCGTTGATGTACTGATGGGCATGTGTATGTACTTATGGACAGCAATGTTTCCATGTATGTACATATGTTTGAATGGTTGTGTATATATCCCTGAAGGAAAGATTGGTCCAACTGCTCGAAAAATATAGTCGTAGGTATAGTAGCTTTGTATCTAGACCAAAGATAGTCCAAAAATATAAAGCAATGTAATGTAAACAGAATGTAATGCACAAGGTATGACTTTTGATCTAAAACTGGTTACAATGTCATGCAGTAGCGGACAACGGGTACAATTAACGACTTGCTGATATGTAGGCACTTAGTCAACAAATTTTCATGTGCGACGTTGGCATCCAGAGAGAGTATCCGCTTAGAAAATCTGAGAACCCCGGTTCGAATCGCAGCTGGCGCAAGTTTTATTTTTTTATTTTTTTTCACCCAAAAACTGGTTACAATGTAATGCAGAAGCGGACAATTGGTCCGAGCCTAGGACATTCAATGTTAAATGTAAATAGAATTTTACATGTTGTTGGACCAAACTTTGGACTAGTTACAATCACTTGCAGTCTAGTTTGTGGTGTACTCTAAGTCTATTCCGAGATCCTACAGGGTATTTGTGTACATATGTTTGTGTATGTACATATGTTTGTGTACATGTATATATGCGCATATGTAGTACAAACGAAAATAAATATAATAACCTGCTCGTTGATATAAATGCGAACTGTACTGATTGTCAAAAATTATGTGTTTGTTGTACATTTGTTCATGTTTGTCATTGTGCGTGTAATTTTCTAGAGTAGCTTTGTGCTCTCGCTATCTCCTTGTATTAACTCGTCCTTCGTTGGTATACTCTGATGAACATATGTGAGGATGATAGCAAGGCCAACTTATATAAGGTAGTGTTACACGAGCAGTTGAAATTTTCGCTATTTCTTAAAGAAAGCCATAAACGTAGCGACCGTTGGTTCAACTTGGTGTTATTTTGCTCTAGATTGCACCGTTTGTGGGCCTGTTGAATGAATTTATGTCTTGGTTGTATGAAAGATAAAAAAATTTGCATTTTCTGGCAGGTTGTACAACTTATCGCTGCATTAATGGCCATGTTGTACAACCTCAACAAATGTAAGCCGAAACTATGAAATTATAAAAATGAGATTTTACAACGAGACTGCTCGCAAAATTGCAATGTTTGTGGACAAAACGTCCAACTTGATTTATGCACTTAGTTTTTACTCAGATCGATGAAATGATTTCGTGAATTTGACTACGCATACATGTGATACTTATGCTTTTAATTTATAAGGTTATATATAAGGAAGGTTTACACATCCAATTTCGTGAGTAGGTACCTGGCACTCACACCTTTTTTAAGAAGTTTCACTTCTATCATGTGTACGGTGTTACACACGCATGTTTTTTTTTTAATTAATAAAACTTCAAACATTTTTTGGATTTTCTTTTATACGAATTTCAAAGCTTAACGTAAAATTCCGATAAATAAACTTCTCTAGACAATTAAATTCCTTCGTATAGCGCTGAAAATTAAGATAATCTTCGGGACTTTTCGAAGCTTTAAACTTTTTACAGAATTTGTTCCTCAGGTTTTTTAGTATTTTCAGTCCCCTATTATACCATGGCAGCTTTTAAGAGTTAATTTTCCGTTTTGGGATATTGTGGCGAATACTGCGGCAACACAAAGCGAACAACGAGAAATAGGCAGAATGTTCGAAGAATGACGTAGAATGTTCCACAAAGAGAAACGTCAATTTGGATGAACACTGCGAACAGCGAGAGAAAGAGAATGAGCTATAAACTTCGGAATGTTCTAGAGTTGCCATAAGTGCCAGCGCAGGTATATAAAGGCGCCGCCACAGCGAGGTGAGTTAGTTACGAGTTACAAGTCAGCAAGCTACAAGTAAACTGAGCAGAGAAGCGAGTTGCGAATAAGCAAGCTATAAGTTTAATTGTGTTAACAAGTAGTAAAGCGTTGTAATTGCTTTAACAAGTATTGTAGTGTTTTTACTGTATTAGCAAGTATTGTAAAATTGTTTGTTGTACAATAAAGTTAATTGTACTACCATTTGGCCATCGTTAGCCTTTATTTAACAATCCAGCGATACGAACCGGA
>NW_023458555.1:101744887-101758459 GCF_013731165.1 Rhagoletis pomonella | reverse complement strand
TACCCAATACTTAGAAAAGGTTTGGGTACCCAATACTTCCTTATCGGTACTCGATACTGATTCTTTACGCCATTATATGCATTTCAAGTTCAGAAAAAACTTTCATTACTAATTTATATGATATCGGCTAAAACACTTGAACTTATCGCAACAGAGAAACAGTTTTAACCATAGTCGATCCAAGGTTCAAGAAAAATACTTTGACGGATGAGGAAGCCTTTGCTTCAAACAAGTAAGAGTTTCTCTGCATTATGACCTCGAACCGACATACACATATACATCTTTCATTGGAATCAGTATTAAAAGCTCTATTGGCTCCTACATTCGGGTTTTGATAGGCGAGTCTTCCCTGAACCGTTTTTTTTCCATATTCTTGGCTTATGTGCGCTTTTATTCGAAACCTAAATGTTTCGGTACCGAGTATCGAGAGTATTGGATACTTGAAAAGTATTGACTCAGCACATCACTACTGCTGTCATCTCGACTGTGACGTCAGCAAAACAGCTGATTCTGTCAAATTCACTGAGAGCCGATTAGCGGTATCGCCATCGGCGCCACCTTCTGTATTCTCTCCACCGTGGCTTAGGGCCGGTTACTCAATGTCTGGTTAACACTAATCTGTGGTTAAACATCGTTATCGACGTCTTCGACTCCATGCATACAAGAGGGAGTCAGTAACGTCGATAACTACG
Source organism: Rhagoletis pomonella (assembly GCF_013731165.1). Lineage (NCBI taxonomy): Eukaryota > Metazoa > Arthropoda > Insecta > Diptera > Tephritidae > Rhagoletis > Rhagoletis pomonella. The sequence continues at coordinate 101,757,767 of NW_023458555.1, read as the reverse complement.
TTTAACCGCAGATTAGTGTTAACCAGACATTGAGTAACCGGCCCTTAGTCGCTCAATTAGCGACTGTGAATACTTTTTAATCGCTCATCTTTCTATTGCTATTTTTTAGTCGTTGAAGTTTGCGTTTATAAAATTTACATAAGAAAGTGGTACTATAATGGATAAAAAGTAATTCAATTGAACTGGCAGTTGTAAAAAATTGTGAAATATACATATGTATGTATGTATCTGAATTAAAGATCAAAAATTGTAAGCAACAAAGGCAACTTGCGCGGTTGGTCGAGCTGATGCTGGAGAATGAGGACATAGGCAAAGGAATTTTCGCTTCTATTGTGAAAGATATACAATATTTCTTGTGCATATAACTCCGGCTACGTCATCCACAGTATTTTTGTGCAGAACCAACATCAAAGTACAAAAAACTGCATGATTTATTAAAAGTAACTAGTGCTCGGAAATTTGAAATCTTTATTTTAAATTAAAGTTTAATTCTTTCACTACACCTGTATGTTAAAGTTTCTAACCTCGGGTCACAAATACCCAATATCATTGTACAAATAACTAAACCGTACCGTATTTCTTAAACTTCCATAAAGTTTATTAATGAGGAAAACAGCTTTTCCTGCAAATCCTGCAAACCCTACAAAACGTGAAGCATCTTCTATTCATAAAATTCACATAAGTATATACACTTCATCTTCCAACTCCAAGGGATCCGACGAATCTCGCTATTCCCTCCTTGCTTTAGCCAACTATACTAATCTATTAGCGTCCACATCACCTTCCTCATCACTAAACCATATTTCAACTGTATGCATTTTTTAAATTTTATAATAAAATCAATTATTTTAAAAATTATGTAAATGAAACACTAAAAAAAACAAATGTAAACAAACAAACAGCTGTTTACAATTCAGTCAACCATTCACAATAGTACAATTTTTTATCGATCAAGTTACACAATAGCCAAAGAAAAGATGATCGACTCGATAGACAAATTTCTATTCTACTGCCAGTCGACACTCGCAATTGGGGCCTAAGGTTCATATTCTTACTAATAAAGATAAGGTCTAAGAATCTATTCAGCTTTTTACAAAAGCCGTTTATTTGCAAAAGATCAAGAGCAGAATATTATATATAAAGTAGATCTCAGAAGGAGATTCAACATTAGAAGGCGTTAAATTAATATTGTTAAACATATACGACCAAATAACATTACACAAATTAAAGTCTCCAAGAGCACAAAGTTGCTTTTCATCAGTAATAAACACAGCTAGAGCACTAATATTATTTAGATAACACCTATAAAGCGTATCAGAACTGTGCGGAGGTATATAGGAAGCACAAACAAAAAGTGGGTTCAACGATCCACAGACGCGAATACATGCATTATACTTATTATCCACTAGTGCGATTTTGCTCAAACAAATTTAAAAAAAATAAAAATATAATCAACAGTTTTGCCGGTAAAAATAAATGTATGAAGAAAAAATATTTTTTGCCTAAAATATTAAATTTTTTTAAAACTTTTGATTATATAGAAAAACGTTATATGAACAGATTAAAGGAATTGTAATTTTTATTTTTTTAAATTTGTTTGAGCAAAATCGGACTAGTGGTTCTCGAGTTATGTCAAAAAAAGACCACCAAAAGTGACAATTTCCCCTATATGATAGTTATATATATATCTCCATTCCTAGACGTGACCCAGCGAAACGCCGCGACACGTATAACTTCTTTTTTACCGATATAACTTTCCCCGGTAGTTTGAACCCTTCCCAATCACTCACCCCTACCATTTGTCTCACAGTGATATTAGACCTGCCTATCAACTCACCTAATTGAGTTATTTCCATATTGTATATTTACTGAGGATTAAAACGACATGCCGGTCGACAGCATTGCCAAAGAAGATAGAACAAGACAATGGCTGCATTTCTTTATTCATTCTGAACGTTTGGAATAAACTTTTTTGTTTACTTATTCTTTAGAACGTTCCTGATGATATGTCAACGTATATTTCAAACGCACTCTGTTTATTCCGGCTGTGAAATGGGATTATCCGGAATTTATAAAGAAACGCAGCCAATAAGTCTAACGGTGAAACGAGTTAAGAGCCGTATACACCATGCAAGCGGTTTGTCAAACTTAAGGGCTACATAAAAAATACAAGCTGAGGGTAAAGTATCGATATCTTCGATATATCGACCTGGGAATATCGATTATCGCAAGATGAAATATCGATATTCAGAATAATCGATACGATATCGAACATTCCTACTTGGAAGTCGCATCGAAAGATAATTTTTGGAGGTAAAAGTTATAGTGTGGTGTAGGTCCATTTGTAGAAAATTTACAGGGGAGGGGAAAAAATTTCAAAACATTTCCTTCAAGAATTTTGCACAAGGTTCCGTTGCAAATTAAAAGATTTTGTTTTTTTTTGAGCTTATCGATTTTTCTTTGCCACTTTTGGACTTAGTAAATGTGCGTTTAATTGGATATAGACAAAAAAAAATGAAGCAAGCACTTTAGTCAATCCTTTTGGAGACGTTGCGTTTTTAATACACCGTGCTTCATATATCCAAATATGAGTATTTACAAAAAGTGGACTTAGCAACTTTTCACTTCAAGCTAGATAATAGGCCCTTCTTTTCATTGGCAACTAACCTGCCAAAAATTTTAAGCTATTCACAATAATAATTAGATTAAAAAATAAAAGTCCGGAAATAAAAGTGAAAGTACATAACGCGCATTGCGTCTCCCTCACCGTCACCGGAAGTTGTCAAGAAAGCTGATTCGGTGTATTTGTATGAAGTAAGTTACATGAACAAGCTGACGGTGACGTTGCGCACAAATTAGCTCAACTCTCAATTTTGCTTATGCGATTGCGTCAAATGACAACTATATTCAGTGTTTTGTTTACATGTTTGAACGTAAATTTTTCCAGTTTGTAAAAATTTTAATATTTATAGAAACATGAAATGTAATAATAATGGAAGAAAACCCAATAGAAGAAGTGAAAAAGTAATATGCAACATTTGCAAAGAGTATCAGCGAGCTAATGATTTTTCGGGCGCAATGTCAACCGAATTGTGTGTAACTTGACGCATAAACATCGTTGACGGTGACGGTGATGCTGTCGCAAGGGATGGTATGTACATTCACTATAAAATTGTCACTGAATCGCGTTTCGATAAAAGTACTTTCTTACGATACTTACTCAGTACTCGGTTCAAAAGTATCGATACCAAAATTATGGAGTATGTATTTATATTTACTAGTATCGTTTTGTCCCTAGCAGCCGCCATTTATTTATTTGTTTATTTATTTATTTTATTTATTTATTTAATTAATATGAATACATGATTCTTACAGACTAGTGATATATTAAAACTAATACTAAGGTTAGGTTAAGAATTCATTTAGCGTTTGAATAAAAATTGGCTTAGAGAGTGAAAAGTCTAAAATACCATTTGAGACTCAAGATTATTAAATTCAATCAAGACCCGCAAAATGGGTGCATTGCGGGCGTAATTAGTTCTTTGTCTGACAATGTGGAAAGTCGGAAGTAACGAAAGTTTCTTATTGGACAATTAAATGTTATTTGTTCTAAGAGACAAGAGCAATCTACATTACCCCCAATAATATCATACAAATAAGAGATAGACCGAATTGTTCTGCGAATATCTAACAAATTGAGATTAATTAATTACCACCGAGCTTTATACGAGGGAATCTGTTCACTAAATTTAAGTGACCTGAGGCAAAAACGGAGAAAAACTTTTTGAGTACGTTCAATACGGTCGATTTGCGATTGCACGTAAGGTCTCCATATAACTGCTGCATATTCCAATTTAGATCTGACGAAGCAAGAATATAAAAGCTTAAGCATATAGGGGTTTGAAAATTCAGAGGCATGTCGACGAACAAAACCCAGCATTGAAAAATATTTCGCAAAAATTGTATTTATGTGACTTTTGAAGATAAGCTTGGAGTTGAAGATAACACCTAGATACCTAGATCCTTAGTTTCAACAACATTCAAGGGAATCCCAGAAATGTTATATGACGAACTATACGCATTAAGGGCCGTTTGCACCATGTCTAGTTAATTCTAACTCCCAGTTAAACATCTTTATCGACGTTATCGACACCCATCATATAACATGTGATCGATAAAGCAGGTAACGTGCTTAACTGAAGGATGTACCTCCAGTTAGCGTTAACTAGACATGGTGCAAACGGCCCTAAATGACTTAGTTAAAGAAATCTGAAAACACTTCGAAATATTGAGGCTTAAACCTTTTTTTACACACCATTTATACAGACAGTCAATATCCCGCTGGCGCTTGTGCATATCACCTAAATTAGCGGTGGTGTGATATATCTTAAGGTCATCAGCATATAACAGGTAATTGGCAAATGAAAAGCAATTGCCAATGTCATTAATGAATAATAGGAAGTGAAGTGGACCCAGAATGCTCCCTTGTGGGACACCAGATGTAGCTGTGAAAGGAACCGACGAGACATTGGCTGCATTTCTTTATACATTACGGATAATCCCATTTCGCAGCCGGAATAAACAGAATGCGTTTGAAATATACGTCAACATATCATCAGGAACGTTCTAAATAATAAATAAACAAAAAAGTTTATTCCAAACGATCAGAATGAATAAAGAAATGCAGCCATTGTCTAGCATGACAACACATTGGCCCGTAGTCATAGTCAAAATAAAGTCGACTTTAAAGTTAGTTGCAGCTTTTTGACATAATTTTCAATGGGATATCTGTCAAAAAAGCTGCAACTAACTTTAAAGTCGACTTTATTTTGACTATGACTACGGGCCATTGTCTATTACACAGATAGGATTTAAACCAGTTAATAATACATGAATGAAAACCAAACAGAGATAGCTTGTGGATAAGTATATTATGGGACACTTTGTCGAATGCTTTTGAGAAATTTATGTAAATTTAGTCGGCCTGAAGTCCTTTTTGTAATGAAGACAATACTCATTGAAAACTGCTAGATTCGAAGTAGGAGAACGTCCAGTCACGAACCCATGTTGATTAGGGCAAATAAGATGCTTAACAGAAAAATAGAGCACTCAAAGGGTTTGGATATAGTGGGCAATTTCGATGTGCGTCCGTAGTTAGATATATTACTCTTGTTACCATTTTTGAAGATAGGTGTGATTGTAGCCAGTTTCTAGGCATCAATGAAAGTGCCAGGTACAAGTGACTTATTAGGTTTGTTCCACACACTTTCCGGGCTGTTTCGGTAATTAGAGAGCAAAAATAAGTTACTCTCTCACAAGTGTCAAAAATGTGTCAACCCGTGCCAAAGTGGCCAGAGCGTGAGGAACGCAAAAATCCATTTTTCGTTCCCGGAATCAGCAAATCAGTTCTAAACAACGATTTTATGTGTATTTAGCTTATATAGCTAATAAAATTAGCAAATACCGGATGTACACAAACAACAGCTGTTATTTCAAATTTACTCCTCGCACATTTCTGCCCGGAAAAAAACTCCAGGCTGTTTCGGGCACGAAGAAGAAGACATTTACGATCCAAAAGTAGAAGGTATTCGCTCTCTATTACCCATTTTTCTAGCGTGAGGAACGCTTTCTGGGGTGGTTTGGGCACCCGCGGGTACCCGCGGGCTCGTGTAGAACAAACCTATTAAGAAATAATTTTATAGGATAGACAAGGGCAGGGCAATTTTTGAATAAAACTGATGAAAGACCGTCAACATCCGTTTGCATCGATAGTTTAAGTTGTCGTATACTATTCATAGCATCATCAGTAGAGAGTTTAAGAGAGCCGAAATTTAGTGAAGAGAGGGAGTGAAATGATGAGTTAACAGACAAGTCTGATGTGCTATCAGGTACAAAATTTGTTTGAAGGTACTTAGCAAATAAATTAACCGCATCATTAAGAGCATATGCTGTTCTGTCTTTGAAAAAGACCATAGATGGAATAGCGGAGCAGGTTTGTTTTTTTAATTAATGAAACTGCAAACGTTTTTTGGATTTTGTTTTATACTAATTTCAAAGCTTAACGTAAAATTCCGATAAATAATTTTCTCTAGACAATTAAATTCCTTCGTATAGCGCTAAAAATTAAGGTAATCTTCGGGACTTTTCGAAGCTTTAAATTTTTTATAGAATTTACTCCACAGGTTTTTTAGTATTTGCAGTCCCCTATTATACCGTGGCAGCTTATAAGTCTTAATTTTCCATTTTGGGATATGCTTATGGTGCAGTTCCGTAATTTTAGATTTAAAGATATACGCCGACTGTCGTTGAGTGTTGACGTGTTTTTGCTTTCTCTCTTAATCCGTTTTATTTCTTATCGTGTTAAACACATTCGTATATACATACACATTGTAGATATGGACTTTTGCGGAAAGTGCATTAAAATATTTGCAAGGAATGATTCCTCAGTGGTGCCTTGCAGTGGTTTTTGTAATAAACGATTTTATAGGTCATGTTGTGAAGGTCCTATCACGGAGTGTGATGTGAGGTTGTTCTCAACCAACCGTGTGACCACTCATAACAACAAAAGTGGTGTCAACGGTTGCCGGGCTTCGGACACCGAACTACTCACTTTCTCGCCGCTTCCAAATTCGTCACAAGTGCCTTTGGTTATAAACAACAGCGCGCCTGCAGCGTCCGCCCCTCTTGATGCTGCTTACGGGTTCTGATGTCTCGACACATTTATTTGCTTCGTCATCTTCTTCGACTGTTCGCGCTCTTCCGCATGTAAACAACAGTGCGCCTGCTGCGTTGGGCTCTTGCGATCCCGTTTCCGCTACACCATCTGTTTCGTGCAATGCTGCTTGTGCTGGTGATTTTTCTTCTTCTCCTATTCCTACTTCTTCACCTGTCCCAGTGGTAATGAAAGCTACGACGCCTGCTGCTGTGACTTCTACTAATACATTGCAAACACCCGGCTGGAACATTGTACCAAAATGTAAACGTAATAATGTAAAACCATTGGTTATTGGTTCATGCAGCACCAATGAGCTGAGTGTTATTTCTGATTTCAAATGGCTGCATTTATCTTCATTCTCGGCTAGTGTAAGCGCTGCTGATATTTTGTCGTATGCTTCTAAGTCAACTGAAATTGATAAAAAGTGGATGGTTTGCTACCCGCTCATAAAGAAGGATTGTGATCTTATTAAACTTAGAAAAATCAACTTCAAGCTGCTTAAGACGGAGCTCCTCAGAAGCCTCCTCCTAGCCTTATATCCTACAAATGTTAACAGTGGCTGTAAATGTTATGTTATTGATAATTTTTTAAGTATTAACTTATTACATATTAATAGTTTTTCTCAAGGCGAATTTATACAAGGTGGTGTTGATGGCGAATTTAGATTTTCGCCGCGGTACTTCTTAATGTCAAATTGATGTGTTTGTTGTAATATGAATTCGCGTTGTTTACAACAAGCACATCAATTTGACATTAGGAAGTACCGCGGCGAAAATGTAAATTCGCCATCAACCACCACCTTGTATAAATTCGCTTTGGTTTTTCTAATAAGCTATCTAGATTCCTAGACCTTGAGTTTAGACCTGTAATCCTACTAGCTTCTACTATAGAAAATGCAACTTTGCTGTTGTAAATTATGCGGTTTCATCTGTAGACTGCAAGCAAGAAATCAATGTAATCTGTGTGGATAATATACCAATAGTGCATAAAAAAGCTATAGGGTCCCCTGGTATACCAAAGAATTTAAGAAATTGAAGAAATTGAAAAACAAGTTTTTTAAGAAATTCAAACATTCGAATGCCTTATCTCACAGGTATAAATACTTGCGATACTCTAGATAGTTTAATTCGATGAGCAAGGCTCTTAAGCGGAATTATGTTATTAAATTTGAGTCGGAAATTAAATTGAATCCAAAGGCTTTCTGGAGGTATATCCAGTCCAAGAAATCTTGTTCCATCATTCCCAGTGGTGTGTTTTATGATGAAGGGCAAGCTTCTACTCCTTCTGAAGCTACCAATCTTTTCGCGTATTTCTTTCGCTCTAACTTTGAGATAGATTCGGATCCATGTGGCTGTTATCCTCAGAGTGCTCACTCTCCAATCTATTTTGGTTCGCTTGCTATATGAATTGATGATGTTGAGGATGGTATCCGGCATATCAAATCTTCAACTCAAACCCATGTTGATGGAATATCGTAATTCCTTTTGAAGAATTGTTCTGCTTTTGCATATCCACTTTTTTGATTTTCCATAAATCTCTTGAACTGGGTGAGTTTATAGATGCTTGGAAGACCACTCTTATCACCCCCGTAGTCAAAAGTGGTAATAAAAACGACATAAGCACCTATCGGCCAATATCTAAATTACCAACGATATCCAAATTATTTGAGTTTTTTTTTACTGTTATCTGTTAATCAGCATGGTTTTATGCCTGAAAGGTCCACTGTTACTAACCTTGCTGTTTTTATCGAATTCTGTTTAACTGCCTTTAATAACCGTCTGCAAGTCGATACCGTATACATGGACTTTTCTAAGGCGTTTGACAAAGTCAGTCACTCAATCTTAACTTCAAAAATGGCTAGCATAGGCGTTCATTCCGCTTTTTTATCGTGGGTAAAATCATATCTTTCTTCACGGAATTGTGTTGTTGTAGTTGATAATGTGTACTCCTATCCCTTTGTCGCATCCTCTGGTGTTCCTCAGGGGAGTATCTTGGGTCCCATACTTTTCGTGATTTTCATCAATGATATTTCTAGTTGCTTAAACTTTTCAAAAATTGTATTGTATGCGGATGACTTGAAAATCTACTCTTCGATTACGAATGTTTCAAACTCTATCAACCTACAGGCTTATCTTAATAACGTTGTTGCTTCGTGCTCCAAAAATAGATTAAAATTAAATACAAATAAGTGTTACCATGTCTCCTACTCCAAATCTCGTTCCATTACCCAGACTTCTTATCTAACTGGTGACTCGCAGCTTGCCACCATTGATGAAGTTTCTGACTTAGGAGTCATTTTTTACGCTAGATTTCTTTTTCACAGCCACTTAAATTATACCATTGCTAAGTCTTATGCAATGCTCGCATTTATCCGTCGATTTACCATACCATAAAACCGATATACCATAAAACTACTATACACTTCTCTTGTTCGTTCTAAGCTCGAGTACGCTGTCTTCATCTGGCGAGCATATTATGACTGTCATATAAACAGAATTGAACGAATCCAAAAATCTTTCAATCGTTATGCTCTACGCTCTCTACATTTTGTTAACCCTTTCCCATCTTACACTGCTAGATGCATGCTCATAAACAGGCATGGGCGGAGACTTAGCAGGTGCTAAAAGAGAGTAAGTATCGCGTGTACTTATAGAAACGAGAGCGTAACAATGAGAACGCGATAGAATGCAAAATGAATTAGACACACTAATACATTCCCACTTTTAGCTCACGCTTGTTTGTGGTAGTGCCCATCTCTGCTCATAAACCTTAAATCACTGCACAATAGGAGGATTGTTCGCTCTCTTACTTTCGTTTTTGATATCATTCGGGGTGCCATTGACTCGCCGTTCTCACTCGAACGGATAACATTTAATATCCCACCAAGATGCCTTAGGAATCACGATATTTTTTCTCTGGACTTCGTCAGGAATAATTATGCGAATAACGCTCCTATTCGCAGAGCTCTAAACGAGTTTAACTCGCTCTCAAACTCTTCTGCTATCGATTTCTCTTCTTCCAAATTTAATTTCAAACTACTTTTAAGTAGTATGCTATTAATTAGTTATTAATTTATATTTTATCTTTTGCCAAATAGTCTGTACTAAATGTTTTATTTTCTAGATTAAAAAATAAATAAATAACTAAATAAATAAACATTGAGATTAAACAGTAACTAATCCCAATCATAGGAGAGTAGGAAAGCGATAAACTCGCAAGAATTATAATTAAAAGAAAGTCTTGCAGGTGGAGAGAATTTATGAAATTGATAAAATTATAGTTTAAGTACTATAGGAATGTGATGCATGCCACAAGGTGTTATTGGCGTTAAGCAATCGGAGATATTAAAGTTCATATTTTTACTAACAAAGATAATGTATAAGAATCTATTTAGCTTATTACAAAAGCCATTTATTTGCATAAGATCAAGAGCAAGAATATTATTTATAAAGTAGATCTCAGAAGGAGATTCGACATTAGAAGGCGTTAAATTAGTATTGTTAAACATATGCAACCAAATAACATTACACAAATTAAAGTCTCCAAGAACACAAAGTTGGTTTCCATCAATAATAGACACAGTTAGAGCACTATTATTATTTAGATGAGAACTATAAAGCGTATCAGAACTATGCGGAGGTATATAGGAAGCACACACAAAAAGTGGGTTCAATGCTCCACAGACGCGAATACATAGTTGGCTAATGATTGAATTATTGTCTTCAACCGCCACAACTAATGAGCGAAACACACGACGGACCGCAACTAGTATTCCACCTCCTATAGTACAGCCTGTTTTGACAGCATCATGATCTTTACGGTAAACAGTAAATAAATTAGCATCGAAGTATTCGTGGTCATAAAAATCCGACGTCAACCAAGTCTCAATAAAGACATAAATGTCGTAGGTAAGCTCCGAACTAAAAGAGCGAATTATGTGCGTTTTGGTTCTAATTCCAGACATATTTTGGAAGTAAATTCTGAGATTAAATTTAACTTTAGTTTGCAATGAATTTGTTAAGTTGCTTGCGTAGCAGTTGGCGTTTTTGGTAAAAAATCAAACGGGCGTATTTTAGTATTGGCTGGCCATAGTAGCATAGCATTCTTGTTTATCAATGTTAGTATCCTGATGTACAAAGGCAAGAATCTGATCAGCAGTGACAGTTGGTTTAAACGACGATGAGTAAATCAATTTTTTTGTTGTAATAACATTACATTTAGGGTTGTAAATCACAATTACTAAGCTTATGCGTATGAATTTGGGTTAAAGTTGGCTGCATACACACAATTTCATGAATTCAATTATACACGGAAATCAACCATGACTTTCGGCATCATTTCATGTACTGGTGAAGTGCTAGTCCGACAACGCCGCGTTTCACAATCAGCTGTTTACTAGGGTTATGACGTTTTTAGATTCAAAAGCATGTAATGATACAACCATGAATTAAAACAAATAGTTACGTGGATTTATACAAATATGTAGAGGAAGTTTAAATGCATTAAAACCGATTTAAGTATAACATGGACTATTTCCTGGTACCAACGACACAGTAAAAAAAAATTGGGAAAATACCATAACCCTGCTGTTTGGTTTCGCGCTAGTGCGCCGCCACTTTTTCAAAACACTTCCTTTCATGAATTCGCGATTATGCATAAACGCAACAATTTTTGAATTCATGAAATGAAAAATTCACGAATTCTGTCGCATAAAAGTAGTAAATTAGACTATCGATGTTTGAAAAATCGATGTTTCGAAAAATTACATCGATCGTTCGATGTATCGAACTAGAAGATCATTTTGTTACCGATGTGTTTAGGAAAACTTGCTGATTTTTTTATATATTGCGCACAATTTTAAATTGGACTTATATAGTTTTTGTTAAAGAACGCTCTGAATTTTTATAAAAAATAAGAAAAATTAAATACGAAAAAAGGAATTGTTAAAACTTGTCAATATGAGGTGGGTTTATGTTTCGAAATGAGGTGTATTAAAATTTGGTTTAGTACTGGGGGAGATTACGATAACAGGGCGACAAATTTTGACTACGCCATTGGCAATCTGGGCTCCTCCTCTTTTCAAATATACCCACTCTCAGGTTCCGGGGCCTTCTAGTTTTAAACATATTTAGTGTTGAAATTAATTTTTTGCATTTTTTTTTACTATTAATATCTTTTGAACCACGTAACCGATTTGAAAATGCAATGTGTCAAGATAAAGATAATTAATTTATCTTTCAATTCATGTACCTCATTTAAATTACTTTTCATATTTTAAAGCCCATAATATTAAAAAACTAAAAAAATCGTAATTTTTTAATAAAATAATCCTTTTTGAAAAAATTACGTGATTAATGCTAAAGAAATGTACATTATTTAGAAAGTACAAGTCATTATCTTTAGTTATATATAACTATTTAATTATGATCTGCTTTTGAGGTTTGAGAATTCAGTGGTAATAAAAAATTTAAATGCATTTACAACTAAGTGACAACTTTACACCTGTTGTAGTTCATTCAAACAATCTTCTCCGGCAACACAGAAGGACAATTCCGCGTATTAAGGGCTATAATTCCTAAGCGCAGCCGAAGGCGTTTTCGGATCGGTTTTCGGATTTTTTGCTGGCTGGGCAGTGATTGAGACAATTGGAAAAGTATGCATGTATTAGTGAAAAAGTGTGCATGTATTGCTATTGTCATGACAGTATTGTCCGGTGTAAACCATAAGATACTTCCCTGCCAGCCACGGCTCACCACTTTCCCCTGAAATTCAAATGATTTACCAACACATACCCAACTTTATTGTCATCTCACCCACACACTCAAAAGTTGTCGAAAAAAGTTTCCATAAGTAAGAGCAGCGTAGCTATAAGAATTCGCACTCTTAATAAGAATTATATGCGTTAGAGCGAGCAAGTGAAAATCAGGCGAAATTTGACAGCGAATTTCAAATTTGATTCTAGTAGGCTGCGAAGAAAAACATCAATTTCGCGCAAAATTTTGGAGGTAAGAAGCAATTTAATTTGATTAAATGTAATTTTTCTTTTATTAAATACATATATGTATATTTTATATATCCATAGATAGCCAAACATCAGCAGGAGACTTAAGCCATCAGAACCTTGAAGGTAAGAAGACTAAAGTTTCCCAATTTAACATAGTTTGG
>NW_023458555.1:101711650-101719887 GCF_013731165.1 Rhagoletis pomonella | reverse complement strand
TTCTCAATTACAGTTCACGTTTAGTTCTCTTTATTTCAAAGTTTTAATAATTCAATTTTTAAGTTTTTGCGCACAAATTAAATTTTTCGCTGCTTCTGCGTGTATATAAAAAACCGAAGTGACAATAAAAAAAATGGCTGTGCCGATTGGCAATCGCTATTCAGCAATATTAACAAGTACTGCCATTAACAAGTATTGAGGGATTCCAACTACGGCAACCCTTTGCCCTTTGTTTACATTTCTTCTTCGTACAGCTAAATGCATATTGCAACTTGAACACATATTGGTATGTATAGGACTTCAAGAAATAAATACAATAGGTTCAATTAAATACACCTTTTTCTTAATTATAGGTTGGAACGTGTGGTTGCTGATCTCGCGTAGACAACAACAATTAGTTTTTATTCCAGCTTTGCAAAATTTGACTTTTTCACTGCTAACATATAGATGTTTGCAAAAGGTGCAAAATTTTTATTAAAACTTAAAGCGTAAAGTGATATTATAATCAAAAGAAATGTATTCGATTTACCCTTCCTTTGATGTATGTTTACAGTTTTCAATCATTTATAAACTTAATTTTCTGATGGTGCCCCTGGCGATAAAGGTGCTGGCGTTGAAGGTGCTGATGGTGAATGCCAAATTTGTAAACAAACAAAAATATCAATTAAAATTTATAAACATATATAAAATCTCAATATATACCTTTAGAATGTAGCTAAGTCGCTGATGTTTTGCAATATAAAAGAAAAATTACATTTTAATCAAATAAAATTGTTAAATATGTATACTTACCTACAAAATTTTCTCAAAGTGACATTTCTTCACAATATGTACACTGCCATCAAAACTCCGATGTTTCTAACATGCTCGCTCTAACGCATGGAATTCTAATCGGGTACGCAGCTCTAACAAAAGGAAATTTTTTTGACAGTTCCAACAAAAAATTTGTAAGTGTGTGGGTGAGATGACAAAAAAGTTGTGAATGTGTTTGAATTTCTGGGAAAGTGGTGAGCCGTGGCTGGCAGGGTATGTGGCGGCATTTGTACTTTCGCAAACTTTGTACTTTAATGCAACCCTGCGCTAATTTTTGAGTTGTAAAATAAAAATCAATCTGGCATCACTAAAATTGTTCATCTTCCCTTTTTTCTTTCTGGATGTCATCACAGTTGGACGTTCTTGCCGGAATATCAACGCGAACTATTAACCTTATTATCTTATAAACGACTAAGCAATATTTTAAGCAATAAAGCATTTTAAATATTATTCGGCTGTTTGGTTTATTTAAACGAGTTCTTTGTGAGGTAACTCAACACAAAACCTCCAAACTGGTGACCCCGACGTGATCGGTAAGCACGTGCACACAAGTAGCCATTTTGAGGTAAGAGTAAAATGGTGGACAACGTTTTGCCACCAGGAGCATCTCAAACTCCTTCGCCTAAACTTGGAGAAACAATGGCATACCCTAACTCCATTGCCGTAGTATATGCCAGACTTCCAATACCACCGATGGCAAGCATCAACATAGAGGTCTGGTTTACCTCTATGGAATTTTGGTTCACCGCTTCGGGCATTACGGCTGATAAGCAGAAAACGGCAACAGTGTTAGCAGCTCTCGACCCAAACGTCTTAAGTCAACTGGGCGACGTCTTGCAGCGCTCCAACAAAACGAAAGATTCGACTACGTTAAGCAAAAAATAATCGAGGATTTTGCCGATAGTGAACAGCGGCGGCTCAACCGGGTACTTTCGGAACTACCTCTTGGCAACAAGAAGCCGTCCGAGCTTTTCTTTGAGATAAGGCGCGTCGCAGGCAATACTCTTGGTGATGCTGCTCTCAAAAGCCTCTGGATTAAGCGCTTACCAGAGTTCGCGCAGCCAGTAGTAGCAGATTCGTCTGGCTCATCCGCGGAGTACACGAAGATAGCTGACTCCATAGTAGACGCCATCGCACCTCAGCAGCTCAATCGCGTTAAGTCAACACCCTCCAGCGAGATTCATGAACTACGCGCTGTTGTTTTGGAACTTGGCAAAAAATTCGACAAGCTCACAACTCGCTCACGCTCGCAAAGTCGTAGGCGAACAAACCCATGACAGAATTCAAACGCTCTCGACAGCTCTAAATGTGTTACATCTTCGCGAGAATCATCTTCAGTACGAGACTGTTGGTATCATCTAAAATACGGACGAAATGCCAGGAAATGCCGCAGTCCTTGCCGCCAGAGCAAACGTGCTCTTCGAGCGGTATCGTCCGAACCATCCTGACTATTGAAGGGCGTGGCGGATTGCAACGAGGGTCCCGTCACAGAGCGCAAAGTACTTCGTCTGCAGGTGCACGAACGACATACAGGCAAAACATTTCTCGTCGACACTGGTGCCGACGTATCGGTGCTACCCATGTCTGCAAAGCCCTATGACATTCGACCAACCGCAACAAAACTCTACGCTGCCAATGGTTCCGCCATCAAAGTCGTCGGAGAGAAACGAATCAACTTGGACTTGGGCCTTCGTCGGAATTTCTCGTGGTCCTTCATAGTTGCCGATGTCACAACCACAATAATCGGCGCGGACTTTATTCGCTTTTACGACTTGCTCATCGACTTGCGTCGTAACCGAATCATAGACAACCTCACGAAACTTCGATCATCTTTGACTGCGCCAACGCTATGCAAGGCAACCGAAATCAAAACATTCGACTCCACCGACCCGTTCGCCGATCTGTTGTCCGAGTGTTCGGAGATCACGAAGCTGGCGCCTCATGGTTTCCTGACAAAATCGACAGTCGTCCACCGCATTTTAACAACCTCCCAGCCAGTGTTTTCTAGACCACGACGTCTTGCGCCTGAGAAACTGACAGCTGCACGTAACGAGTTCAACTTTTTACTTAAGGCGGGCATATGTCGACCGTCCAACTGGTCAAGCCCGTTGCATATGGTGACGAAAAGCGACGGCACCTGGAGGCCATGCGGGGACTCCGCGCACTCAATGCGCAAACGTTGCCTGACCGATACCCCTTGCCGTATCTAACCGACTTCACGTCGAATTTACAAGGCATGACAGTGTTTTCAAAAATCGATCTCCAACGTGCCTTCCACCAAGTACCCATCCACGAGGATGATATAGCTAAAACGGCAATCACGGCGCCATTCGGGATCTTCGAGTTTAGGTTTATGACATTCAGCCTCTGCAACGCTGCGCAGATATTTCAAAGGCTCATAAATGAAGTAGATTATACGTTTCCCTACATCGATGACATTTGCATCACTTCGCCGTCGGTCGAGCAGCACAAGCAAGATTAACGCGAAGTTTTCAAGCGCCTCCGGGACAATAATCTGGCAATAAACGTTTCCAAATGCGAGTTTGGTAAGAGCGAGTTGAAGTTTTTAGGGCACCTGGTCGACGCTAGAGGCATACGTCCTCTACCTGAGAGGATAGCAGCGATTCGCGATTTTCCGAAGCCCACAGTAGCAAAAGAACTGAAGAGCTTCATCGCCATGGCAAAATTCTACCGCAAATTCCTACCGAACGCTATCGAGTACCAGTTCCACCTTCAACAGCTAATTACGGGCAATAAGAAGAACGACCGTACAATTGTCGTGTGGAACAGTGAAGCCGAAGACGCCTTCGATCGTTGCAAATCAGAACTGGCGAAAGCAACATTACTGGTGCATCCGTCACCCGGCGCTGAGTTAGCCTTATACGTCGACGCTTCGGACCCCGCTGTCGGAGCCGCATTGCACCAACTCCAAGGTGGAGAACTTCAGCCACTCGGCTTTTATTCGAAGAAGCTGACCAGCGCGCAACGTAAATATAGTACGTACGACCGTGAGCTGACCGTGGAATACCAAGGCGTATGTCACTTTCGGTACATGATCGAGGGTCGAAATTGCCAAATTGTCACCGATCATCGCCCGCTAGTATACGCCTTTCGCCAGAAGCTAGAAAAAGCTTCACCTCGTCGCGTAAGGCAGTTGGATTTCATTGGTAAATTCACGACCGATATTCGACACGTACCCGGTGCAGAAAATTCCACAGCAGACCTGCTCTCTCGCATGCAAGCAATCGAACAAATTATTGATACGTTAAGGTCGCAGCCGCGCAGCAAGCTGACACTCTGAAAGGCTTTTGCGCATTTCCCACAAAAATCCTCCATAATAAAAACGAAAGAAAAGCAAATGGAAATAGCAGCAAAAAACACGTCGAAACACAACGGCAGATCAGACAATTTATATAATTTAGTATAAAAACTAATTACATTCTCCAATTCAATTGGTACATTTGTTTTTGCGGTTGAAACAAAGTATCACTGTTATTTTGTATGCCTTGGTTTGTATATAATATTGCTGCAACTATATCAGTGCTCAATCTGGTCCTCAAGTCAGTCCTATACACTCCAACTACTAAATACACGTTCTACTGAAACATCAGAAAAGGGCTATATTAGTAATATAATTTTTTTTAATTGGGAAACTTATATGAACCTGAAGATTCTTTTAATTCAAAAACTTTCTTCCTATAATTTTCTAGATCTAATGAAGAATCAACATGAATATCCTTATGATCGAACAATGCGGGTTCTCTCCATTCGTTACCGAGATTTTGCAAGTTCAAAATAAGTTGAAAATATAACGATGGAATCAAAAAAATTATCGATAACATTTTGAATATTTAGCAGCAAATGCAATGTGCTTAAGAGCGAAAAATGCCACACAAGCGGCTTGACAAACCAAGCGAAATACCCTTTTGCTTAAAGCTATTAATGGTGTTTGAGTCATATTTTTCACATTCACGAATGCGAATGCGAATTTTCGTAGCGCGAATGTGCGAATGCGAATGTTAGGAATAACATCAAAAAAACTATAGGCTGCATTTCTTAATTCATTCTGAACGTTTGGAATAAACGTTTTTGTTTTCTTATTCTTTAGAACGTTCCTGATGATATGTTAACGTATATTTCAAACGCATTCTGTTTATTCCGGCTGTGAAATGGGATTATCCGGAATGTATAAAGAAACGCAGCCATAATGAACTTAAGTGATCGTTTTTTTATATTTAATATTTAAAAAATGTGTATGTTTTAATGTCAAATATGTTAATAGTCAAAGTTCAAAAGGGGCATATTATGTTTCAAAAATACTAATTTTGCTGCCTTTTCTTCCATGAGGCGATTTCTTAAACGCTCGTATATAAGGCTGGCTGCACGGAACAATTGCTCACTTGGTACGCTGGCGGGTGGAAAGCTCAAATATTGCGGGCCATATCTGTCAATTTCACCTATTTTAGTTTAGTTTTCCACCAATCGAGAGGATTTTCACCGAGATGAGCGCGTTTTTCATTAAGATAGGTCTTCAATTGAGCTTTAATTTCACATTTTTTAATGTCTCCAGATTCTACATCCGAGGCTTCGCTTTCGTTGGAGGAATCTAAAATTATTTCTAGGTTGCTTATAAGACTTTTAGCAGTACTTGATATACTACTTAGCGTTTAGCTAAGAAAAAAGATTTTCCGTACGCTTCAAAGGCAGTTAAAAAATGCGTGTAATTTTCGTCACGAAATTTATATCATACATTTTGTGTTTCTAGTTCAGCTTTCGTCACTCGAAAATTTTACCTCAAAGAGGTGTTTTATTTGATATCGATATTAAAATCGACGAAAATACAAACAATAATCTAAATGTTTTATTTTTCTCAAATAAATTGCTAAAAATATTATCTAAATCTAAATTATGTATTCAAATCGATTTTTCCATTGAAACACATAATTTTTCGAATACGGAATAAAGCGAAAAAGAATGATCATATCCTTTGTATTCGAAAAAATAAAAAATAAAAATATGAGAAATGATAAAAACTTATCAACTTGGTAGCAACTTTGGATACAATAAACAACTGTATTCGTCTGATAGTCTCGTAGTTTATTTTGGGTAAGATTTCTCCGGGGTGTGGGGCGCACACATGTGCTTTTTAAAGAAGTGTTCCTTCTATCACGTGTACGGTGTTGCACTCGTGCTATTAAACTAATGCTTTTTTCTCAAGTAGTTTTGCTCAGTGGCAATTTACATATGTATGTACGTAGTAGCGGTACATTGGGTGATTGCTGATATCCACAGCAATGACATGGACTGAGTAGTGCGGCCTCAGTGGTAGTTTAAAAAATTGAATTTTTTCGAATTTCAGGCAGCAGCCACGCCCACAAAGGCATACGAATCAAAACATCCTGGAACAAAACCTTCTTAGTTTTTTTTTTACTTTAATTCCTAAAAGTTTGAAAAAAATTAAATGATGGTACGTACAGACGCCACATACATACCAAAGCATCTCGTAGTGGAGACACGAACCAAAACACATTTACCTCTATACCTTTCCAACTAGTAGCCGGAACTTAATATGTAAGGTACCGTTTGAAAGGTATTGGCCTATAGAATAACACTAAGGGCCGGTTGTTGAATGTATGATTAGCACTAATCGGAGGTAGAAGCTCTGGTTATATACAACGACTGCTTTATCGATCACATGTTATATGCATGATGTCGAAAACGTCGATAATGATGTTTAACCGGCAAGTAGTGATAACCAGACATTGAACAACCGGCCCTAAATATGTTGGGTGTACCCACATGCACCCTTAAACAGGCAAAAGCAAAAAAACGTTTTTTGTTTCGCAATACTTCAGCCAAATTTTTAAGAATCCAGTTAATCGTTTATAAAGCTTGAATACATTTTCTGGACACACTCTGCAAGACCTTTCCAACGATATCTCAAACATGTCGATTGGATGTCGGGATAAAAACTTCCAAATCTTGTGTATATATAAGCGAGTCATTTCAGCATGCTACTGTGTCTGCTTTCGACACTCGCGCGCACTGCCGTGCGCTGTGATAAAACTATGTGTTTATTTAATAATTAAGTTACATTATATATCTTAATAGTATTTAAAAAGTGAGAACAGGTGATTTAATGATTTTTTTCGGGGTAATTGCCCATACAAAACAACGAAATTTAACAAAAGTTTTTTGTTTATAACTTTTAAGTGGTTAATAATATTAACCTTCCGCCCCGGATTTTTAATACGGGGACCGAAACGCGTCGATTGGTACCCCTCCAGACATTTCCGGACCTTTTTCAGCAATTGTTACCCTATACTAGAGAAATAAAAGAATTACTTATACTATATCAGCCGAAAAAAATTTTTAAGATGTTATCTCACAAAATAACTTCACCATACGAACTGGGGTCTGCACTCTACATGGGTATAGCTATGATACAAAAAAGAATTTGTTTATTTTCCATTAGAGAACCGAAATAGTATGTATGTATGTATGTAGATAGGTTCATTCCTTATCTTTTCGGACTAAAATCTGAAAAGTCTCAAAATGCAAGAGCGTAGGCAAAATGCGCTCACTAAAAGAGAATAACAGGAAAGAGTAAAGGAACGCAAAAAACCAAATTTTTAGTCCAAAGAAGAATGGCAACAACAAAACTAACGTCCAGCAAGAATGGAAATGTATGTACAAAACACATTCACACAAGCACAAGCACAATAAACACTTACTATATCAATTATTTTTTGCCTCCTTCCACTTTTAATTCACTTTTTTTACTTCTTAGATTATTCTCACTTTTTGTGTATTCTTCAAGGACGCATTGTAACGTTAATTTTAGCGTTTACCAAAAAAAAAATCTATCGTTTCTGTTGAAACTATTCATTTTTTATCGTTTAGGTAATTATCAAAATAGTTATGTTTACTTATTAACGAAAAGAAATTCAATCGTTAATGCTGAAGCTGTAGCATGCATTTAAGTGCTAGGTGTTTATAGCTTGCAATGGCATACAACAACAACTTTTCGTTGATTTATTTTGTTTCGATGTTAACGATTGATGATTTATTTTGAATCAACGTTAACGATTGAGTTTTGTTTCGTTAATTCAGTTCTGAGACGAAACAAAATTATTTTGATAAGTTATTTTTGCGCATCAACAAAACGAAATCGATTCATATAGTTTGTTGAGCATCTCTGCTATTCTTTAATTTCCGTTAATTTTAATTTAGTTGAGTTTGACACTTTTCAAGATTTTGCCAGCAAAAATTCTCCCGACTGAAGAGAATCACTCTCACTGAGTGTTCTTCTGTCATTTTTGCTGTCATTTTCGAGTAAAGGAACGCTTTTTGGACTAAAAGCTCAGTTAGTCTAGACTTACCTTAATTCAACTTACCGTAAGATATCATCAATGATTAGTCAA
>NW_023458555.1:101688000-101711640 GCF_013731165.1 Rhagoletis pomonella | reverse complement strand
AAAATCGTTGGACCATGTAGTCTATTTGTGGTAAATTGGAGTACTTACAAAAGTGTTCCTCTGTCATGCTGTAGCGGACCAACTCGTGTCTCTGCGCCCGCTTATTGTTTGTTATCCGATCACTGCTCGTGTTTTAACGAAACGTGATTGAAGTTGAGCATTTGAAAGCACATTCTCATGTCTGGCTGTAGCTGAATGTGTAGAGATGCTCGCTGTTAGTTCTTAGCTCCCAGCATGTACGGGTTTGAATGCCGTCAGAGGCAACATGTAATTTTTAATTTTTATCTTGGTTTTTATTAATTTCGAAAAAGCATCTGAGAAGTGAAGAGCAAAAGCGTGTACAAACGAAAAATATAACAACAATGCCATTGTTAATATGTTGGAGTAGTTTTGTGCTACTCTGAAGTAATGCAGGGATGGAGTATATGGTCCTGCCCTAGGGCATCGCAATGTTAATTGGGCCATATTTTTTATATGAATTGTCGTTAATTTTGGAGTACTCCTTGGTCCTTAGGGAGTACTCTTTACACGCATGCATGGAGTAGTCGCGATTTTTGCAGGGTATCTGCACACTTGTCGTCCAATCATAGTTGCGTTATCGTATCGCCCTGAAATTTTGAGCCGAGCAGATGCATTTCAAAGGAGATCTGCACACTTGTCGTTATCGGCTAGTTATTGGCAAATCGTAGAAGATGCAGAAACGGATAAGTACGGCACTGTCGTTTGCTAATCGTTGTGCACGCACTGTTTGTTTAAATTTTATGGGGAAAAATTAGTGAAAAAGTTAATATTTGCATTAAAATTGCATAAAAATTAGTATTTTTTACATAAAATCTGTGGAAATTATTAAAAAGTGGATAATTGCATTAAAATTCAATAAATGTGAGCGTCTTAACTATAAAATATGACGAAATTGTAAAAAGTCTCTGTGTGCATGCACAAAACACATTTCAGGAAAAGAAAAGAAGAGATATTACTGAAAAATGATGTCTAGAATTGATGCAGCAAAGTCTATATTTTAAAAATTGCAGGTTTTTGTAAATATTTCGCGAAAATATCAACCAGAAAAACAGAAAATACCTGCTCCAAGTGAATTTTTAGACGCCAAATGAATTGAAATATCACGACCGAGTGTACGAAAGTGTAGTCGTCATGTAATCGTTGCATCATAATTGTGACGATGAAGCACTATGATTGGACGACCAATGTGCAGAAAGCCTAAAGGAACGTAAAAAACAAAATTTTTAGTCCAAAGAATGGCAACAACAAAACTAACGTCAAACAAGAATAGAAATGTATGTACAAAACACATTCACACAAGCACAAGCACAATAAACACTTACTATATCAATTATTATTTGCCTCCTTCCACTTTTAATTCACTTTTTTTACTTTTTAGATTATTCTAACTTTTTGTGAATTCTTCAAGGACGCATTGTAACGTTAATTTTAGCGTTTACCAAAAAAAAATGTATCGTTTCTGTTGAAACTATTCATTTTTTTATCGTTTAGGTAATGATCAAAATAGTTATGTTTGCATATTAACGAAAAGAAATTCAATCGTTAATGCTGAAGCTGTAGCATGCATTTAGGTGCTAGGTGTTTATAGATTTATTTTGTTTCGATGTTAACGATTGATGATTTATTTTGCATCAACGTTAACGATTGAGTTTTGTTCTGAAACGAAACGAAATTATTTTGATAAGTTATTTTTGCGCTGCAATTTAAAATGCAACATTTAGCACTTTCGAACATATGTTTTCGAAGAGCGTTCATGCTATCGCAGTTAGCAAATGTGCATTTACGCGAGTTCGAAATCGTATGCTTTTGACAAACAGCCGTGTTCCACTCGCTTATTCAGATCCGTATCTATTACGATCAATTCTCACGCAGAAGATAATGTGCAAAAACCCTACTGAAAAGGAAAAAATTAATTTTAAACTAAAAATTCAATACAAAAACTTGAATTGTTTTAACCATAACCGAAAATTTGTTTGTGTTTGTCGGTGCTGTCAATTAAAATTTCCTCACTTAATTAGGAAACAAAACAAACAGAGTTGATCACAAATTGATCCAGATTTCTATCAGCATCACATCGATGTTGAATTTGCGTAACTTTTGTTTATACAAATAATGTAAAATAATAAATGAAATCTCGATCGGCGATCACTGAAACGCAGCTAGCCACTATATACGCGAAAAAGCGATGTTGCCACCTTTTCTCATTAAACCATGTTCAAATCGTGGAAATTTTGGAAGATCACAGGGTTGCTTTTAGCATTTAAATTCTTAATGCAAAAATGGAGTTGCATTTATTTGAATTTAGGTGACGAATTTTGTATGGATAAATGTACAGTTGGAGTAGCATTTAGAGCTAAATGCGCTAAATGTGCTTTTACGCGTAAGCAAAAACAGTCCATAAGTTAGGTTTTAACTAACCGCCAACACAGTTTCTCATATAACAGGTTGGCCAAAATATTGAGTTAAGTTAAGTTACGGAAATTAAGTATAGACTAACTGAGCTTTAAATCTGACTACTTCGGGCTTTTTCTGCCTATTTCTGGGAGATAACGAACGCAACTTCTTCAATGACCGAACCGAAGATGGCCGCACGTGTGAGTAACGTGTTGTCCGAATACGTTTCAAAATATGCTGACAGATGTTAAAAGCGTAAGAATATTATAAGGCGAATATGATAAGTGCTAATTTATTATGTGTTTAATAGCAATTATGAGTATTATGTACGCAGAATTCTCCTTTTTGTGTTGAATTGTCAAGTGCATAAAACACCTTCTGCCAAAGTAGTATTATTGACATAGAACTCTCTCTGCGTAGGAGGCCTTCGGCCACGCTTAGGGATTATAACCCTTACTACGAAGAACTCTCCTATATATACAGGGTGTCCCAGAAGTAACGTGCCAAACTTTAGGGGAGGGTAGGTGGGGGGGTGAGCTCACTGATAAACAAAAAAATTTCCGGTAAAAGTGTCACCGCTTTTGAAATATTTACATTTTTTCGAATTAAAAAAAAATCGTGCCTTTTCATGTGTTTTCTTTAACTGCAACTACAAACCGGGCAATACTTAGTAAATTTTTTATGTAAAATACTTCCAGATAGTTGCCTCTCCATACTCAATTGCAATGTAGTTAAAATATATTAAGGAACCATCATAAAATTAGGACTATTTCTGGATTTTTAACTTTTTGATATTTTCTTCCCCAACTTTGACCATCTCGGGTGAAAAAAAATGTACTGAGCTATAACTTTACATTACATAAAAAAATTGCTAATTTCATAAAGATTTCAGAAAGGTGCCACACTTACTTTTTTGAATAGAAAAAAAAAGTTATAGCCGCTTTTGTGGGTAAAGGACTGAGACACGCTAGAATGTATTTAATAGTACATAGGTACATTATTACCTGCTCCTGACATTATTTTGTGTTACTTACCGGAATTAGTGAAAGTGGATTTTGTGAAATTGGACCCTTCGAACATTGTGTTATTAATACTATGACAGAGAACACGCAGTATACGTCGCCTGAATATGCGGATATTCACCTAATTTACGGTGAAGCTTGCTGTAATGCCAGAGCTGCTCAAAGACTCTATGCAGAGCGATACCCCAATCGTCGACATCCGGATCGTGAAGTATTCGCTTGGACCCATAGAGAAATATATGAAGGTAAGTGATTTTTACACCTTTCTTGTTTGCTTGCTTGTTAACTATCATTTTTCACTTTTTTAAGGTCGCATACCTGGAAGACGTGGCGGCGAAACAGGACGTCCTGCAACGGTAGATGTTGAAGCTGTGTTAGAGGAAGTGGAACTAGGTCCATCGACTTCAGTGAGAATGATGGACAGACGGACGGGAATACCAAAAACTACAGTTCACAAAGCTTTACAAGACCATCGATTTCATCCATACCATATTCAACGTGTTCAGGCTCCACAAGAAAGAGATTACCTGTCGAGAGTTAGATTTTGCCGTGAAATGTTGCGAATGCATGAATCAGACCCCAACTTTTTTAATAAAATAATTTGGAGCGATGAATCATCATGCAAACGTGATGGTTATTTTAATTTACATAACCTTCACAGTTGGCAGATAGGCAATCCTCACGAAATGAGAGAGGATCGTTCGCAGTACCGGTACAAAATAAATTTATGCTGCGGTATTTTTAATTGTCAGATATTGGGACCTGTGGAACTGCCGCCAACGCTCAACTCTCACAGTTATTTAGAGTTCCTTCAGGAATGGCTTCCAACTCTTTTGGAAGATGTACCCTTAAACCTGCGGCGAAGACTATGGCTGCAAAATGACGGGTACCCTGCTCACTACGGGCGTGAAATAAGAGCTCATTTAGACGAAACTTATCCTCGCCGATGGATTGGACGATACGGGCCAATCACGTGGCCCGCTCGATCGCCAGACCTGAATCCATTAGATTTTTTCTACTGGGGCTGTCTTAAGGACAAAATTTATTCAAAAACAATTCAAAACGAAGAGCATTTGCGGGAACAAATAAATGGAGCTGCTGCTGAGATAGCCCAATTGAGTTTAAGATCTCTAAAAGCGTCTTTTCTTAAAAGGTGCCGAGCTTGTACTAGAGTAGAAGGTCGCCAATTTGAGCATATTTTATCAATAAATGAATAAATTTTTCTTCAAACAACTCATGTATATCTTATTTCGCGTGAACCCATCCTTCACACAAAATATTGATAGATATAGCCCTTGTATAACAAGTCTATAAGACTCTAGTCCGAATTCCGGTAAGTAATATAAAATAATGTCAGAAGCAAGTAATTATGTACCTTTGTACTATTTAGCATGTCATTTGACGGTAACAAGAGCAAATTCAATTTAAATCTATTAAATACATTCTAGCGTATCTCAGTCCTTTACCCACAAAAGCGGCTATAACTTTTTTATTTCTATTCAAAACAGTAAGTGTGGAACCTTTCTGAAATCTTTATTAAATGATCAACTATTTTATGTAATGTAAATTTATAGCTCAGTACACTTTTTTCACCCGAGATAATCAAAGTTGGGGAAGAAAATATCAAAAAGTTAAAAATCCAGAAATAGTCCTAATTTTATGATGGTTCCTTAATATATTTTAACTACATTGCATTTGAGCATGGAGAGGCAACTATCTGGAAGTATTTTACATAAAAAATTTACTAAGTATTGCCCGGTTTGTAGTTGCAGTTAAAGAAAACACATGAAAAGGCAAGATTTTTTTTTAAATTCGAAAAAAGGTAAATATTTCAAAAACGGTGACACTTTTACCTGAAAATTTTTTGTTTATCAGTGAGCTCACCTCCGCACCTACTTTCCCCTAAAGTTTGGCACGTTACTTCTGGGACACCCTGTATAGCCTTCACAATGTAGAATCCTCTTTCTGTGTTGCGAAGAAAAGGAGCAGAAGTACTTTTGAGTACCACATCTTTCTGTGTAGGCGGCCTGCGGCCTTTCTTAGGGTTTATAACCCTCACCAATTAGAATTATCTTTCTGTGTCGCGAAGAAAATTAGCAGAAGTATTTTTAAGCAGAACTTCTTTCTGCGTAGGCGGCTTGCGGCTGCGCTTAGTGATTATAACCCTAACAAAATAGAATTCTCGTTCTGTGTTGCGTAGAAAAGAAGCAGAAGTATTTTTGAACAGAACTTCTTTCTGCCTGTGGCCGCGGTTAGGGATTATGACCTCACAAAGTAGAATTCTCTTCCTGTGTTGCGAAGAAAAGGAGCAGAAGTATTTTTGAACAGAACTTCTTTCAGTGTAGGCGGCCTGCGGCCGCGCTTAAAGCTGTTTTTCACTATGTCCAAGTCAGTGGCGTTTGTCATCAAATAAGTGAAAACACATTGTAAAATGCCATAAGAAAGCGGTTTATCGATTGATTTGGATCAAGATAGGTCTTTACTCGTGTAAATTCGCTGCGAAATCGGCTGTCTGTCAGTTTTGGCCTATAATATCATCGGTAAAGGTATGGATAAAGAAGATAAAGTGGTGTCAAATTATGTCGCCAAATTTTGGCGTCAAAATATGACATAGTGAAAATCACTCCTTAGGGATTATAACCCTCACAAAGTAGAATTATCTTTCTCTGTCGCGAAGAAAACAAGCAGAAGAATTTTTGAGCAGAACTTCTATCTGCGTAGGCGGCCTGCGGCCGTGCTTACAGATTATAACCCTCACAAAGTAGAATTCTCTTTCTGTTTCGCGAAGAAAATGAGCAGCAGGTGCTTAGGGACTATAACCCTCACAAAGTATATTTCTCTTTCTTTGATGCGAAGAAAAGGAGGAGAAGTATTTTGAGAAGAACTTCTTTCTGCGTAGGCGGCCTTCTGACGCGCTTAGGCATTATAACCCTCACAAAGTAGAATTCTCTTTCTGTGTTGCGAAGAAAAGGAGCAGAAGTATTTTGAGCAGAACTTCTTTCTGCGTAGGCAGTAGAATTCTCTTTCTGTGTTGCGAAGAAAAGAAGCAGAAGTATTTTTGAACAGAACTTCTTTCTACGTAGGCCGCCTGCGGCGCGCTTAGGGATTATAACCCTCACAAAATAGAATTCTCTTTCTGTGTTGCGTAGAAAAGGAGCAGAAGTATTTTCAGCAGAACTTCTTTATGCGTAGGCCGTGAAATTTTCTTTCTGTGTTGCGAAGAAAACGAGCAGAAGTATTTTTGAGCAGAACTTCTTTCTGTGAAGGCAGTGAAGAAGTATTTTTGAACAAAACTTATCTGCGTAGGCAGTAGAATTCTCTTTCTGTGTTGCGAAGAAAAGAAGCAGAAGTATTTTTGAACAGAACTTTAAATAAGTGAAAACACATTGTGAAATGGGATCAGAAAGCGGTTTATCGAATGATTTGCAGAAGTATTTTCAGCAGAACTTCTTTATGCGTAGGCCGTGAAATTCTCTTTCTGTGTTGCGAAGAAAACGAGCAGAAGTATTTTTGAGCAGAACTTCTTTCTGTTAAGGCAGGAAGAAGCATTTTTGAACAAAACTTATCTGCGTAGGCAGTAGAATTCTCTTTCTGTGTTGCGAAGAAAAGAAGCAGAAGTATTTTTGAAAAGAACTTCAAATAAGTGAAAACACATTGTAAAATGGGATCAGAAAGCGGTTTATCAATTGATTTGAATCAGGATAGGTCTTTAGTCGTGTACATGCGCTGCGAAATCGGCTGTCTGTCAATGTTTGGCCTATAATATTATCGCTAAAGGTATGGATAAAGGAGATAAAGTGGTCTCAAAATATGTCGCCGAATTTTGGCGTCAAAATATGACATAGTGAAAACCACTCTTTAGGGATTGTAAACCTCACAAAGTAGAATTGTCTTGCTGTGTTGCGAAGAAAAGAAGCAGCAGAAGCATTTTTAAGCATGACTTCTTTCTGCGTAGGCGGCCTGCGGCCGCGCTTATGGATTATAACCCTCATAAAGTAGAATTCTCTTTCAGCGTAGGCGGCCTGCGGCGCGCTTAGGGACTATAACCCTCACAAAGTAGAATTCTCCTTCTGTCTTGCGAAGAAAAGGAGCAGAAGTATTTTGAGCAGAACTTCTTTCTGCCTAGGCAGTAAATTCGTTTTCTGTCTTGCGAAGAAAAGGAGCAGAAATATTTTTGAGCAGAACTTCTTTCTGCATAGGCGGCCTCCGACCGCGCTTAAGGATTATAACCCTCACAAAGTAGAATTCTCTTTCTGTGTCGCGAAAAAAATGCGCAGCAGAAGTATTTTTGAGCAGAACTTCTTTCTGTGAAGGCAGTAGAGCTCTCTTTCTGTGTTGCGAAGAAAAGAAGCAGAAGTATTTTTGAACAGAACTTCTTTTTGTGAAGGCAGTAGAGCTCTCTTTCTGTGTTGCGAAGAAAAGAAGCAGAAGTATTTTTGAATAAAACTTCCCTCTGCGTAGGCAGTAGAATTCTCTTTCTGTGTTGCGAAGAAAAGAAGCAGAAGTATTTTTGAGCAAACTTCTCTCTGCGTAAGCGGCTTGGGGCCGCGCTTAGTGATTATGACCAGTGCACGGACTTAACCACTTTATTGGTAGATCTACCAACTTTTTAGCTGTTTCTTATTTTCTACCATTTCTACCAACAAAGGCTAAAAATTCACCAATATTTTCCCGAAAGAAAGCAAAGAGATTTAGATGAACACAGTGTATACATATTTTATCATGGAACATACCTAAAATAAACATGAGGAGTTAACTTTGACCATAACCAACTGTTTATGGAAATATTTTTCGTTTGCAATACGTTTTTTGTGGGAGACTGCCAAAGGAATGGTGTGCAAACTTAAATCATTTCAAAACTAATTTTAATCAAAAAATTTTAAAGTGCAGAGTAATTGTTTGTTTTATTGTAAAACAGGGCCAGAATCAAGACATCCGGGATCGAATCATATTCGAGTCGGAACTTTCTTTACAGCTTTTGGTAGCGAATTCACTTTTCAGTTCAAAATGTATTTGAGAGAAAACAGCTGTCATTTTGTTTCATTCGATTCGAATCGTGTTTCATTCGATCACGGATGCCATGATTTGGGCCCACTTTTATGTACTACATATTTATACCTTTTTTGTCGAATGTTTGATTGTTTTATAAAGAAATACAATTTATTCCAAGGCGAATTCATATAATAAGGTGACAGCAAAAGTTCAAAAACAAAAATTCCACTAACAAATTTTACCCATAATGACAATCAGGGCTATCACAGAATCCATCGTAGCCTCGATTTTCGTGAAATCTACGAAAGTGCTATCACAGAATCCGAATGGCTACGAACGTAAATTCAAAATTCGTAGAGAGCCTTCATTGAATCCGTTCGTAATGAAGATTCGTACAGATACTCTACGACGAGATTATTCTGTCGGAACAAAATTTAAAATCATTCAATCTTAAAAATAGTGGAAGAAAGCTGCATTACTTTTAATATTAAATATTTATTATACTCCAAATTTGTTATAGTTTGATATAATTCCATATATTTGTGTAAACGTACACGTAAAATACCAATGCTATACACACATACATATGTATGTACATACACGAATTCATCTGGTAGACGCTATTTAATGAATTAATATTTTGCATGAATCGAGGAAATAATAGTTTAGCAACAATTTATTAGGAAATAAACCCAATTACTTTAATATCATAAAAATTAATTTAAAAAAAAAATTTCTATTTAAAAAAATAAAATCTAAGCTAAAAATAAACTTAAAAAAATATTTATTAAAAAAATAAACAAAAACTAAATAAAAAAATAAAAAAAATCTCCACTGCCCCACGACTCGGCCTCGAACTCGGCTCTCTCAATTGGCAGTCTAGTGCCTTGCACACTCTGCCATTGGGCCTGATTGGTCAGCGTGAGCAAAATGACATACATAAATGCCTGTTGTTTCCTTTGCACTAACTGATTTCGAATCAGCATTCGAAGCTGGCAACGATATTTTCGAGTTCACTCGGATTCAGTGATAGCAATTTTTTCGTATTCGTAGCGGGCACTTGAATTCGTAGATTTTCTACGATGGATTCCGTGATAGCCCTGAATAAGAATTACAACAAATACATCATTTTGGCATTAAAAATCCCCAAGGCGAAAATTCAGCTGCTTTGGTAACACCATCTTACCTGAATTAGCTTTCATTTATCCTAAATGAGTAAAAATTATATAATAATGTTTCTTTTAAAAAACTCTACCAACTTCTACCAATTTTTGTTTGTAAAATCTACCAATATTAATTTTTTCGTAGTCCGTGCACTGATTATAACCCTCACAAAATAGAATTATCGTTCTGTGTTGCGTAGAAAAGGAGCAGAAGTATTTTGAGCAGAACTTCTTTCTGCGTAGACAGTGAAATTCTCTCTCTGTGTTGCGAAGGAAACGAGTAGAAGTATTTTTGAGCAGAACTTCTTTCTGTGAAGGCAGTAGAATTCTCTTTCTGTGTTGCGAAGAAAAGGAGCAGAAGTATTTTTGAACAAAACTTCTCTCTGCGTAGGCAGTAGAATTCTCTTTCTGTGTCGCGAAGAAAAGAAGCGGAAGTATTTTTGAACAGAACTTCTTTCTACGTAGGCGGCCTGAGGGCGCGCTTAGGGATTATAACCCTCACAAAGTAGAATTCTCTTTCTGTGTTGCGAAGAAAATGAGCAGAAGTATTTTTTAGCAGAACTTCCTTCTGTGTAGCCGGCCTGCGGCCGCGCTTAAGGCTGGTTTTCACTATGTCAAAGTCAGTGACATTTGTCATCAAATAAGTGAAAACACATTGTAAAATGGGATCAGAAAGCGGTTTATTGATTGATGTGGATCAGGATCGGTCGTTAGTGGTGTATATGCGCTGTGAAATCGGCTGTCTGTCAGTTTTTGGCCTATAATATCATCGGTAAAGGTATGGATAAAGGAGATAAAGTGGTGTCGAAATATGTCGCAAAATTTTGGCGTCAAAATATGACATAGTGAAAACCACTCTTTAGGGATTATTACTCTAACAATGTAGAATTCTCTCTCTGTGTCGCGAAGAAAAGAAGCAACATTATTTTTGAGCAGAACTTCTTTCTGCGTAGGCGGCCTGTGGCCGCGCTTAGGGATTATAACCCTCACAAAGTAGAATTCTCTTTCTTTGTCGCGAAGAAAATGAGCAGCAGAAGTATATTGAGCAGAACTTCTTTCTGCGTAGGCGGCCTGCGGCCGCGCTTAGGGATCAAACCCTAACAAAGTAGAATTCTCTTTCTGTGTTGCGAAGAAACGGAGCAGAAGTATTTTGAGCAGAACTTCTTTCTGCGTAAGCAGTAAATTCGTTTTTCGTCATGCGAAGAAAAGGAGCAGACCGCGCTTAGGGATTATAACCCTCACAAAGTAGAATTCTCTCTCTGTGTCGCGAAGAAAATGAGCAGAAGTATTTTTGAGCAGAACTTCTTTCTGCGTAGGCGGCCTGCAGCAGCGCTTATGGATTATAACCCTCACAAAGTAGAATTCTCTTTCTGTGTCGCGAAGAAAATGAGCAGCAGAAGTATTTTTGAGTAGAACTTCTGAGACCGCGCTTTGGGATTATAACCCTCACAAGGTAGAATTCTCTATCTGTGTCGCGAAGAAAAGAAGCAGAAGTATGTTTGGTCAGAACTTCTTTCTACGTAGGCGGCCTGCGGCCGTGCTTAGGGATTATAACCCTCACAAAGGAGAATCCCCTTTCTGTGTTGCGAAGAAAAGGAGCAGAGGTATTTTTGAGCAAAACTTCTCAACAATAAACGTGACTGTACTATAATTATTATGTATATTTAAATCATACAATCAATAACACTGTAAGCCGTGTATTGGACCAAACCAACTTTTTTAAGAGATTGAGGAGTCATAAATACAAAAAGTAAGTTCTCCCTTTTTCGAAGTTCGCCTCCGAAATCGAGAAATGGGCCTTCGAAGTTCGAAATTGGACCTTTGGTAAAAAATTAATTTTAACTAGCTGTGCCCTGCCACGCACAATATTTTTCCATTCTCTACGCAGATATCAATGCTATCTGGTTTGCCGACTTGCAACATAGATTTGTTCATGTGAGAAGCAATCGGCATCTTAATCTAAACCATACTTTTCCAAAGGTTGACCTCGAGCATTATTGATTGCGATTCCGAAAGCCAATGGAATTGGGATTTGCCATCTTTTAAATTGAAATGGTGTATTGGTCGGAATCATGGGATTCCTTCACCTTTGAAAGGCCACGTTAAAATCTTTGCTTTCACTACGTTGTTCATCAAATTCTTAACTGCGAGTCGCTTGCCGTTGCAGAGTTTTGGCTGATTAATATTCCGCAACATGATAATTGCCACACCTCTTTTCAATTTCAGAATGTTGTTGTCCCTGGAAGATCAATCGAGTTCAAAAATTCCGTTGAATAATTAACTGCTTCACTTGTTTTCACAACGGTGTTTATCTACGTACATATATGTTATTGCATTACTTCGAACTCTGGATTGAAAAACATTATTGAGTTGATAGACATCCTTATTCTTGCGGCAAGAATAGCTCGTTCACTGAGCCAACCGTGACTCAGATAATTAATTTCGATGTTCCTAAGTTACAAAAATTATCAGGCAATAAAATTCGTCCTAATCTCTCATTGACTGGCACCTTTCCGTTCCCTGTGTTCAGTAATTGTGGCGAGAATACCTAGGCTGATTAATCGCTCTTTAGTTGGGCACGCATATTCGTAGTCAACTACAATGTATGTATGTTCGTCTTTCCACAATGTTGAATATTTCGGGCAAGCATTTATCTCGTCCGCTGGTGTCAATCGAGAAATTACAGGCAATGTTTGCGCAAAATCTCCTGCGAGCAATATCAATGCATTCCCGAATGGATGAATATTTCTACGAAAATCTCACACCGATCGATCAAGAATCTCAAGAGATTTTTTATGTACCGTTGCACATATTTGCAGTCTTTACTTTTAGATAGGGCATAATCCTATTGGAAATATTTCTAAATCAAGATTTCTCAAATGCCTTTAGTTTGGGACCCATATTGTAACATTTCATTTATTTTACCAATGTAATTAAGTTAAATTTTCAAACAGGTGGCAACCCTCCTCAAACATATTTTCGACTTTCGTCTTTGGAAAATTCTTTAGTTTGATACCATTGCAGTATTTCATCTATTTTATCAATTTAATTGTACTCAAAAATATTTCCAGCAGTTATCTTTCTTACACCTCTTTAACTTTATATCTATATTGTAATACATTATTTAGTTTATCAATTAAATTGCCCTAAATTTTTCAACAGGTGGCAACCCTCCTTTGAAATATTTCCGATTTTAAGCCTTCCTAAAACTCTTTAGTTTGATACCCACATTGCAATATTTCATTTATTTTATCAATTTAACTGAGTTAAAATTTTCAAATAGCTAGAAACCTTCCTCAAAAATATTTCCAGCTGTTATATTTCTTAAGCCTCTTTAATTTGATACGAATATTGTAAAATTTAAATTTTTTATCAATGTAATTTAGTTAAACTTTCAAACAGCTGGCAACCCTCCTCAAACATATTTTCGGCTGTAAGCTTTCTTAAAACTATTTAGTTTGACACCCACATGGCAATATTTAATTTATTTTATGAATTTAACTGAGTTAAAATTTTCAAATCGGTGGCAACTATCCGCAAGAGTATTTCCAAAAGTCTTCTTTCTTAAACCTCTTTAATTTGATATCTCTTCTTCTTCTTCTTTATTGGCGCTGTAACCGCCTAAGCGATTTTGGCCGAGTCCAGAACAGCACGCCAGTCATTTCTCTTCTGTGCTAACTGACGCCAATTGGAAACGCCAAGTGAAGCCAGGTCCTTCCCCACCTGGTCTTTCCAACGCAGAGGAGGCTTTCCTCTTCCTCTGTTACCAGCATCGCGGCCCGCGTTGAATATTTTCAGAGCAGACAGAGCGTTTCTGTCCATTCGAACGACATGGCCAAGCCAGCGGAGCCGCTGAATTTTAATTCGCTGCACTATGTCTATATCGTTGTAAAGCTCATACATCTCATCGTTAAATCGTCTGCGATATTCGCCATCACCAACGCGTAAAGGTCCGTAAATCTTTCGCAGAATCTTTCTCTCGAAAACTCCAAGAGCCGCCTCATCAGATGCTTTCATACCTATATCACTTAAATTGAGTTAAATTTTCAAACAGGTGGCAACCCTCCTCAAACATATTTCGGCTATGAGCCTTCTTAAAAATCTAAAGTTTGATATCCAAATTTGATTTCTTAAACCTCTTAAATTTAATATCTTTATTGTAATATATCATTTAGTTTATCATTCAAATTGCGCTAAATTTTTGACATTCGCTTTTTTCACCGTTTTTCGTCAAGCAAAAAACTGCAATATCTTTTTTACCACGCGGTTCTGTTAAAATTTGTTTCATTATACATTTAATAAGGATTAAATTGGTGGTTGAATAAATTACCCCATAATTGGTGACCCCGATAGGAAAGTAAAACTACCAACGCATCATTGACATTAACTAAACCAGGATGCCACCACAATTAGCAGATGAGCAGAAAACTGAACACGGTGATGAAAGTGGAGATCCAAAGGCCACCGCGGCAAACGAGCACCAGCAGGTAGTACCTCAAACACATGTCGGTGCAATTGGTTCGCTCAAACTACCGCGTTTCATGGCAGCAGATCCCGAACTGTGGTTCACACAAATACAAAGACTTCTGCTCGTTAACCGCATAAATTCAGATGTTTCAAAATTCTACAACGTCATCGTTGGCTTGGACACCGACACATTACGCTAAGTTTCTGACATCGCCAAATATCCGCCGGAATTAGGCAAGTATGAAAAGCTTAAAGAGGAGCTAATAACTCGCTTCGGCATCTCTAAGGAAAAATGCCTCCTGAAACTACTCTCCGGCACTGATCTTAGTAGCGGTCAAAGACCTAGCCAGCTCAAACAATGCATCGCGATGCACTAACAACCTTATGGCTACAACATATGCCCGACAACGTCAGGTGCATATCATTGTCATGCAAATCAACAGATCCGGAGGAGATAGCGAAAATAGCAGACAAAATAGTCGACAATACACCAACAAACGTATACCAATTAGACTCGTCAGCAAACTCCGCATCTTGCGACGCAATCAACAAACACAAACCGCAAAAGTTCGATGCAAGTCACGGCCTTGGAGGAATCAATGAATCAAATTGCTTTAAAACTCAGTGAGCTTTCCACTAACATATAGGGCGAAACATAATACCATAACGCACAATCTTCACGTTTCGCTAGCCAATCGACTTCCAGGCGCTCGAACCAAAAAGTCGGTAAATACCACATTCGCTTCGGCAAAGCAGCGTTCAAATGTACACCACCATACGAGTTCATAAATACGACAAACTCCAAAAGTGCGGGAAACTAGAGTCGCTGCCGTCTGTCCATGCAGCAGGCGGGAACATCAACAATGACTGCACCTCCGACTCCCGGTTATACGTTTTCGATAGCATCAACAGAATAAAATTCCTTGTTGACTCCGGCTCTATCGTTTCCACGATTCCACAAACGATACTAAAGTGGAAAAAACAACCAGCACAAAGAAGCATACAACTTTTCGCAGCAAACAACACCGCTATTTCCACTTACGGCGAAAAGTGTTTAACTTTAGACATCGGCACTAAACAAAAGTTTAGGTGGAACTTTTTAATCTCATATGTGAAATTTCCAATATTGGGCGCAGACTTTCTGTCAAAGTTCTGCTTGCTTGTCGATTTAAAGGCAAAGAAGCTCTTGTCGTCAGTAAGTGCAATGCACTCCCAAGCGGAAACACAGTCGCCTGAGATTATGCAACAAGCAAACAATGATACAGTAGCTTCCATAAAAATTAGTACCGAATTACACCATATTATTAAGCACTACTCGAGTGCAAAAGAGTACCAACTACCATTGGAAACAACTGTGCCCCATCGTATTGTGACAAACTGCCAACCTATATCTGAAAGAGTTGAAGGTACACCGGCAACAAACTAGATGCCATAAAAAGTCAATTTCAAAAATTATTGTCGCAAGGCATTGTCAGGCCATCTGACAGTCCCGGGCCAGCCCAATTTACCTAGTAAAAAAGAAAACTGGCGAATGGAGAGCTTGCGGGGACTACCGCAAGTTAAATGCAAGTACCTTACCTGTCAGATACCCGACTCCGCACTTAGACGACATCAGCGAAAAACTTCATGGCATAAAGATATTCTCCAAAATTGACGTAAACCAGGCGTACTATAAGATACCAATGCATTCTGAAGATATTTGCAAAACTGCTGTTTGCACGCCGATAGGACTTTTCGAATTCACGGTAATGCCGTTTGAGTTAAAAAACGCGTCCCATACATTCCAGCGCTATATGGATTCGATATTCAGAAACATTGATTTAGTTTTTTGCTATTTAGACGACATAGTGGTTATGTCAGAAAATCACGATGATCACAAGTCTCATTTACGCCAAGTCCTACAATTGCTCAAAGATGCATCTCTGCCGGTTAGCTTCCACAAATGCGAGTTCGGAGTTCAGCAAACAACATTCCTCGGCTATCGAATCTCACCACAAGGATTAGAACCGCCACCAGAGAGAGTTCAGGCCGTATTTCGGTACCCAAAACCAAACACCATATCCGACTTAAGGCGATTTCTCGGAATCATCACCTTCTACCATAAATGCATTCCGAACGCTGCGCAGACTCAGGCGCCACTTAACAGTATCTTCACGACATCAAAAAAAAAAGATAAGACACCGATAAAATGGACACCAAAACTGGTTAAAGCGTTTGACGAATGCAAAGCGAGCATACTCAAAGCCACGCGACTAGCATTTCTGGCGAATAAGGCTCAATTATGCTTAGTGACTGACGCGGCGAACACCGCCGTTGGTGCGCACTTAGACCAGTTTAGTAATCAGCACTGGAGCCCACTAGCGTTCTTCTCGGTAAAACTAAAGCCGGCGCAACTACACTACAGTGCTTACGATAGAGAGCTGCTGGCGGTTTATTTATCGATAAAACACTTTAGAAACATTCTCGATGGAAGAGACTTTGTTATTAAAACCGACCACAAGCCCCTCACTTTCGCCTTCCGTCAGAAGCTCGATAAGGCGTCACCCCGGCAAATACGCCACTTGAACTTCATTGCGCAGTTCTCAACAGAAATCATTCATGTGCCAGGCTCAGACAACTCAGTTGCAGACGCTTTGTCGCGTATAAATGCTATAAACTCACCGGTAATAGTCACATACAAAGAGATTCATAGAGCTCAAGAAGAAGACAACGAACTCTAAAACATCAACCAGCTAACCTCGCTACGTCTAGAAAAAATGATCCCACATGAGGGAATGGAGACTTATTGCGACATATCCACTTCCAAGAATCGTCCTTATATCCCGCAACCGCTGCGAAAAAATATGTTTAACCTGGTTCACAACTTGTCACACCCAGGTGTCAAGTCCACGTTGAAACAAATCTCGCAACGCTACGTGTGGCCTTCGCTCTGGAAAGACATAGCAGAATGGGTTCGCTCGTGCACCAGTTGCCAACGGTCAAAAGTTACAAGGCATAACCAGCTTACTCCGAAACACGACGAAGTTGATCAGCGCTTTGATCATGTGCATATTGACATCATTACGCTACCAGAAGATCAAGGATTCCGATACCGCTTGACTATGGTCGACCGTTTTACAAGATGGCCCGAAGAGGCACCCCTGAAAGACATTACAGCCGATACAGTCGCAAAGCAATTTTAATCGTCTTGGGTCGCAAGATTTGGTTCGCCGAAGGTGATTACAACAGACCAAGGAACACA
Source organism: Rhagoletis pomonella (assembly GCF_013731165.1). NCBI lineage: Eukaryota > Metazoa > Arthropoda > Insecta > Diptera > Tephritidae > Rhagoletis > Rhagoletis pomonella. The sequence goes on along the minus strand of NW_023458555.1, from coordinate 101,694,340 downwards.
TTTCGAGTCAGCTCTTTTTCAAGCTTTAGCTACACTAATTGGCGCTCGAAGAATACACACGACTCCTTACCACCCAATCTCAAATGGTATCATTGAGCGTTTTCACCGATCATTTAAAGCCCCATTAATGTGCAATCGCCTAGAGTCATGGGTCGACCTGCTGCCGTCCGTATTGCTAGGTCTCCGTGTGTCATACAAGGAAGACTTGGATGCCTCCGCTGCTGAAATGTTATACGGCACAACATTGCGGTTGCCAGGAGAATTCATCACCAGCAGCCAAGAACAAGCAAACACGTCGCAGTTCTTACCCAAAATTCGACAATACATGCAACAACTGCGTCCGGTTCCCGCAGCACATCACAGCAACAAAAAAACTTTTATTCACAAAGACACGTTTTCCTTCGTAGTGACCACATTAAAAAACCACTCGAAGCTCCTTATACACATAGAGTAGTAAAACGTATAAGCGATCGCGTGTTCAACATCGAAATCAACGGCAAGCCTCAAAACATTTCAATCGAGAGGCTCAAGCCTGCGTTCATGGAGAGAAAACTCACCCAACCAACAATGGTTCTAAGGAGTCATACTCGCAAGTCAGCACCTTGCGATCAACGTATACACTAGGGGCAGGGTAGCTGTGGCAGGACTATAGGCAACTCTGCATAATTTTTGACATTCTCTTTTTGCACCGTTTTTCGTCAAGCAAAAACTGCAATATCTTTTTTACCACGCGGTTCTGTTAAGCTGTAAAATTTGTTTCATAATACATTTAATAAAGATTAAGTTGGTGGTTGAATAAATAACCCCATACCTCTTTAATTTGATACCCATACTTTAATATTTCATTCATTTTATCGATGTACTTAGTTAAATTTTCAAACAGGTGGCAACCCTCCTCAAACATATTTTTGGCTGTAAGCCGCCTTAAAACTCTTTAGTTTGACACACACATGGCAATATTTAATTTATTTTGTCAATTTGACTGAAATGAAATTTTCAAATAGGTGGCAACCCTCGTCAAAAATATCTCCAGCAATTATCTTTCTTAAACCTCTTTAATTTGATACCCATATTGTATTATTTTATTTATTTGATCAATAAATTGGGTTTAAAAAATTTCAAATAGGTTGCAACCCTCCAATTTTTTGCGATATCATTAATAATAATAATAGATTGGCGCTTACACATATGTTAGTGTTTGGCCGAGCTTCTCCTCCGATTTGTGGCGTGCGCCTTGATGTTGTCACACAAAGCGGAGGGACCTACAGCCGACTCCCAACGACGATTGTATTTTTATGAGAAGCTGTTTTTCATGGCAGAAATACACTCGGAGGTTTGCCATTGCCTGCCGAGGGACGACCGCTGTTTGAAAAAACCTTTTTTCAATATTTTTTGCCATGTTGCTTTGACCAGGGTTTGAACCCTGGCGTTGCGGAGTGGCAGCGCGCACTGCTTACCACTACACCACAGCGGCCGACATGCGATATCATTGGTTCTGGTATTATACCGAACAATACAAAAAAAAATAATTATTCAAATCGGTTCCGCCGTTCTCGGGTTTTGACGACCTTGACATACGAACACAACATTTGTCAAAAGTCGGATCTTCGAAAAACTAAAAACTAAATATTTCAGAAAATTTGGAACTGATTTTTAAAAGATTCATATCGTTGTAAAGGTGATTTAACTTCCTTTCTTGTGATGTGCATATTTGTACACTTCGTACATAAAAATTTGAGAAAAACACATTTAAAGGAAAAAATACCTTTTTTTATATAAAAAAATTATTTTAAAGAAAAAAATTACTAACCGATTTTAAAAAATTGGTATAGTTGTAAAGGCGATTAAACCCCCTTTCTGCTGATATGCAACAAAGGGAAAACATCTTTTTTTATCAAAAAATATTTTAAACAAAAAAATTCTCACCGATTTTTAAAGAATTTACATCGGTTTTAAGGCGAACAAACCCCCTTGCGTCTAATATGCATATTTGTATACTTCGTACAAAAAAATTTGAGAAAAAATACAACTTAAATGAAAAAATACCTTCTTTTTATAAAAAAAAATATAAAAAAAAAATTACTAACCGATTTTTAATCGCCTTTACAACGATGTAAATTTTTTAAAAATCTGTTAAAAATTGTTTGAAATATAAAGAATTTAATTTTTCGAAAACCTGAACTTTGACCCCTTATAGCACCTGTAATATAAGTTTGCACAAAAATGTTATGTACCATTTAAACACGAGCAAGAGGAGGACTACGTCTTTATTTTTAGGTTTTTAGTTATTTACATGCAATAATTGAATATAATTACGGAGAAATCGCTTTTTTTCCTATGACTCAATCTCAGAAAAAAAGTTGATTTTGCCGTACAGTGTAATCTTAGTAGGTACATGGTCATTCATTTATATTTCATGATAACTATTTAATTGTGGTTATCTCAAAATCGGAGTGTTTTTGCAAGAAAGGGGTGACGAAGTGTTAAAGCGGAGAAAGAAATTCTACCTAACAATGGGCAAACGGAGGACAAACAATGCTCCTGCTCCTCTCTTGTCATCTACAGAATAATAATATTGATTTTTATTCTATTTACGAACCATTCACTCGTACCCTTTCTTCGTTTTATGCTATTTTCTTTTGTTTCTCACGCATAAACAACCAAACACTCAACCACATCATCCGCTTTATAGCCTATGTGTACTCACCGAAGTTCAAGTGTGATACAGGGCTGCCAGACCTATAGAGTCTAAAATCCGTACACGGAAAAAAGTGGTGGGTAAAAAATCCGTACAAAATCCGCACGCCCCAATTTGTTTGGCGAGCAAAACAAATCGTTTGTACTTATGTGCACACGGAAATCGTACTTTTAATAACATCAAATAAAGCAACACACATATCCACTAGTCCTATTTATTGATTGCTTCCCAGACAACCTTATTATTTTTCTGACTGGAACATTTTAACAAGCAGTGTGTTCTTAGTTTACGTACTTGCAGCAAAAATTTTCAGGTAGGTTGTCGACCCTACTGAGTAACAGTGTTATGTTTGAAGCGATGGTTAAAATTGAAAAAAATAAAGAAAATTCGGGTTAATTTTACGCGACAAAATTTCCCAACAATCAATGTCTACCAAAATACTGTTATACATAATTTTAAAGGCCTATAAATCCTTTTCTCATGTTTGATTTTTAAAATCGGGTGAAAAATAGTCACGCTGTTAATAGAAGTACGAAAATAATGATTTTTTTAATAAAAAATGGAGGGTTCAGGAACTATAAAAAACCTGAGATATGTGTAAACCAGGCAAATTTTTACAATATAAAAAATATATTCCGAAAATCCGAAGAAAAATCCGTACATTTGACGGAAAGCTAAAAATCCGTACGTTGAATCCGTACAACCATTTTCGCCCATACAAATCCGTACCGTACGGAAAAATCCGTACATCTGGCAGGGCTGGTGCGATCTGATTTGTGCGACGTTACTTAGGGTTTACACCGGACAATACTGTCATGACAATAATGTAAAAATGATGCGTTTGTTGTAAACAAGGCGAATTCATATAACAACAAACACATAATTTTGACATTATTGTCATGACAGTATTGTCCGGTGTAAACCTAAGTTAGTGGCGAAATACCGAGCGAACAAATCAGACGAATTTGTTCGCCTTTAAGCAGTGTTTGCATTGTTCAACTTCTCGTTCAACATTTGTGTTCACATTTGGTTGAACGCCCTTTCAACTAATTGCTTTCAACAAAGTTGGTCGCCAGCCAAGATTTAGCCGTTCAACTTTTTTTTTCGTGCAACCCTGCGTTGAGTTGAACGCAAAGTTGAACAATTCAAACACTGCTTTAATGCCTAGCTTTAGTTTCGAAGCAGAGCTGGGCACTTATGATTACGATTACATTTTGATCACTTAAAGCTCAGTTAGTCTAGACTTAATTTCCGTAACGTAACTTAACTAAATATTTCGGCCAACCTGTTATATGGGAAACTGTGTTGGCGGTTAGTTAAAACTTAACTTAGCGTAAGAAACTTAAGAACCTGTTGATTTTAGGTTCTTAAGTTACGGTCTTACGGAAATTGCGAGCGGTGAGAGAATCAGGCTTGCCAGACTCTCGTTTTTGTATTTCTTAAAAATAAATGAAAGCAAACATTGTTGTTTGCATGAATTTTTTTGATGTGGCATTTAAGGCGGCGAACTGTTAAACAGCTGAAAAAGAAAATACAAAAACAAAATATTTCCGCTCTTGGCTTAAGTTGACGTGTTGAGTAATCATTGATGATTTCTTACGGTAAGTTAAATTAAGTTAAGTCTAGACTAACTGAGCTTTTAGTATTACGATTACTGTAATTAAATTATAAATCATTTTTAACCACCTCGAGGCCCAGCAATTAAATAAAACGCAAAACTTCGTTCTATTGATATTTTTAATTGTCGATATTTCGACCTCAATCTGAGGTCATCTTCAGGACTGTAAATATACAAACACGATAAGTTATTATTAACTTTAAATTATTACAAACATACATTAAACACAACTTACACTCTTGATTGTGCCTGCTGGACTGATTAGGCGTACAGAAATAAAAGTTAAACAAGTGAAATTTTAGGCAAATGAATATATACATCAGAAGTAAACAATTAAAAATAAAGTAATTGTAAACAAAAAACATACAAGCACCAATACACGGAACATTTAGCAGTAAGACAATATGTATATGTACAAACATATGTACATACATATAAAAGCACAGCATTTTATTGTTATTCTATGAAGGTATGTTGGGGAAACGGAACGAATGTTGATTATGGAAGGCGGAACGGAACACCTACGTTGAGTTTTGTTTTGCCGATTTAACACCAAATTGCGATACACATGTGCGCAATTGTCTGTGTCCGTTTTAAAGTTAATCCTTCTCTCATTAGGGGTGTTCGTAATGTGTAACATTTCCAAAATATAGCGTTTATTATAGTTCTTTTCTTCTTGTGGAATGGCAACATTATCGAAATCGTTTTTGTTCTTTTTATGAAAATTTTTGTCGCTAATAGTGAGAACTCTTCTAATAAAATTGGTTGCGGTATTTAAGATAGTTTTCCTCTCATGTTTCGAATTATAATTAATTAATCTCCCCGACGACGTAGGTTTAGCATACCAGTCAATTTTTAATCGGTGGTTCTTCCTGATTACTAGGGTGTCCAGATATGGTAGTTTTCCATCTTGTTCTATTTCTATCGTAAATTTAACTTTCTTTTGGTAGCTGTTTAATAAAGTGAGCATTTTGTCTATATCTTCTGTTTTAATTATGGCAAACAAATCATCCACATACTTGGTTAGGAGATGCGGTTTATTAGAACAATCACTTTCAAATTTGGTCAGTAAATCTTCCATTACTATGTCAGCTATCACTGGGGAAGCTGGGGAGCCCATAGGCATTCCTGACAGTTGCTCATAGATTTTGCCATTATATTTTGTAACGTAGCATATCCGCTACGATACAATAACATACAGCCTCGTACATATATATAATATTGTACATACATACTGCACCGCACATACATACAACGATACAGACATACATACAGCGACGTACATGCACACACCATTGTACATACACACTACACCAAGTGAAGCACTGCTAGCAGCACACCAGCAGCATGCCCGAATAACTCACCAACCATTTCGCTCACCACACTGCATAAATCGGGACGGCACACGACGAATTCTCAACAAGCATACAGCGCAACAGGTATAAAAGGCTCAACAAGTGCGCAGTCAGGTCAGTCTTGCTAGGTGAGTAGCTGACTTGACTGGTCGATGAGCTAGTTGTGTGCTTGCGCACTAATGTTTCGCCGGCCAGCCAAGCCAAGCTCGGCGTAACCAGTCGGTCGATCAGCTGGTGTGCCTGCGGGCGCACTAATATTTCACCGACTGGCCAAGCCAAAACCAAGTACGACTCAACCCGCCGGCAGACCAGGATTGCACGCCTTTTAGGCATCCTAATTGGTCGCCGGCTGGTTGAGCCTCCGACACTGCCGACCCGTTCCAGCCCCTACTTTTGTAGAGAGCGACTAGGGGATGGCAGTGCCTGGAGTGAGTCTTGCTAGGTCGTTTCGCTCCACCGGTTGCCGAGGGCCAGTTGCTGTTAGAAGTCACCCGCTGCCGCATATCATCCGTCGGGACACCCCACCGTTGCTCCGCTTTGCCGAGAGTCCCCGCTGTGCCGCCGCCGCTGCCCAACCGTTGCTCAACAGTTGTTGAGAATCACCCGCCGTGCTGCTAGCGCGCCCACCGTTGCTCCGCTGTTGCCGAGAGTCACCCGCGGTGCCGCCGC
>NW_023458555.1:101682021-101687990 GCF_013731165.1 Rhagoletis pomonella | reverse complement strand
GTGCCGCCGCCGCTGCCCAACCGTTGCTCAACAGTTGTTGAGAATCACCCGCCGTGCTGCTAGCGCTCCCGCCATCATCCGCTCCGCACGACCACAACGAACGTCACCTCTCTCTCGCTCTCCCTCTCTTTGGACATAAGGTTGCTAGCTCTCTAGTCGTAGCGCCGTGTGTGTGTGTGTGTGTTCGAAGTAAATACACGAAAATAGTGTGTTTTATTTGGTGGGGGTTAGTGGGACCTTCGCCGGACTCTGGATCGGCTGAGTTCACCTCAGCCTTTGACAAAACCCACCTCATAATTTAAAGTATCGATTGTCGTTTATGCAAAATTTTACCATACTTAAGAATAAATCCTTATACAAATTTGTATTCTCTTTAATATCATTCCACTTCGAGGCAATAATATTTATAGCCAAATCCGCCGGGATACTTGGGAACAACGAAACAACATCGAACGACACTAAACTTTCGTCATCATATATATAAGTATCTTTAATCCTCTTCTTGAAATCAATCGCATCTTTAACATTGTAATTGGAATATTTTGTAATGTTTCTAAGGATATTGACAACATATTTGCACATACTGTAGGACGGGGACTTGATGGACGAACAAATGGGTCTGAGGGGTATCCCTTCTTTATGTATTTTTGGTAAACCATAGATTCTTGGTGGATTGGCTGTTTTACTAATAAGCTTGTTCTTTTCTTTTAAGTCAATGGCCTCGTTATTATATAATCTCTCCACTATTTCATTATTTTTGTCTTGTAATTTACTTGTTGGGTCACGTTTCAAAATTCTGTAAGTGCAGATGTTGTTGACGATTGACTGCATCTTTGTATCGTACTCAGACTTGTTCATAACTACGGTTACGTTCCCTTTATCGGCATTAAGGGCCGTTTGCACCATGTCTAGTTAACGCTAACTGGAGGTACATCCTTCAGTTAAGCACGTTAACTGCTTTATCGATCACATGTTATATGATGGGTGTCGATAACGTCGATAAAGATGTTTAACTGGGAGTTAGAATTAACTAGACATGGTGCAAACGGCCCTAAGAACTAAAAGGTGTTTATTGTTCTATAAAAATGATTTTTTGTGGAATGTACAGTATCGCGAATAAACTTATCTCTCGTTGATTCTGTTCTCATATTGATATATAGGCTGTGTGCGAGTACGTCTAAATTTCTACCTAAATAGAGAAAAATCCTAAATCACTGGAATGTGTCGGTAACGCAGTGAATAGGAACAATTTAGATTTTCTGCGAGCATACTTTTCAACCTAAATTGAAGAGTCAAATATATTTCAGCGATCGATTAAGTGAACAACGATTTTTTGATATTTTAAATAATTTTTATCATTGCTATGGCACAAAAAAGAAAATATTCAGAAAAATGTAAGTATAAATTTATTTGATTCTTGCATTTAGATAAGTATATGTGTAATTCGATGGATGTATATTATATCGCAGGGTCAGAAGAGCAAACGGATTCTTTTATAGATGCCAGGATGGAGCATCCTTTTCTGTTGCAAATTTATTATATTGTTAAATAGTCCCAAAGCTACCACAAAATTATTCATTTTATAGACATATTTATTAAAAGCAAACAAATTCAAATTCCAAAACAAACAACAGACGAACTCGCACAGTTTTAGCAGCTGTTTTCCTAAATTGTAGCAGTGATGGAAATTTCCAGTGGAATATTAGTTTAGGTACTAAAATTTAGGTCAACTCGCACACAGCCATAGTGTAGTAATCAGGAAGAACAACCGATTAAAAATTGACTGGTATGTAAAACCTACGTCGTCGGGGAGATTAATTAATTATAATTCGAAACATGAGAGGAAAACTATTTTAAATACCGCAAACAATTTTATTAGAAGAGTTCTCACTATTAGCGACAAACATTTTCATAAAGAGAACAAAAATATCATCCAACAAATTTTGGAACAGAACGAATTCCCCTCTTGCTTAATTAGGAAACTCATTCAGAATTATTACGTCAGGACCGATAAAGAAAATACTTATAATGAGAATAAAGTATACAAAACCGCTACATATGTTCCGGGGATATCTGAGAGGATTAAACATTCTAATATTATATGACAAAGAGAAGGTCCAATTATTTATTTGTTTATTTATTTAATCTAGAAATAAACATTTCGTACAGACTCTTTGGTAAAAAACAAAATATAAATTAATAACTAATTTAGCATGCGATTTAAAAGTAGTTTGAAATTAGATTTGGAAGAAGAGAAATCGATAGCAGAAGAGTTTAAGAGCGAATTAAACGCGTTTAGAGCTCTTCGAAGAGGAGCGTTACTCGCATAATTATTCCTGACAAAATCCAGAAAAAAAATGTCATGATTCCTAAGGCTTCTTGGTGGGATATTAAATGTAATCCGTTCGAGTAGGAACGGCGAGTCAATCGCACCCCGTATAATGTCAAAAACGAAACTAAGAGAAAGAATAATCCTCCTATTATGCTGGGCTTTAAGGTTTATAAGCAGGCATTTAGCAGTGTAAGATGGGAAAGGGTCAACGAAATGTAGAGAGCGTAGAGCATAACGAATAAAAGATTTTTGGATACGTTCAATTCTGTTGATATGACATTCATAATATGGTCGCCAGATGAAGACAGCGTACTCGAGCTTAGAACGAACAAGAGTAGTGTATAGTATGTGTATAGATAGTAGTATATAGATCAGTTAAGTCCGAGCTAAATCGACGGATAAATGCAAGCATTGAATATGACTTTGCAATGGTATAATTTAAGTGGCTGTGAAAAAGAAATCTGGCATCAAAAATTACTCCTAAGTCAGAAACTTCACCACTGGTGGCAAGCTGCGAGTCACCAATGAGATACGAAGTCTGGGTAATGGAACGTGATTTGGAGTAGGAGCATGGTAACACTTTTTTATATTTAAATTTAATCTATTTTTGGAGCACCAGGCAACCACGTTATTAAGATCAGCCTGTAGATTGAATGAGTCTGAAGCATTAGAAATTGTAGAATAGATTTTCAAGTCATCCGCACACAATAAAAATTTTGAAAAGTTGAAGCAACTAGAAATCATTAATGAAAATCACAAAAAGTAGGGGACCCAAGATGCTCCCCTGAGGAACTCCAGAGCAGGCGATGAAGGGATAGGAGAACACATTGTCAACTACAACAACACAATTCCGCAAAGATTGATGATTTTACCCAAGATAAAAAAGCTGAATGAAAGCCTATGCTAGCCAATTTTGAAATTAATATTGAATGACAGACTTTGGCAAACGCCTTAGAAAAGTCCGTATACACGATATCGGTTATTAAAGGCAGTTAAACAGGATTCGGTAAAAACAGCTAGGTTAGTTACAGTGGACCTTCCAGGCATAAAACCATGCTGATTAACAGATATTAAGGGACTAACAGCAAAGAATACTTTTGTTTGACAATAAACTCAAATAATTTGGATATCGTTGATAATTTTTCTATTGGCCGATAGTTGCTTATATCGTTTTTATTGCCAGATTTGAATATCGGGGTGATAAGAGTGGTCTTCCAAGCATATATAAACTCCCCCCGTTCAAGCGATTTATTGAAGATCAAAAAAAGTGTATAGGCAAAGGCGGGACAATTCTTCAACAGGAATGACGATATTCCATCAACATCAGATTGAGTTGAAGATTTGATATGTCGGATGCCATCCTCAACATCATCAATTGAAATAGCAAGCGAACCAAAATTGATAGGAGAATGGGCACTCTGAGTATAACCGCCACAAGGATCCGAATCCTTCACAAAGTTGGAGCGAAAGAAATCCGCGAAAAGATTGGCAGCTTCAGAGGGAGAAGAAGCTTGCATTTCATGATAAACACATCACTGGGAATACTGGAACACGATTTCTTGGAATGGACATACCTCCAAAAAGCCTTCGGATTCAATTTTATTTCCGACTCAAATTTAAGAACATAATTCCGCTTAAGAACCTTACTCATCGACTTAAACTCTCTGGAGTATCGCAAGTATTTATCCTTGTGAGATAGGGCATTTGAAAGTTTAAATTTCTTAAAAAACTTGTTTTTCAAATTCTACAATTTTTTAAGATCTTTGGTATACTAGGGAACCTTATAGCTTTTTTTATGCACTATTGGTATATTATCCGCACAGATTACATTAATTTCTTGCTTAAAAGTATCGAAACAATCCAAAAAACCAATCCCGCAAATAACGAATCCCAGGCTATAGATGAGACCGCATCATTTACAACATCAAAGTTGTATTTTCTATAGCAGAAGCTAGTAGGATTGCTATCCGATAAAACAGTTCTAAACTCATAAAACTCTAAATGAAGAATAAGCGGAACATGATGTAGACCGGGAGTCGATAATGGGTCAAGGCACTCATTAAGTGTGAAATTCAAATCATTACTAATAAAGATAAGGTCTAAGATTCTAGATAGCTTATTAGAAAAACTATTAATTTCTGATAGGTTAATACTTAAAAAATTATCAATAACATAACATTCACAGCCACTGTTAATATTCGTAGGATATAAGGCTATGCCATTATCCAAACTAGACCAGTTAATGTCACACAGGTTAAAATCCCCAACAATACAAAGATTTTCATTATTAGAAGCTAAGGCAAGAATATTATCTACATGCGCTTTATATAAAGACTCAGCACTAGACGGCGGAACATAGGAAGCACATACAAAAAGCTTAGACAAGCCATTGACCGAAACGCAGAGCTGATCCAGCAGGGTATCCGCATTCGCCAAAGGGACAAGCGACGATCGATAGTTTCGCCTAACTGCAATGAGTACTCCACCACCTCTAGAGAGCCCCGTTTTAATATAGTCACGGTCTTTGCGAAAAACGTTGTACAGATTGGCGTTAAATAACTCAGAATCGAAAAAATATGTATAAAGCCGGGTCTCAATCAGTATGTAAATATCATAATCTGAGTGCGAACTCATTTCAAAAAGTGCCTTAGACTTTGTTGGTAGGCCGGAAACATTTTGATAAAATATTTTTAAATGCTTGGAAGGAACTTTTCTTGACACAGGGTCAGTTATGCCTCGTTCTGAGGAGCACCGTCTCGTTGAAAAAAAAAAAGAAACGGACGAATCAACACACTCTCGGGCCACGTGTCCGCCTTAAGCAGCTTCTCGTAGCCGCAATCCAAAATCCCCAATTTGAAGTTAATTTTTCTGAGTTTACTAAGATTCGAATCTTTCTTTATTAGCGGGTAGCAAACCATCCACTTTACATCGATTTTAGCTGCCTTAGAAGCATACGACAAAATATCAGCAGCGGTTACACTAGGCGAGAATGAAGATATATGCAGCCATTTGAAGTCTGAAATAACACGTATTGCGTTTACGTTTTGGTACAGTTTTCCAGCCGGGTGTTTGCAATGTATTAGTAGCAGTCGCAGCAGCACTCGCAGTAGGCGTCGTAGCTTGCATTACCACTGGGACAGTCGAAGAAGTAGGAATAGGAGAAGAAGAAAAATCGCCAGCGCAAGCAGCATTGCAGAGACCAGATGGTGTAACGGAAACGGGATCGCAAGAGCCCGACGCAGCAGGCGCGCGGTTGTTTACATGCTGTAGAGCGCGAACATTTGAATATGACGAAGTAAGTAAATGAGACGAGACAACAGAAACCGTCGTGTCACTGTTGTTGCCAAATTTATCATCACAAGCAGAGGCAGCATCAGGAGAGCCCGACGCAGCAGGCTCGCTGTTGTTTACAATCAAATGCACTTGTCACGAATTTGGAAGCGGCGAGAAAGTGAGCAGTTCGGTGTCCGCTGCCCGGCAACCGTTGACACCACTTTTGTTGTTATGAGCACTTTTAAGGGCACTTACTTCTGCAGTTAATGCATTAATAGCATTGGCATTGTTGTTACCATTTGCAGCCATTAAATTAACTTGGTTTTTTACACCATCAATCTGCGACGCTAAGTCTTTAAACTTT
>NW_023458555.1:101648037-101667021 GCF_013731165.1 Rhagoletis pomonella | reverse complement strand
TCGACTTCATTGGTCTCATAGCAACGTTTTAAAATATTTTTGGCGATAGCGACTCCTTTCTCAGCCATTCCATTACTCTGAGGGTATCTTGGACTCGAATATTTAAACTGAACATTGAATTCACGCGAAAACTTTTCAAACTCCGCAGAGTTGAAAGGGACATTATCACTCTTGATGTTCGTAGGATACCCGATTAAGTTAAAAATTGAGCAAAAAACATTAATAATATGTCCGGACGTTTTATTGCTGACTCTTGTTGCAACCAAATAATTCGAGTAATAATCATAAATCGCGATGTAATCACGACCGGCATATTCAAATAAATCCGCTGAAGCAATATGGTATGGATTATTCCGTTTGAAGTGTTCACAAATTTTGCACGACGCAATCAATTCCTTTAACTGTGTGCTCCTTCCCGGCCAAAAATAAAGCATTCTTGCTCTCTCCAGTGTTTTCTCAATTCCAAAAAGTGGCGCATGCAACCACTTTGCCTTTTTTTTTGCATTTTTGTTGGAATAACCAGTCGATGGTTCTTGAACAATAGCCCGTTTTCAAAATGCAATTCTGATGTAATTTTATTGAAAATCCGGCAAAAGTCATTTAGATGTAGATACGCTGGCCAACCCTTTCTCACATATTCACACACTCGTTTGAGATTTTCATCTGATTCTAATATTTGTTTATAATAGTCATGGTTTTCCTTTGAGACACACACTGATTTTGTTACTGAGTGAATAACGGTACTCAACTCCGGTTGTTCCGAGCCCATGTCCAATGATGCACGGGATAAGCAATCGGCTAGCAACATTTCCTTGCCTGGTTTATAAAAAATTTTCATCTGTGGGTATTTTATTTTATTTTTGAAAGGCGGCGGTATCGCAAAAATGGAGAGTGAAATTTTTAAAACTGAAAACGTTTCATGAGTGAGAAGGAAGATATAGGTAGTATAGGGAAGAGGAAAAAAGAAATAAAGCGACGCATGACGGGTACGAGTACCTATATACATATGTATGTATGAACGAACTCATTTGGCATTTCAGCGCTGCCGCTACCAAGCAATATACATATGTATAAATGATGCAAGCGTGCTTCGCGTAACTACATCCATTCGTACATATGTACATATGTTTGTATGGATATATTTATGATGAAGCAAACGGGCTTCGTTGATGTACTGATGGGCATATGTATGTACGTATGGACAGCAATGTTTTCATGTATGTACATATGTTTGCATGGTTGTATATATATTTGTATGTATGTACATATGTTTGTGTATGTACATATGTTTCTGTACATGTATATATGCACATATGTAGTACAAACGAAAACAAATCTAATAAGCTGCTCGTTGATATAAATGGTCGCGTTCATAAGACGTAGCTGTTTAGCTCATCTGCTACGAAACTGCTGGCAAATGTTGAACCCAACAATTATGTCTTAGAAACGGCTTGATGAATATGCTGCCAAATGAACAGCTGATAAATGTAAACTAACACCCGATTTACATGATTCAAGTACTTGAAAGCAATTCTTGCTCATTCTCTTTTGTGTTTTCTGTTTGCTTTTACACGTTTCAATTCTGTTGAATTCAAGTTTTTGGTTCTTTAAATGGGAAGCAACGAAAATACCAAAAGCAAAGCAAGAAAATTTAAACGACTTGACGGTAAAGACGCATGTGTGCTCGTCCCTTTTCTTCTCACCCCCTCTCTTCCACATGCGAGCAGAATTGAATTCAATACTTGAACTGTAAAATCAGTCAAATGAAATTGCAACAAATAGAGATAGTTGCGCCGATACTATTTACAATTCAACGCTGAGCGGCCGCCGTGTTGAAAAAATCGTTCAATGTTACAATGAATTAAACAGTGTAAAATTATATAGCAAACATCTTAAAAACATATATTTAGGAACGTAGTATTATCTATTATAAAATATTTTAGTTACTTTATCACGTCAGTAATATAAAATATAATAAATTTGTTTGCAACTGCCACCTAACAAAGCGGCGTTAAATTTAATATAATCGGCGTAAGTCTTTTCGATCAGCTGTTTAGGCTAAGCCCAACACGTTGAGTTCAGGTAGCTTAAAAATTTTCCGCTGGAAAAAATGGCGAAAAGTTGCCAACTGTTGGGCTGAGCGTAACTACTCAACTGTGCGTTTCTAAGACAAATAGCCAACGGTTGGGCAACAGCTACGTCTCATAAACGCGCCCAATGCGAACTGTACCGATTGTCAAAAATTAAGTGTTTGTTGTACATTTGTTCATGTTTGTCATTGTGCGTGTAATTTTCTAGAGTAGTTTTGTGCTTTCACCAACTCCTTGTATTAACTCGTCCTTCGTTGGTATACTCTGATGAACATATGTGAGGATGATAGCAAGGCCTACTTATATAAGGTAGTGTTACAGGAGCAGTTGAAATTTTCGCCCGATGTTTCTTAAAGAAAGCCATAAACGTAGCGACCGTTGGTTCAACTTGGTGTTATTTTGCTCTAGATTGTGCCGTTTGTGGGCCTGTTGAATGAATTTATGTCTTGGTTGTATGAAAGATCAAAAAATTTGGATTTTCTGGCAAGTTGTACAACTTATCGCTACGTTAATGGCCATGTAATACAAACTCAAACCGAAAATGGATAACTCAGCCGAAATTGGTACGTGCTTCCGTTGAATTTTATAAATGTAATCCGAAACTATGAAATTGGAAAAATGAGATTTTACAATGAGACTGCTCGCAAAATTGCAATGTTTGTGGGCAAAACGTCCAACTTGATTGCGGATTGATTTGAACCAACGTCAAAAGGATGTGTTGGTTGTAATTCATTCTGTCATTTACTACCACTATGCGTAGGCCAATTATGAAATCATTACATGCGTTTGAGTAGAAACTGAATGAATTAACACCATTTCATGATTTCAATTAACGCGAAATAGAGTTTATGCACTTAGTTTTTACTCAGATCGATGAAATGATTTCGTGAATTGGACTACGCATACATGTGATACTTATGCTTTTAATTTATAAGGTAATTTTATGTTTTTATACTCTTGCTACCACATGAATATACGAATTCGTGATAAGAATATATAGATTCGCCTTGGAAGATAGTAAGCGAGTAAGAATAAATGCCGAACAAAGGAATTTGTCTTCTTTCAACTTAAATAAATGCATTTTGCAAACAAAAGTGCGTACGTTACTTAGTGCCTTGGTTATGGCGAATTCGTAAGGATCTATTGATTGCATTATAAACATTTTCATTTATTTGTTAAACATACAATTACTTCCATTACAACCCGATCCAATGGATGCTAGAAGCGCGAATTCATATAAGGTGGTGTTACCGGAAAATGAATAAATAAATTATATGTATATCATACAATTAATAAGATGAAATGAAATAATTCTTTGATTTCTAACCAAACCTATGTATGTAACTCAATCGCCTAATAGTTTGCCGAACCGTAAACATATGTTTACACATCCAATTTCATGAGTAGATACCTGGTACTCACACCTTTTTTAAGAAGTTTAACTTCTATCATGTGTAAGGTGTTACACACGCGTTTTTTTATTTTATTTATTTAGTATAATCTAGAAATGCAAGATTTCATACAGACTATTAGATACATATAAATAACTACATAAACACTTCATTTAATAATAACTTAAAGTTAGATTTCGTTAACGAAA
The DNA here is from genome assembly GCF_013731165.1 of Rhagoletis pomonella. NCBI lineage: Eukaryota > Metazoa > Arthropoda > Insecta > Diptera > Tephritidae > Rhagoletis > Rhagoletis pomonella. The sequence continues at coordinate 101,663,331 of NW_023458555.1, read as the reverse complement.
AGTCAATCGTACAAGAGTTTGAGAGCAAGTTAAATTATTGCATAGCCCTTAGAATGGGAGAGTTAGAAGCATAAGTAGTTCTTACTCGTTCCAGAAATAAAGATATCATGATTTCGAAGGCTCCTAACGGGAATATTGAAGTGAATACGCTCAAGTAGATAAGGAGAATCAATCGCACCGCTTATTATATCAAATATAAATGTGAGCGAGAGAATAATTCGCCTACTATTTAACGTTTTAAGGTTTATGAGAAGTCGTCTAGAACTATACGGGGGAATCGGATCTGCAAAATTTAGAGATTGGAGAGCAAAGCGTACAAAATTTTTCTGAACTCTCTCAAGTCTTTTGATATGGCAATCATGGTACGGTCTCCAGATGAAAACAGCATATTGAAGTTTCGATCGTACGAGAGAATTATATAGTAATTTCAGGGTATACGGATCTGAGAAATCAGAACTAAACCGACGAATGAAAGCAAGCATAGAATAAGATTTTGTTATAGTGTAGCTTATGCGGCTTTGAAACAGAAATTTTGAATCAAAAACCACACCCAGATCAGAGACTTCCTCTAGGGTCTTTAAACGGTACTTACCTATGTGATAAGAGGTAGAAATAAGAGAACGAGCGAGTAGAGTTAGAGTAAGAGATATGAAAGCACTTATTTATGTTAAAATTAAGATGGTTTTTATTACACCATTCAGCAACATTGGGTGCGTTCAGAAATGCATCAAGCCAAAGCATCAGTATATTTTATTTCTAAACTATAAGTGATGGAAATGTCTTATTTACGCAGCTAAGTTCCAATTCGGCTTTTAACCGCGGTTGCGCATATTTGACATTTTTATCAATTACAGTTTAGAAATAAAAGAGGCTGATGCTTTGGCTTGATGCATTTCTGAACGCACCCATTATTAATATCAGATTGCAGCAAATCTACATCTAACTGACTTGTTATAGTAGCGAAAATTTTTAAGTCATCCGCATATAAAAGAAATTTAGAGTGCGTAAAGCAATTGCAAATGTCATCAATAAATAAAACAAAGAGCAGGGGGCCTATTATGCTTCCCTGGGGCACTCGAGAGGAGGCGATAAACGACCTAGAGGAAACGTTATCAACTAAAATTACACACTTACGCGCCGAAAGGTAGGATTTTACCCAAGAGAGAAAAACAGAATGGAAACCGAGACTGGCTAATTTAGCAATTAAAAGAGAATGACTAACTTTATCAAAAGCTTTTGAAAGGTCAGTATAGATGGTATCAACTTGAGTACGTTTATTGAAAGCAGACAGACAGAAGTCGGAAAAAACAGCGAGATTTGTGACAGTGGGCCTGCCCGACATAAAACCATGCTGGTTGACTGAAATTAGCCTCTTGGTTGCGAAATATAATTTTTCTTTTATCACGAATTCAAACAATTTTGAAACAGTTGATAACTTAAAAATTGGCCTATAGTTGGTAATATAATTTTTGTTACCACATTCAAAAATAGGTGCTATGGATGTCACTTTCCAAGCATCAATGAATTTACCACATTCAAGGGATTTATTGATTTATTTATTTGTGGGTACGCAAAAGCTAGACATCTCTTTAAAAGGCAGGAGGAAAATCCTTCAACATCAGTTTGCGATGATGATTTAATATGCAGTATACCCTCTATTACATCATCAAGCGTTACGGTTAGTGCTCCAAAATTAATCGGGGAGTTAATAAGTGAGGAATCATCATTATCAGGTTACGAGTCATTCTCGTAATTAGAACTAAAAAAATCAGCAAAGAGATTTGCCGCCTCTAAGGAGGAATTAGCATGAGCACCATTAAGGAAAACATTCGAGGGAATACTGGAACACGATCTCTTTGACTTGACATAACGCCAAAAAACCTTCGGGTTCGATTTAATGTCCGACTCGAATTTACGAATATAATTGCTGTGAAGTGTTTTACTTAGAGATTTAAATTCACTCGAGTAATGTTAATATCTATCTTTATGATTCGACTGCTTAAATTTTTTAAAAAAACCTGTTTCTCAAATTCTTGATTTTCTTTAACTCTTTCGTATACCACGGTATCTTATAGCAGCTTTTTTTAGTTTGCGGTATAGTCTTAAAACAGATTTCGTTTACCATGTGCTTAAAAGTATTAAAACATTCGCCAACTTCGACTCCGAAAAATATCGAGTCCCAGTCTAGCTGAGAAATTTCACTATTGATTACTTTAAAGTTGCAATTATTATAACAAAAACTAGTAAAGTGGTTGACTTCACGAATAGCTTTAAAATGGTAAAATTCCAGCTGTAGTACCAGTGGAACATGATGTAGACCGGGGCCCGATAAGGGGTCGAAGCATTCTTGCAATGAAAAACTGATATTTTCGCTTATAAAGATAAGATCTAAAATTTTAGAAAGTTTGTTTACAAAACAATTTATCTGAGCTAGATTAATGCTTAACAGACTGGCAACTACATATGACTCCGAAAAACTAGTAATTTCTCTGGGAAATAGGGCAAAACTTGCATCCATATACGCCCACAATATTACAGAGGTTGAAATCACCTAGAACACAAAAGTTATCACTAGTACATTTTGACACTAAATCTAAAATATTATCCAAATGAGCCTTATAGAGTGAATCAGCACTAGAGGGAGGAACATAGGAGGTACAAATAAAAAGTTTTGAGGTACCATATACAGCAACACACAGTTGGTCCAGAAGGGAGTCTCCATTTTCGAGCGGCGAAAGCGTTGAGCGGTACTTCCGTCGAACGGCAATAAGAACTCCTCCACCTCTGGAGAGTCCAGTTTTCAAGGGATCTATATGTTTGCGATAGACATAGTAGATGTTCGGGCCGAAGAACTCGTTGTCATGGAAATCCTCATTTAGCCAGGTCTCAATAAGAACGAAAATATCGTAATCTAAGTGTGAACTCATATTAAGGAGGTTTTTTGCATTTAGTTCGCATGCCAGAAACATTCTGGAAATAGATTTTAAGATTTTTGGCACGAGCATCATCATGAAACAGCTGAAAAAACGGAACGGTCGAACCTTCACATTGGTAGGCCAAATGTTGGCGTTTAAAACCTTTTCATAGAACTCTTCTGATACACCCAATTTAAAATTGACTTTTTTATGATCATCCAGCCTGGTACCCTTCTTGATAAGCATATAGCAAGCTAGATACTTTTCATTAATAACTGCATGTTTCGACACATAAGCTACAATATCAGCGACCGTCACACTAGGCGAGAAGGAGGAAATATGTACCCACTTCATCTCCGAAACAACACACAGTTCAGTGTTATTATTGGAACCAGTGACTAGTGGTTACTTTAACTTATTGCGATTTCTTTTTGTTACGAGCTTCCACTCAGAGTTTTGGTGCTCGTTAGATGGAGTAGAAGCAATCGACAACGAAACTGGCTTTTTTGCAGCAGCTCCAGCATAAGAGAGTGGTTCTAATATCGCCGTACTTGAGTGTGCAGTATTAGCTATGGCAGTTTGAGTCGATTGCGGCGCAGCCATCTGGCGCGATACGGGTACATCAAAAGTAACACTCGTCGTGTTTGTCGGCACGCTTTCTGCATTCTCAGCAGCATTAGGCACAGCTGACGGCGGCGCAGAGTAGTCAGCAGCAAAAGAATTAGAAGCAGCAGGCGAAGAGCTACACAAAGAGGTGGACAAAGAGTTAAGTGTAGAAGATGAGAGAGAAGTACTGACAGTAGGCTGACTAGCTGTACCAGCGGCAAAATTGCTTTTGTTTACACCAATATGTTTAGTTGGATTCGCTTTATTAAAGGCAACAACAATGCTACGAAGATTTTTTATTTCCGATATTAGTGTTGATATGTCGGCGTCTTTGTTGTTAAGTTTGCTCTGCAACGAACGAATTTCTGCATGGAGAACGTCAGTTTTGTTTATTAACTGCTTTTTGTCATCATGCAGAGCATTTATTAAAGATATAACGCGCGCATTTTCTGCTCTAAGTGCAGCGATTTCTTTTACAACAGTATGCAATGTATATTGTATATCAGATTGTTCATTAGAACTTTCATCCATTTTGTTATTGTAAGAGTTAATCAAGTTAGAATTGACACCAGATTGAGCGGCAGAGATCTCTTTCAGACCAGCAGAGGGCGGAGGCGAGCGACTAGAAAAACGGCGCTCATCCATACAATCTTTGCAAAAGAACGGCTTAGCGGAAGATGTCAGAAATTCGAGATCAGCTGGCTTAAGACCAACACAATGCAAGTGATAAAACTCTTTACACTTTGCGCACAGCACTTTTGTTTGAGTACTCCGATCAACTTTTTGGCCACATATGCAAGGCATTTTAGTGAAATTATTGGTGAAATGTTTAATTAAATGATATATTAGAGTCACTGTCTCAGTATACAGTTTATACACCACATTAACATCATTGAAAAAAGTCACTCGTAATCTTATAAAATCGTAAAAGAGTAGAGCGATAGAAAACACGTCCGCACTGCTGCGCACTTACTCACGTATTTTAATAACATCATAAACATTCGTTGCAATCAACACTTCCAGTGGTTTGTGATCACTCTCAACCACGAATGGTCGTCCATAAATGAAACTATCAGGCATGTTCTGCAAATTTTACGATTTCAAATCGGTGCGATTTGCAAAGTATTGTTGTATATTTTTAATCAAAGTATTAAATGTTTCAAATGGAAACTGCTAGAAACACATCATTTACGTTATGTCCATCGATTTAGCGCCAAATTTTTCCCTCTTTAATATAAATCCTCCGAAATAGATTTTGTAAATCCCACCGATTTGAAATCGTACGATTTGCAGAACATGCCTGTATGAAAACGTTTGCAAGCAAAAACCACAGCCAAATTCTTCTTTTCAATTTGCGCCCATTTCTGTTCACTTCTGGTTAAGGTTCGGGATGCAAATGCGAGCGGATGACCCTCTTGAAGCAGACCCGCTCCAGCCCATCTTTTGCCGCATCAGCCTGAATGACAACTGGTTTTTCCGACTCAGAAGTCCTCAAAACCCGGTTGGATGTAACAAGTTTCAATAAATTATTGAATTCCGCCTCTTGCTTTTCGGTCCATTCAAAGGCGATATCCTTCTCAGTTAATTTTCTCAACCTGGCTGTAAGTTTGGACAGGGTTGGGATAAATATTTCAATAATCCCAGCAAACGCATGACACTATGTTTATCAATTGGCCTTTTCATATTTAATATTGCTTCAATGTGTTTACGCTCCGGTTTAATATTGCCATTTAACCAAACATGGCCCATGAATTTTACTTCCGACTTACGATATTGAGTTTTTTCCGGGTTAAATTTAACTTTGTTTACGCGTGCTCGCTCAAGAACAGTTGCCAATATTTTATCATGTTCCGCTTCGTCTGTGGATACAGTTCCTATGTCATCAAAATAAACAAAAACACCCGATATATCTCCAAATATTTGAAACATTCTTCTTTGAAAAATTTCAGGAGCTACATTCAACCCGAATGCCAATCTTTCGAATTTGTAACGATCAAAAGGAGTCATGAATGTTGTTAATTCAGAGCTTCTTTTGTCTAACTCCAACTGCCAAAACCCATTTGAACAGTCTAACACCGTGAACACCTTCTTATTTGCCAATTCCGACGTGAAGTTCTCAATTGTCGGAATCACGTAATGTTCGCGCCTAAGACACTTGTTAAGTGGTTTTGGATCTAAAAAAATCCGCAAATCACCGTTGGGCTTTTCCACCACTTGGATGTTATTAACCCAATCCGTAGGATGAGAAACTGGTGAAATTATTCCACTCCTCACCATGTCATCAAGTTTTGGCTTAAGTTTTTTTACTATTGAATCCGGAAAGCGCTTTCTATAGTGTACAACCGGCTTTGCATTTTCATCCAAATATAAAGTAAGTTTTCCTGGTATTTTCCCACGGTGCAGCGAACAAAGGTGGCGCCGTCAGTGGTACCGCTACTTTGACTTTGGTTTTGCCGATTTTGACAGTTGTGGTAACTTGTAAATAAACCTTTGTTTACAAATTAACGAAAGAGAAATTTGAATTATAAGTGAAAAATCAGTTTAAATTGTGTTCATTTGCAACTTGTGAGTGATTTTTGAGTTGAAGACTGCGTAAACACTAATAAAATGAAGTGCTGCGTGTTAAATTGCGACAGCCATCAAGATACAAGATGCGTAGATGCAAGTGTAGCGCTGGGACGAATCGCTGCATTTTGTGTACATAGGGCACGGCAAAGCCGTTCCCGAAATGTTTCTTTATTATTACATTAACAGCATTTCCTCACAGTTATTTTGCTCCTGCTCCAAGCAGCCTCCATTAGCAAGTTAACTAATCAATCCCGCTGAGATGCTGCCGCAGTTTTCTTAATTGCAAAGCAATTAAGTGCACTAAAAAGTTTGCTGAAGCAGCCTCAATTGCAGGGCAATGGAGTGCACTAAAATGTTACCTATTCTCTAATAGATTAGGTAAAAATGCAATATTATCGCATTTAGCAAAATTAAAACACGTGTTTCGCTGTAAAGTGAACTGTTTTGGCAGTTTCAACTCGTTCTTCTTTTCGCTCTATTCTTTGTTTACTTGTGGTACACAAATGTCAACGCCCAGGACGGCACAATCTTGTATTCTATCATTCTTGGTATTTTCCCAAGTCCATTGAATACATCACTGTTCTCATTTACAAACTTCTCTTGTTCATTTAGAAGCATGTCTTAAGCCCAAGTATCGGTTCAAATGAATCATCAACAACTATAAATCTACCTTTTCTCTGAGATCTTTTAAATCAAATAGTTCAATTTCAACAATACCATAAATTCTGATTTGTTTATTGCTGTAATCAAATACACAAAAGTCTTTTCGTTCAGTGCTCATTTTTAAATTCATTGCCTTAACTATTTTTAATGGAATACAGTTAACGTCCGCTCTCGTATCAATTTTAAATTCAACTTCCCTATTTCCTATTAGGTATGCTTTCGTCCAACGTCTTACATGTTTTTCCATTGAGTTTACTCTAAAAATTTTATTTTTAACACTACGGATGGATCTTAATATAAAGTGTTTTTCCGTTGTGTTACCTGACAATTCGTCCCAGCGAACAGTATCGACCCGTTGACTTCCATTTGGTTTTGATTCCGGTTTACCTGCTTCCGATTTGTTTGCCTTCTTACGGCACATCCGACGAAAATTACCTTTCTTGCCGCATGAACACGTGAACTCTCTTGCTGTACATTTGCTCTTGTGATACGAATTCCAGTCACCCCCACAATTAAAACAAAAAAGCCGATATGTTTTGTTTATTGCGTTTACTTCGTCCTTTTCTTTGCTTGCTATTGGTGCTACCGCTGAAATTGATTGCTATGATGCCTAAATGTCTTTATTCGCGTTTACTGATTCAAATGTTTTGCACATTTCCACCACTCGTTCAAGATTTTCATCGCGCCCATTAAGCAATTTCAGCTGCAGCTTCCTGTCACAGACTCCAGTAATAATGCGATCTCGCAGCATTCGATTTTCATACGATGCTCCACATATGCAGTTGTATTCACATCTTTCAAGTTGGACACGAAGTTCCGTTAGAAACTCATTGAACGGCTGGCGCTCCTTTTTACTCATGTTGTTAAACTTATATGATTCCATTGTCACATTCTTTTGTGGTAGACAATGATTATCGAATGCCTGTAACACCCCTTCCAACGATCGTTGCTGTATCTCAGTCACTTCATGTTCAGCCTCGGAGTCTGTAGCCGATATCACACGTTGTGTTGTGGATGTCCCCAACAATGAATGTTGTGACCCGTCATTTGGAAACAACGTATTGTAGATATTGGCACCTTTTGTACCAATAAGCCAAAGAGACGTAGCTATTTTTGTTGATTCCGGCTGTAAATTTTTATCTTTGGCGATCATGTACACTAAAAAGCACGTTTCCAATTTTTCCACTCCAACGACAAGTTTGAACAATCCAGTTCCCTTAATTCTCTCCGTGTATCAGCCATTTTACATGTGGTTGAAAAAATCCGATAAATGCGATTAAATCCGTGAAATTTTGCTTGACGCCTTCTTTTTTGTAGTTGTCTTATTCCGATGAATGCTCTTTCGTAGCCCGATGATTTGGTCCAGTTGCTGATACTTTTGTGATGAAATTAAGCTTTACGCCGAACGGCACGTTGTAACAGCGATGGAATCGTAAAATTCTGCTTTCTTCGATCCTTGTAGTTTTGTTATGAACACTTTATCTCGTCAATAACTGGTTCGCCTTTATTCTGACACCATGTCACGTTAGCATGTTATTTAATAAAATTTAAACTGTTTAAAATAAGTCTTTTATTTTATTATTTCCAACTATCAGCTCAAACGTACAATGTTCCTCTTACTTCAGCTATCTATCTAATGGCCGGTGAACAAAAATATCTTAAACGTAATGGCGGCCGCTGTGGTGTAGTGGTAAGCAGTGCGCGCTTTCACTCATCAGCACCTGGCTTCAAGCCCTGGTCAAAGCAACATCGCAAAAAATATAGAAAAAGGTTTTTCTTAACAGCGGTCGTCCCTCGGCAGGCATTGGCAAACCTCCAAGTGTATTTCTGCCATGAAAAACAGCTTCTCATAAAAATACAATCGCCGTTCGGAGTCGGCGTAAAACTGTAGGTCCCTCCGCTTTGTGTGACAACATCAAGGCGCACGCCACAAGTCGGAGGAGAAGCTCGGCCAAACACTAACATATGTGTAAGCGCCAATCTATTATTATTATTATTAATGGCGGTGCATCAGTGTTGCCACAGTGTCAAGATTAATATATTTAAGTCCACGTTGACACACATTACAGTTTGATGTTATTTTGCTTCTCATTCATCGTTTATACGAAAACTTTAACAATAAATTATATAAGTACTATAAAGTTGCTAGAAAAAAGGGGGTATTTTTCCTCCTATTCTACCCCCGCCCCCTTAATCCCCTTTTTCTAGAATTTGCCGTCCGTCTACAAAAATTTTCCCATAAAATTTAATGGACTACAAAAGTGCATACTCAGATTTTTTCTAATAAATATAGCTAAAAACTACATATTTAGGCAACTTGTTCCAATTTTCCAAATTTTTTTAAAACGTTTAAAATATGGACTTGCATGGTTTTTGTTAGATAACGAACTCTACTTTCACAAAAAAATAATAAACATTAAAGAAAACAAATAAGATTAGCTAGAACTTGTTAAAATATCCCGTCCCTATTTATGTTTTTGCCGATGTATTTATACTTTTCTTAATTTTTTGCTGACAAAATCGAAGACCCTGATTTCATACAACTGACTTTCTAATAAAATGAAATGAATTGAAATGCATTGTTTTTGTTGTTCAAAATAACTAATTTTGTTATGTTTACTAAATCAAACTAAAAGGGCGTTTAAAGCTAGCCTTACTTTTTACTACTAATAGCCCAGTTATGCACTTAGCTTTGCTTTAGAGTTGAGAGTTTTTCAGTGCGAGTTTAAACTTAGATTAAGTAAACTGATACTACGTTTATACGCACGTATTATTTGCAAATAACAATTTGCAAAATGGTATACTTTGCCGTATAACTGCTGAGTTATTTTTTTATTTGCAAATAACTAAATCACGCAAATAAGTATTGATTAGTGGCACTATTTGCAAATAAGCGCAAGACCCCGCCATTCTTAGGTTTATTTTCTTTTTCGATGGTCACCTTAATGCCTTTTTATAATCAGGCAATATTAAAAAAGAATTTTTCATCATCGAATAAGCAGTGAGTTAAGTATTTGCAAATTATTTTTATTTGCAAATAGCTTACGTATAAATATAGTATGAGTTTACATTGAATAGCTGGCTGACATTTGATTGGCTGGTCTTGTTAAGTGTTAACCAGACATTGAGTAACCGGCCCTTAAGTAGAAATTGTTGATTAACTTTCACTATTCATATTTAGATCATACATTAAGGGCCGATTGCTCACAGCCTGGTTGACACTAATCCCCGGTTAAACATCGTTATCGACGTTACCGACACCATGCTATTTGCATGGAGCCGAAAACGTCGATAACGATGTTAATCGGTGATTAGTGTCAATCAGGCTTTGAGCAACCGGCCCTAAGGGCTGGTTACTCAAAGTCTGGTGAACACTAATCTCTGGTTAAACATCGTTATCGACGTTACCGACTCCCTGTTATATGAATGGAGTCGAATACGTCGATAACAATGTTTAACCGGAGATTAGTGTTAACCAGAGTTTGAGTAACCGGCCCTTAATGTATGATCTAAAAATGAATAGTGAAAGTTAATCAACAATTTCTACTTAAAGGCCGGTTACTCAATGTCTGGTTAACACTTAAAAAGACCAGCCAATCAAATGTCAGCCAGCTATTCAATGTAAACTCATACCAGAGATTGAGTAACTGGCCCTAAATATGAACTTAAATGGCCAATATTGGCTATTTAAGGGCCGGTTGTTCAATGTCTGGTTATCACCACCTGCCGGTTAAACATCATTATCGACGTTTTCGACATCATGCTTATAACATGTGATCGATAAAGCAGTCGTATTTAACCAGAGCTTCTACCTCCGATTAGTGCTAATAAGACATTGAACAACCGGCCCTAAATATGAGATACGCTACCCTGGGTTTGTACCAAACAACCAAGATTGATTGGTAGGTTGTTTAATCAATCCCACCAAAAAACAATCAGCTGTTCAGCACAAAATGTAAACAAACAAGCAAAGGCAACAACAATGGCATATTTAAATTAAGTTGATCTGAAACCCAACGAAAGCTAACTGGAATTTAAACAGCAATCCACAATTAAACTTAAGTTCCGTTTAAATATTAATTTGAAATCGGTCCTAATTATATTGAACATGGTAATATTAGGGCCAGTTTTTCAGTGCATGGTCGTGGTTTAAGCTCGATCGATAAAGCAGTCGTTGTATATAACCAGAGCTTCTTCCTCGGATTAGTGCTAATCAGACATTAAACAACCGGCCCTTATTTTTACAAAATAATATTGCGGATCAGAATGCTAGGAGCGCTTGTGTTGTTTACCAAGAAAATGCAGCCCTGTTGATTTTTATTTCTGTATCGCATCGCGGTGAGTTTCTATTTCTTGGTAATTCGGTTTGTGAAATGATTAACAAATTATTGAAATTTATTTATTTGATGTGTTTAACATTTGATTAATGCAATTTTCTGTATTTTCAGCCTATTAATTACAAGCACAGCATCATCAACGGTGATTGCAAGAACTACTGCAATCCCTGCGGTTTTCCTCTTGGTAAATCGTTCTGATCGTGACCAAAGGTGGCCTTCCATATCAGCCGGGAGGGCTGAGATTTCCATTACGGAACCAATTGCTATTCTGTGCAAAGTATACTTAATTTATTTATGAAACTCGGTGGGGATACTAATGGAGGTCTCCTTTAACTATATTTATCACTTTCACAATGTTGTTGCTAACAGTACTTAAGTTATTGGTTGTTAAAATATCCCGCCTGCTAGCACTACATTTTATTATAACCCCTTGTATAAGCGTACAATACCTACATTGCTCTTATTAGAAATAATAATATTAGGATCGATAAGGGTCTTACTCCTGATCATAACTACTCATGGTAAAATTTTGTTCGGGGGGAAATAATATTTACTGGTGTTATTGTAGTTCAAAGTACACAAATGTAGTAAACGTACATCGATAATTTGATAAATAATGAAAATTTTCAATAAAAATATTGCGCGATTTTTTATTAAAAATTTTTGCCTGCGGCGCCTTTTCCAAAAAATCAATACTTCAATAAATAATGCAAATTTTTAATAAAAAATCGCGCAATGTTTTATTAAAAATTTTCGCCTGCGTCGCTCTACCCAAAAATCTCTTGATTTAGACTGAATCACTTTTTTTATCAATACATCGATATTTAATTAAAAAAAAAATTAATTAAAATGCCCGTTTTTATTTTTTCTCGTTTTCAATGCTTTTTTTGGGGCATTTTTTGTTGTGTGGCAGCACCGACATTTTAGTTCAATTGGTTTACAAAGCAAAAAAGTGAGGTTGAAGTTGACATTTTTTGCAACTTAAAATTCAATTTTCATGAAAACTATAAGCCTCCGGAGGGTGGGGATTTACAATCACAAAAAGTCGCTCTAAACCCCCTAATTTTTTTTTTAAAGCCGGGTTCCGTATTGGAAAATTTTTCCCAGGTTATTGTTGCAGAACAAAATACCCCAACCACTGCTGTGGTAAATATGTACCAGCAGTACTGCCCACCGCCGTCGGTGCAATGATTTCGATAGCTGAACAAACGCCATCTCCTGGGCATTCCCACAGCTTGCCGACACCAGCTATTATATCACGTGTGGATGCAACTGCGGCTTAGGGCCGGTTGTTCAATGTCTGATTAGCACAAATCGGAGGTAGAAACTCCGGTTAAGCACAACTACTGCTTTATCGATCACATGTTACATGCATGATGTCGAAATCGTCGATAGTGTAGTGGTAGTGATAACCAGTCATTGAACAACCGGCCCTAAATTTGGTTATTAACAGTGCAATAGTGCCATGTCATTGGCAAAAACATTAAGGACCGGTTACTCAAAGTCTGGTTAACGCTAATCGTCGGCTAAACATAGTTACCGACGTTACCGACTTGTGTTGTATGCATGGAGTCGTAGACGTCGATAACGATGTTTAACCGCAGATTAGTGTTAACCAGACATTGAGTAACCGGCCCTAAGGGTTGCTGCCATATAGAGGTTGCAAAGTTTTTGGAATCGAAGAACCTACTCGAAGAATACGATGGCCGCAGCCTATGATGAAACATCTTCTGGCATGCCGTTGACAATCGTTAAGGGCCGGTTGCTCAAAGCCTGGTTGACGCTAATCATCGGTTAACATCGTTATCGACGTTTTCGACTCCATGCTAATAACACGGTGTCGGTAACGTCGATAACAATGTTTAACCGGGGATTAGTGTCAACCGGGCTTTGAGCAACCGGCCCTAAATATATATTTACAAAATATTTATCGTTCTGCAGAACGTACATGCATATTCAATTCCGATTTTATGGGTCGATTACGGAGGACAACCGAACTTCATGAAATGGTATTACAGATGGCAACTAACAACTGAAAACTGGCAACTGAGTTGCGCTATATTGGCAACAGCATTTTTGTGGCTGCCGGGAAATTTTGATTGAGATACTATATTTCTTTTTTCAACTTTTTTTAATTTGTATCACCTGGAACTTTATGAAACTTAATTATTGCTATTCATAATAAAATACATTTTCATTTCAGTGGCGCTGTCCATCGGCAACCCAACTGAGATTCCGTTGCCATCCATAATAGATCCATAAGTCATAATCGCACGAACTAATCAAGGCTATCACAGAATCCATCGTATTCCGATTTTTCGTGAAATCTACGAAAATGCTATTGAATTCGAGTAGCTACGAACGCAGCGTATGCTTTGAATACACACGTTCATAACAGTTCTGCCTTTGATCGCCTTTTCGTATATTTTATGAAAAATCTGACTACGATGGATTCCGTGATTGCCACCAATATGTATTCTCCTTTGACAAGATGTTGGAGAATCGCGTTAACACAGCCGTATACCTACTCTATGCTTTTACGCGCATATGCTAAATTTCTCGAACCTAGCTAAAGTGCTTGACAAAGGCAGAAGGCATATCTTCAACATTATAACTTAAAGTAAAAAAGTTTAATGCATGCAATAAACGAATACAACAGAACCAAAAAATGTTCTCAAAACTATTAAACATAAAAAATTGCACGAATAAAATTCATAATTTAAAATAAAATAAAATATCGCAATTGTTTTTTATATGTACATACATATTTACAAAATGAATCTTAAAGCACCCACAGTAAGTCCTAAACATATAAATGACTAAGAAGAAAAATTGATATCTCGATCAAGGTGTATTCATGATACAAAAATTTGAAGGTAAAACCGCTGAGAGGCAGCCGGAACATTTTTGAAGTTTGCTAACATAACAAAATTGTTTTCAAATCAATATTTTCATCTATTTTTTTTTTGTTTATCTTTTAATTGGCATTTCAGTTGCTCTGAAAATTTCTATTTTATAAAATAGACAAACTTCAAAAAATAAATGATGGCCGACGAATTGAGCAAGCGGTTTGACCTTTACATATTTGTATCATGGGTGTATTAAACAAGGTGTTATTGACAACTCAGTGCGACTCTCTTAAGATACTTTTATGTCATAAAATATAAACAAACGATTCAAAATTCATACAAATTTTTTTTAATTTGACTTTATAGGATGGTTCTTCTGAGAGCAATGTCAAATTCAATCACACTTTGTTAAATACATTTTGATCTTTACCAAATAATATACCTCCTCTATAAATATTTTATGAAGTGATCCAAAATTCGCTTCGAGCGCGTTCACTGTTGATCATTTGATTTAAATAGTTTGTCAAACAACTAAAACTATAGTTTTATCGGAGTTAACATATTCTTCAGTAATTAATTTTATTATATTAAAACATAAGCTTATGAGAAATTATTTAGTCTTATGCTTATTTTATATCATGCTCCAAAATGCGCTCCGATCGCGTTCACTATTGATCTTTTGATTCAAATATTGTTTGTCAAGCATTCAGTAGTGAAGTTTGATCGGAGTTTATGAAGTAATATAAACGTATAATATGGTAGAAAGTTAGAAATTATTTAGTCTTAGGGCCGGTTACTCAATGCCTGGTTAACACTAATCTCCGGCTAAACATAGTTATCGACGTTACCGACCCCCTGTTGCATGCATGGAGTCGAAGACATCGATAACGATGTTTAACCGCAGATTAGTGTTAGCCAGTCATTGAGTAACCGGCCCTTAATATGCATAATTCGCGCCGTGTTCCAAAATTCGCTCCGAGTGCGTTTACTATTGATCATTTGATTTAAATAATTGTTTCTCAAGCATTCAGTACTATAGTTTGATCGGAATTTATATATTCTTAAGGAATTGATCACATTTTATTAAAATATAAGCCTTTCGTAGGGTAGAAATTGTGAAACTATTTAGCTTTAACATGTATAGTCGGCCAGAGACAATTGCAGAAAACTACAACTACTCGTGAAAGTTTACAGTAAAAGCAATGTAGATGAAAGTAATAAATATTATTATTAAAATTAGATCCATATATAAAACATTTTACATCATTCATTTGAAGTAAATCGGAATATACTTTTACATATAAGATAGTTTCCATTTAACTCATAAAGTACATATTTCACTACAAATATTTTTAA
>NW_023458555.1:101642211-101648027 GCF_013731165.1 Rhagoletis pomonella | reverse complement strand
TTTCCGTATAAACGATGAGTTAATGTTTTATTGGCAAATAACTAAATCACGCAAATAAGTATTGATTAGTGGTACTATTTGCAAATAAGCGCAAGACGCCGCCATTCTTGCTTTCTTATAATCAAGACGTTGCCATTTTTAACTTTATTTTCTTTTTCGATGGTCATATTATTGCCTCTTATAATCAGGCAATAATAAAAAAGAATTTTTCACCATCGAATGAACAGTGAGTTAGGTATTTGCAAATTATGTTTTTTTTGCAAATAGCTTACGTATAAACGTAGTAAACATTTCTCTCGCCATTTATCCGATGTTAAAATTTTTCACCACGTTATTTTGCTGTACAGCACCCTGAATGCGGCTAAACGGTTGCTCGCAACCCTCAAGTCCTTTATGGGGACCAAATTAACAGCCAGAGGGTCAATTCCCGTTCTGCGTTATCGTGAAGTGAAGTGAAGTGAAAAGTATAAAATTAACACCGAAATAAATGCGGTGTAAAGGTGTTATTTTTATCACTTCACGATAACGCAGAACGGGAATTGACCCTCAGAACAACAAAAACCTTCATGCATTAGTCACTTAAGAGTCTTGTACGGAAAAGTTACGTCTTAAATGACTTTGGGCTCCGTTTGTATGGAAGTCGTTCATGACTTTTTCATATAAATGGTAATTTCGTCGTTGATGTCATCTTATACAGCGTTTTTGCTGCATTTAAAATGCAACATTTAGCACTTTCGAACATATGTTTTCGAAGAGCGTTCATGCTATAGCATTTAGCAAATGTACATTTAAGCGAGTTCGAAATTATATGCTTTTGACAAACAGCCGTGTTCCAGTCTCTTATTTAGATCCGTGTATATTACGATAAATTCTCACGCAGAAGATAATGTGGAAAAACCCTACTTAAAAGGAAAAAATAAATTTTAAACCAAAAATTCAATAAAAAAACTTGAATTGTTTTAACCATAACCGAGCATTTGTTTGTGTTTATATTCATTTGTCGGTGCTGTCAATTAAAATTTCCTCACTTAATTAGGAAACAAAACAAACAGAGTTGACCATAAATTGATCCTGATTTCTATCAGCATCTTATCGATGTTGAATTTGCTTAACTTTTCTTTATACAAATATGTAATGTAAAATAAAAGAAATCTCGATCTCGATCACTGAAACGCAGCTAGCAACTGTATACTCGAAAAAACAATGTTGCCACTTTTTCTCTTTAAACCATGTTCGAATAGTGGAAATTTTGGAAGATCACAGGGTTGCTTTTAGCATTTAGATTCTTAATGCAAAAATGGAGTTGCATTTAGGTGACGAATTTTGTATGGATAAATGTACATTTAGGGCCATTTTCACCATCTCTGGTTAACACTAATCCGCAGTTAAACATCGTTACCGACGGTACTGACTCCATTCATTTAACATTGGGTCGGTAACGTCGGTAACAATGTTTAACTGGGGGTTAGTATTAACCAGAGATGGTGAAAACGGCCCTTAGAGTAGCATTTAGAGCTAAATGCTCTAAATGTGCTTTTACGCATTAGCAAAAACAGGCCATTATATAACACTTGATGTCACTTTATAGAACAGAGGTAGAAAAAAATATATATTTTATAAAGGTTTAAAGTGTTTTAGGGCCGGTTACTCAATGTCTGGTTAACACTAATCTCCGGTAAAACATCGTTATCGGGTTACCGACTCCATGTTATATGCATTAGTATTAACCAGACATTGAGTAACCGGCCCTTAATGAGTTACCGCCACATGTAAAAGACTGTGATAACTTTGCTGTTTTTAAAAGACAACTATTTGATCACTGTAAAACTCTGGCTATTAGGTAGGAGAGCACGGAACGGAATGGAAACCAGGCCTTTGCATCCGACCAAGCAGCAAATGATCTAGCATACGAAAGACGCTGTGAGTATGGATCGGAAACTCGGTGTTTCCGACTATGCCCAACAGCCCGACCATAACGCGGAGCGGAAACTAGGCCTTTCCGCCCGCCTCACATCACGGAATCCAGCGTCAGGGTTTGCATATTAATGACAACGGGAACATGAGCAACGCGGAGCGGAAACAAGGTCTTTCCGCCTGCTGCACATAGTACATATGTAAAAGTAGACTGGAGACTAGGCCTCGCCAGCTACCAAACTAGTTAGGCAATATACATTTATATAGGTTATTTGATAGTTTTAGAAACATAAACAGCTTTGTAATTGAAAATTTAAACTTACATATACGCATACTTTGTTATATATTATAAATACCTATCTGTACTTTTAAGTCGCAAGAATGTAACAAATAAATAAATAAATCTGCATGACTTAGTCATGCAGTGATCATTAATGACATTCAAGCGACAATGTCCTGCAAGAGTCTTTCCAATAGTGACCGCTGCAAGACATTGTGTGTTATAAGTCTTTGATAGGAGTACACCTGCATGACATTGTCACCGGTGTCATTGTCAGCTATATGTCGTTTAGGATTCACAGCAATTGCGACGATGTCACTAAATCTTCATTAGTGACGATGTCACCGGCGACCATTTTCGCTACTGGGTTTCTACTGGTATACTGTGCCATACAGAGATAAATGTTTTAAGTAATTGTATGTGTATACAAATACTCTTTAAGTTGTACATAATATATGTAAATACCTGAAAAAAAATGTATAAGTCTTTCTGAGATATGTCTTCATATATCTGAGTTCTTTTCGAATTTCATTGCTGACGAGCTTATGCGGCGGATATTGTCATATCATTTATAGGTAGTAAATATAAACGTTAGTCAAGTGAGCGGCTGCCTTCTTCCCAGCTATTGTAAGTACGGATACCGCCAATGATATCTAAAGGCCTGCTCAAACAGGCGCGGTGCGGCACGGTGCGGTATAATCCCGTACGATATGCGGTATCAAATACCATGGCGGTATATGGGAGCACTCAAAAAGACGCGGTATTGGAAGTGCGGTACGCCGCGGTACAGAACTCTACCGCAGCAGCAGCGTTCACCGCGCGGTATAAGAAGATATATCGTAAGCAGAGTTGCAATTTAGAGCTAGAGTTCTACCACATATTTTATCTACAAAAGTGCTATAGATTATAAATTCTACCTTTTTCATTATAAAAAACACGAGTTTAAAAGTGCTCGTAATACATTCGTTGGCATAAGTGTGATATTCTTTGGTTTTGTTTCTCACAAAGTAAATAAAATAAAGTTGAACTTTTTCGTTTGTTTGAAAAATGTTTTTCAAATCTGGCAATGCTGCTCAGAAATATGAACGGTAAATTTACTGGAATTTAAAATTCTTTCGCAAAACGTACTTAATGGAGCGCAAATATGGAAATATTTATAAAATCTTTCTTCGTGGTTACGCAGTTGGGGCATCAGGCTAGAAAATTCACCACCTTCTTTTCTTCTCAAATTTATTTCGTGAACCCATCTTCTTTTTCTTAAACATATACATAAATTAAGAACTTTGCAGGATAAAACAAAGATGTAGGCATATTCATACCTTTTGTTTTCTTCATCGAGAAGTGCTGCTAATAGCAATAATTCGTCCTCAGAGCTTGAGCTGTCCATCGCGAAAATCAGATTTATAATATATGTATAAATTTAGAAGGAGGAATGCGTAGAGTGCCGTTAATTGGAGCTCGTCACATGGCAACAATTTTTCTTGCTATACCGCACCGCGCCTGTTTGAGTGCCTTTGCGTATATCGTTACCGCGTATCGCACGGGATTATACCGCGCTGTACCGCACCGCGCCTGTTTGAGCAGGCCTTAAAGCCTATTTTGGATATTAAGGGCCGGTTGTTCAATGTCTGATTTGCACAAATCGGAGGAGGAAGCTCCGGTTAATTACAACGACTGCTTTATCGATCACATGTTATAAGCATGGTGACGAAAACGTCGATAATGATGTTTAACCGGCAAGAAGTCATAACCAGACATTGAACAACCGGCCCTTTATGTATCGTGTAAAACTTAGGGCCGGTTACTCAATGTCTGGTTAACACAAATCTGCGGCTAAACATAGTTATCGACGTTACCGACTCCA
The DNA here is from genome assembly GCF_013731165.1 of Rhagoletis pomonella. NCBI lineage: Eukaryota > Metazoa > Arthropoda > Insecta > Diptera > Tephritidae > Rhagoletis > Rhagoletis pomonella. The sequence goes on along the minus strand of NW_023458555.1, from coordinate 101,643,969 downwards.
TGTTGTATGCATACTTCTTTTTTCGGGCAAACAACAACAAGAATTATCAAAGGTTAAAGTTCAAAGCAATTTTTGAAATCAAGATTTCTCAAAATTGAATGAATGGATTTTGAAAATTTTCTCATTTCATAAGAAATTTGATTCCATTTAATTTAGTATACGTACTTTTTATATATTTTGTATAGTTCTTCCAAAAATTGAATTAATGTAAAATAATTATAAAAAAAAAAGCTTACAAAACCTAAGTGCGGCCGACGCCGCCTAGGCAGAAAGGTGTTCTCTGTGAAAGATGTTCAGTGTCTTTTCTTCGCAACACAGAAAGATAATTCTACATTGTGAGGGTTATAATCCCTAAGGGCTGTTTGCACCATGTCTAGTTAACGCTAACTGGAGGTACATCCTTCATACATCCACGTTAACTGCTTTATCGATCACATGTTATATGATGGGTGTCGATAACGTCGATAAAGATGTTTAACCGGGAGTTAGAATTAACTAGACATGGTGCAAACGGCCCTAAGTGCGGCCGAAGGCCGCCAATGCAGAAAGGTGTTCTCTGCAAAAGGTGTTCGGTGCCTTTTCTTCGCTAAACAAAAAGAGAGTTCTACTTTGTGAGGGTTATAATCCCTAAGTGCGGCCTAAGGCCACCTATGCAGAAAGGTGTTCTCTGCAAAAGTTGTTCAGTGCCTTTTCTTCGCAACGCAGAAAGAGAATTCTACTTTATGAGGGTTATAATCCCTAAGTGCGCCAGAAGGCCGCCTACGCAGAAAGGTGTTCTCTGCAAGAGGTGTTTTTTTTATTAATTATTTTACATTAATTAAATTTTTATAACACTATAACTATACAACATATATATAAAGTACGTATACCAAATTAAAGGGAATCAAATTTCCTATTAACCCTCTAGTAGGCCAATTTTTTTATGAGTTGAAAAATTCAGGAATGGGTATTTTTAGCACGAGAAATCCAAAACTGATGTCCATTTCGATCTGTGACAGTAACTTTTTCCTACAGGGGAGAAAAACCAAGACCGTCTGGAGACGGGCTCGCCGATATACTTACACATATTTTCAGCTTTATCTTACACAATGTTGACCTACGAATCGGCAATGCCGTCTGTAGACGGTCAAAAACGCAAAACCGGGGTTTTATATGTCGGCAAGCCGGTCTGTAGACGGTCTGTGTTCGAAAGCAATTTTCTCCATTTCGAATGGTGACATAATTATAAAACTGATATTAAAATACGGTGCTTTTAACAACGAAATCCACCGAATTTTTTTATATCAAAATATTTTTCAAAAGAAAAAATGTCTTTAATAACGAAATTACTAAATAGCAAGAAATAATTAATTTTAACCGTGTTTTCAAAATCTGTAATTCAACTGCCGATTAAAATAAAACGGATTGACATAACGGATTACAATTTACTTCGCCGTAAGGGTACGATTTTTGTCTAAAGATCGTGCCTTAGGAATAGAAAAAAATTATTATAGGTGCACTAAAAAGGTGTTTAGTTAACGACCGTCTGGAGGCGGTTCTGCCTACTAGAGGGTTAAACGAGATCATGCTCGCTGTCGTTTGCTACAGACGGTGAGCGGCTTATAAGTGATTTTGTACTCAAAGCGTAAACATGAAAATTAAAGACGCGGATGATGCAATTGAAATACTTATGACTTAGGTTTTTTTATGTATGTGTTACTTAAATTTATTTATATTTTACTTGTATGTATGTACATACATAAACATATAGTAATTTAG
>NW_023458555.1:101637732-101642111 GCF_013731165.1 Rhagoletis pomonella | reverse complement strand
ATATTTTACTTGTATGTATGTACATACATAAACATATAGTAATTTAGTCTCATTTATCAAAAATTCATTAACGCACATGGCTTGGATGCATTTATCCGCGATGTGCACACTGCAAGCATCAACACAAAATGAGGTTGTTGCTATTGTTTCCAATGCGATGCTCGCACACCACGCTACAAACAACGAGCATGCTCACTGAAAATCAAAATTTTTTGATTTTTTGCGAGCATGCTCGTGAACTGCCTTACACACGACGAACATGCACCGCAAGCCGAACATATGCGCGGATATGTTCGTCGTGTGTAGCTACTGTAATACTAGGTTCACATATAAGTAGATTATCCTCATTTTCGAGCTTAACACCCTAATCTGTAATTATAACAAGAGATTAGCCATATAAAATACGTCCCTTGTTAATATGTAATTATAAAATAATCTCAGATTTAATCGATAACTTTGCGGTGTCCATCCTAGTTTTATCGATTGTTTTTGCGAAAGAGAGGAGAAATGCCAAATGTAAAAGTAAACAAAAATGTACGCTAGCAAGTAAAAGAGGCTCAGTATATCCAGTAAACAAACTTAGCTATTTTTTTTTACCAAGTTTGGTCCCCATAAAGGACTAGTGTTGCAAGCAACGCTTTTTGGGTAATTAGGGTGTTGTGCAGCTATTTAATGTGGTGAAAATTATTTAAGCACTGGAGAGATTTATTCACATGGAATTGGAGATAGGGCTGATAGATTTATTTTAAATAAATTGTGAATCTGCGAAAATATCTTTTCAGCGGATGAATATACTTTTCAACCTTTTTCCCGAAAATTTACATACAGGCTCGAAAATATGCGAGTAACATTAGGTTTGTATAGTAACTTCTCCAGTAAAACATTGCAGCGAGAGCGTAAAAGCAAAATAGAGCGTAAAATTGAGAAGAAGAAAAAACTAGCAGAAGAGGTTATTGAACACAAAACTAGCAAAAACTTGCAAGAGAACAGTTGTTGCACTGCTTTGACAATCTGCTGTAAACATTTTACTATTTATAAATCAGTTTTAAACTCTTTGCTTTACACACAAGCACTTACACTGTCCAGTACATCATTAATATTATGATTTCCACTTATTTTACTTTTGTTTGTGCCAAGGCGAATCAATATAAGGTGTTAGCAGGAGTACAAAAACAAAAATTTACATGTATTTTGTTTTTGCTTTGGCGGCATAAACTGTCAAAACCTGTAAGTGTGTGTAGAAATTCAAACAAAATTTTTCAATTTGATATCAGAAGCCGTGCGGCGAAACAAATACACAAAATCAACTGAGCTAGTAACACCACTTTTTATATATTCTTTTGACATTTATTCTTCTTCTTCTTCTGCTAGCTAATTTCTGCTAGTAAAAATTTCACTAGCAAGAATTTGCAGCTCTCTCGTGTTGTTACGCTCTCGATTCAGTGCTCTCTTGCAAATTTTTTGGGTTATCATACACTTTTCCAGTAAAAGTGTGCAGGTTCCAGTACAAATTAGTACTGACTATTGGTAACTATACAAACCTATTCAAATATCGTCGCCTGGATGGAAAATTGCCGGAAGCGTCATTTTGACAATTTGTGGTTTTTGGATATCTTCTTTAGTTTCCGACTAATTGACTAAAATTTTTTCGGTTATTTGGTACAAATTGCGTTAGTATTGCTGTCGTACTAAACTAATCAAGATCTTTCAAATAGAGTTATCTGTTCTTCTTTAGTTTCCGACATATTCAGCTTTATCATGAGTTTCATTTTCTAGAACCGGGTCACTTTTCGTTTGCGTGTGTTCACTACAGGTGGATGAAAAAATTGTTGGCGAAATTTTGTTCGCGCGAAACTCACGATTAGGCTGATTAGTAAAAAGTATGGTTAATTTATAAAAATTGTTATCACATTTTGGCGTATATCACTAAAACTGACTGCAAATTTTTTGACAAATGTCGTATACGACAAAATTTTATTAAACTCATAAATGGTTGACACTAAACTTAAAAAAATAAGATAATTTAAGAATTTCATGAACTAGTACATAGCATTCTCCGACACTTTGGAGAAAATCTGTAGTCGTGTTTCTGAGAAATTGCATTCCAAACTTCAATCGTGAGTTACCGAAAGTAACTTGTGACAATCTTTTATCCAGGGATCTACATAAATTATAATTGTCATTATTTTCGCAGTTGGAGTATATGCCAGACGAGTAACAGGTATATACATACAAGGATACCTAAATTAGCGCGTTGAACTTGTATATTTATCTCTCTCCAACGCATTAATTCTATATACGTAGGTACTAGACCTCTGCATGAGTCGATTCTAATTTCAAGCCAAAGAGAGTACAGTTGAATTGTGTATTCTATTTCAAGTTCAAAACACCCAGCGTTTTGAATTTTGTATTTTATGAATATTCATTGCGTTTCAAGTTTTCTAACTTCATATAGAATTATATAAATAAATGAATGAAAAACCTTAAATTTATTCATACTCAAATTTATTACAATTTATGTGATATTTTGTGTTTAGCATCGAAAACGAAAAAAAGAATGGAAGGTGTAGAGGAAAATGTAAATACGTTTAGCTTAAAATGATGTACGTATGTATGTATAGTGAATCTACATTTCGGTCCATTTAATAATGATAATGGTATATGTTTATAATAACAACACTCCGCAAGCGCATTATTGCAAAGTGCCGGCATCAAGAAGAAGCTCCACAGTGGAGAATACACACTGAGTCAAAAAAGAGGTCGTAGCAAAGTTTGGGAGATATTTTCCAATGTTAAAAATAACTCCGGCGAAGAGTTGCCCGATATTGTATCATGTAAAAGATGCTACAGCATTTACAAATTTACGGGGTGCACGTCAAATATTGTAAGACATAAATGCTATATTATAAATACCCATACTGTGGATCAGGAGATTCAAAGTTATTCAAACCTAAATGTTACGTTCACTGCTGACTTCGACTGCCTTAAATGGTGGTATCTGAACAAACATTTTTTTCCAATTTTATACAAAACGAGCTGCAAAATTTTCTGTATACCCGCAAGTAGCGCGGCTTCTGAAAGAGCCTTTTCAGATGCCAGAAATATAATAACCGAAAAACGTTGTACTATTGCTCTTAACCCAGACAATGTAAATAAAATAATGCTTCTGCATTCAAATATAGAAATATAAATATACTATATGTTGAAACCAATTCTATTCTTATCTAATAACTCTCTTTTATGGCGCATACAAGTACAAAATATGTATAAGAAAAGTTCAATAAATACAAGGAAATGTAGGTATTTAGATTTATAAAAATAAAAAAAATTCCATCATATTCATTCAATTTGTTTTCACATCGTTTGAATATTGTAATGTCGACAATCATACCAGCAAAGCTATTCATTTAAATTCAATAAAATTCAAACCCAATCACATTCATTTAATTTCAATATGAATGATTCATTTGCCGTTTAGAATGGATTCATGCAGCCCTCTAGTAGGTACCAACGCCTGACAAAGTTATGTCTAAATTTCATAATGGCTCTATGACAAAATATTCATGGAATGTATTCGTAGATTTTTATTTACTTCATTTCATACATTAGCATTGATGGTTTGTTTTTCATACATAAGTATTGATGTTTTTTACTAAATACCAGGAATAAATATTTAATAAAAAACTATTTCATTTAAGCTTAACCAACTTTTAGTTGCTCGGAGCTAATTTTGGAACGCTTCACGAAATATTTTCATAGACAGTAAATGCAACCCTGGGTGCATCATTAACGAGCTGAAAAGCCAAACAAATAAAAAAATTCCATCTGAACCAATACTCCCAAAAATTATAAAGCAAAACAAAAACCATTTTTTCCAATTTATGCACTGTTATTTTTATTATTGCAATACAACTTCGCAGCTCTTCAAACATTTTCCACATTATGCTTTTAGGGCTAGTAGTTTCAGACCCCATTTGCTCGTTTTTTTTTTTCAATTCTGATTTCAGGCTAGGCTTCATGGGAACTTACTGTGGGTGCAAACAGACCACATTTTGTAAACTGAATTGTGATATTTAATTTTATTTTATAATGAAAAATGTATTTAATGTGCAATTTTTTAAGTTTACTAGATGTAAGACAACTTTTAATTTTCTTTATATATTGCATGCTTTAGTTTTAATTCTGTTTAAGTTAAGTTGTAAAGGTGAAAATAGGCCTCCTGGGCAACCGAGCACATTGAAAAAAAATCGGTAATGCGCGTAAAAGCATACCTCACAAGTGGTGTGGAAAATGCAAGAACAAATATAAATGGAATAATTTTCGAAATTATGCAATGGTTATTGGTATTTTCCATCTCAAAGGGGGTGATTAATTTGAAC
>NW_023458555.1:101636884-101637632 GCF_013731165.1 Rhagoletis pomonella | reverse complement strand
AAAATCAAAATTTTTTGATTTTTTGCGAGCATGCTCGTGAACTGCCTAACACACGACGAACATGCACCGCAAGCCGAACATATGCGCGGATATGTTCGTCGTGTGTAGCTACTGTAATACTAGGTTCACATATAAGTCGATTATCCTCATTTTCGAGCTTAACACCCTAATCTGTAATTATAACAAGAGATTAGCCATATAAAATACGTCCCTTGTTAATCTGTAATTATAAAATAATCTCAGATTTAATCGATAACTTTGCGGTGTCCATCCTAGTTTTATCGATTGTTTTTGCGAAAGAGAGGAGAAATGCCAAATGTAAAAGTAAACAAAAATGTACGCTAGCAAGTAAAAGAGGCTCAGTATATCCAGTAAACAAATAGGCCTTTCGCACGAGGCGATTTTTCAGGCAACAAAAGTTGAATGAGAAGTTGAAAGTGAAAAAGTTGCCATCCCTATTCAGACGAGGCGATTTTCGATTCAACTCGAATTGTTGTTTACATTATTTAAAATGAGTTTAAATCGCCAAATTTTATCAATTGGCGTAAATTTGGTAAGCCAAGCGTTGGTATAAGTGCTTTTAGCGAAGCTGAAAGATAAAATAAGAGTAAAAAAGTAAAAAAGAAAAAAAATATGTATACACAACAGTGTTGGCATTTTTTGGTACAATTGTACTTGTTTGATACAATATACTTTCCTACTACGCAGTACTTTTTAATACAATTTTGTAATGAATACTAAAAATATA
>NW_023458555.1:101635858-101636784 GCF_013731165.1 Rhagoletis pomonella | reverse complement strand
AGAAACTTTTCGATACTAAGTTTTATTAAAACAAAATGTCGAAGTCAACTTCATATAGAAAGAAAGTCTTCGTTAGTTATAAGAAGAGATTTTCTTAAATATAATACCTTTACGGCACTCACATATTGAGAAGATTTACTATTTATTTTATTATTCTTTAATTTTAACTATCTGTTTATAAAATATAATGTATTCTTTAAGAAAAACTGTATAAACCCAAGATTAAATCTATGCGAAACATCCAAAAACCAACATACTTTCGTAAAAATTTCAAGCTTTATCAATATTCTTTAGTTTTTAGCCCATTCAATTTTAGTATAATAAAGTGCAAGTTTAAAGTAGCTGGGACTTACCGTTGAACTTGGCATTTTTTTTTGTCGACGATGTCAGTCATTTTCTTCCATACGAAGTGTGTTCGACGATATTTTTATATGGAGAAAATTAGTAACACCTTCATCAAAGAAATCTTAAAAAACTTACTTATATTAAAACTTAATTGCTAAAAAACCGCACACTCAAAATAAATCTAGGAAATCGAATTAAAAGGCTCGAAATTTTTACGAAAGTGTGTTGGTTTTTTTTTAATGTTGCACAAAGTTTGGACCTTGGATTTGTACGGCTTTTCTTAAAATATAAACCGTATTTTTACAAAAAATAATTAAAATTTAATAATATAAAGATAAATGGTCAAATCTTGTCGTAAAGTTTTGATAAGTACGTGAAATGCTATAAAAATGTCAAATTTTAGTACTGAATCCAAAGAAAATGTCTCTTTTATCCATTAATATCAACTTAAATATGCTTTTTGTTAAGATGTATACCTGAAAATGTGTGCATACATATTTGCGTTAAATGCAGTACATGTGCACGTGGAATCAATTTGTAAAAGTGTAAAATACGTAAACGTATGTACATAAACAATAAAA
>NW_023458555.1:101630330-101635758 GCF_013731165.1 Rhagoletis pomonella | reverse complement strand
ATCCTTAGTCCAAGGATCAAAAAAATGCGCGTACGCTTGGTTTGTATCATATTTAAGTCATCTGTGTCCAAAGAATAAATATCTTTTGAAGCAGCTGGTGCAAAAAACAAAGCTTGTAAAGATTTTTTAAGAAAATAATTAGAAATCAGTTCTACTTACGAGATTTAGTAACAAATTTGCAGAGTGTGAGCGTAAGTATTTACTCTACAAGCAAATAGTACGCTATACATTGAATATATCACACGCTTAATAATATAGAGATGTATCTCAAAATTAACGTCCTTTTTTACACAAAAACCGTCCAATCGTCAACAGGATACAAAAAACGTTAAAAACGTCAACCTGGCAACGCTGCGTTAGATATTAATTTTACTGTTAGCAGATGATGCTGCTTTTTTGAATAGTCGTAAAAAAATATCACAAATTCAGCCCAAACTAAAGGATTTATGGTCCCAGCATTGGTGAATTACCGAATGTAATTTTGACATGATTGAAAGTGCTGCCACATGTTTTGTTGGTAAACAAATGCTCTCTCGCTTATGATTGCCATTGTAAAATGATTTTGTTTAAATTTTTCGGAAGTTTCGTACAAAATTACGATTGCTATAAATTTTGCCTCCCTTTTTGCTTTAAGATTTACAGATTTGATGTCTTCAAACTTAAAAAAAAGCAACAAAAAAACGCACCAAGCACTAAACTCTAAAATTTTCGCGTTTTGAATAAAGAAATGCCCTAAATTTAGTTCCAAAAGCACGAAATTGGCAACAGTGTTTCTAGTACTTCGAAACAGAACTGGGTAATTTTTGATTACGATTACATTTCAACTACAATTACTTAATTATAATCCTTCAATTATATACGAATACGTTTACTTTAATTGTAATCATATACGTTACCATTAGAGGGGTCTTCCCTTAAACTCGTGAAAGCCTCGTAAACCTAGTAAAGCTCGTAAATTTACGAGCCTCATAAAAGACCTGTCAAAACTGGTTTGGAGCTCTATTTACGAGCCCTTCGTAAATTTACGAGGCAAATTTGATGTGCAAACGGCCTCGTAAACTTCAGTGTCGCCGAGGGGCCGAAATCTTTATACTATATTGAAACTAAATGATAATTTATGATTATTTTCAGCATTTTTAATTATATTTTAGCCTAGAGTGATAGAGACAAGACGGCGGGATGTTATGGAAAATACTACGAAACTAAAATTGCTTCAGAAAATCCTGGTTGATCTGTCAAGCAGTCCCTTTACGCACCTATTTACACCTTTTTTACATAGGGGGCGTTCCCATAAAAGCCTCGTAAAGTTACGAGTTTTACAAAGTTTAAGGGAATCCACTATATGATTATAATAGTTGTAATCTTAAAAATTTAAGAACTAAGATTACTGTAATCTGTAATCGTAATCATGAAAGACATGATTACGAATACCGGAATTGTAGTCCCAAAAATTTTAAGATTACAATTACTGTAATCGTAATCATGAAAATTTAATGATAACGACTACTGTAATCGTAATCCTAATATTCATGATTAAAATTACGGTAATTGTAATCTTACGGCTCGAAGCCATGCCGTAGGAAACTTTTGATGACAACAGTCCAGTCAGTGCTCCTGAAAAGAGGCAGAAATATGGGCCGGAGCATTGAATGTTAAAAAATACCGGATTCAAATGTCTTCGGTCCAGCGCAAAAGGGCACTACGTATTGCTTCTGCATACCGCACAGTGTCCGCGAACGCGGTTCTATTTATTTCTGGCGTCATGCCAATTGAGCTACTGCTTACGAGCGAAAATAGATTTACAATCTCAGTGCCGAGATAGGTCGAGCAGCTGTCGCGGCAAAGGCGCGCGAGGATCTAATACAGCAGTGGTAACAAAACTGAAACGCGAGCACAAAAGGTCGATGGACGCACACTCTGATAGCCAACCCTCAAACATGGCTGAAAAGACAGCACGGGGAAGTCGATTTCTACCTGACACAATTCCTCACCGGTCATGGTTACTTCCGAGAATATCTTCATAGACTCACCGTTCTGTCACTACTATGGAAACGTCGAAGATAACGTACACCAACCAGAATGTTTCACTAGCGAGCACTTCTTGATTTCGCGCAGAATGTTGGAAGAAAGATACGGAGACATAACCCCGAACAACGTAATTGGGGTAATGATCTCCAGTGCAGAGTAGAAAGCAGTTGCGAAATACGTGAAAAGTGCACTCCGCTGCAAACGGGAAGACGGATGTCTACTGAGGACACCCGAATGAAACACCCCTACAAAAGAGCAGCCTTGAGGCTCTATTAGCGCGCTCCTGCATCATGCAGAATTGCGGTGCCAGGTGCGGGATTCTTGCGCGGGCGGTGGGAGTTTGGGTTTTAGTGGGTATCCCAACACGCTTCGTTGGGAGTCAACACTCGGGGAAAGTAGTATAGAGACTAGCGCCCCCGGACAGTGCGTAAAGCATTTCCCTCTCCTACGAAAAAAATAAAATAAAAATCTGAAAATCTCATAAAAAGTAGATTACAGTAGTCGTAATCGTTAAATTTTAAGGATTACAATTAAAGTATTCACAATCAAGCATGTTATAATTACAATTATAGTAATCGTAATGCTGAAAGTTTTCGGATTACAATTAAAGTAATGATATTTTGTTCTTGTTGTTGGCCTTTGAATTTTAAATTATGAGTCATTTTTAATACGCTCGAAACCCAGCAATTAAATAAACGAAAATATAGAACGAAAAATGACGCTGAAGATGGCACAACGCCGAAACCGGTTTGTCTCCAAACCAAATTTGACAAGGGATGACGCAAAATCGTACCACAATACATCATACTCCTACCCTGTCGGAAACACAAACAACCAAAAAGAAATTAAATAAAACGCAAAACTTCGTTCCATTGATATTTTTAATTGTCGATATTTCGACCTCAATCTGAGGTTATCTTCAGGACTGTAAATATACAAACACGATAACTTGTTATTAACTTTAAATTATTACAAACATACATTAAACACAACTTACACTCTTGATTGTGTCTGGTGGACTGATTAGGCGTACAGAAATAAAAGTTAAACAAGCGAAATGTTAGGCAAATGAATATAAACATCAGAACTAAACAATTAAAAATACCGTAATTGTAAACAAAAAACATACAAACAACAATACACGGAACATTTAGCAGTAAGACACTATGTATATGTACAAACATATGTACATATAAAAGCACAGGATTTTATTGTTATTCTATGAAGGTATGTTGGGGAAACGGAACGAATGTTGATTATGGAAGGCGGAACGGAACACCTACGTTGTGTTTTGTTTTGCCGATTTAACACCAAATTGCGATACACATGTGCGCAATTGTCTGTGTCCGTTTTAAAGTTAATCCTTCTCTCATTAGGGGTGTTCGTAATGTGTAACATTTCCAAAATATAGCGTTTATTATTGTTCTTTTCTTCTTGTGGAATGGCAACATTATCGAAATCGGGATAGTGTCCCGTATCCCTACAGTGTGCTGAAAAGGCCGTCTTATTGTCAGAGGAGCTGTTCCTTAACTTTATATTTGCTTTGTGTGCGGAAATCCTTGTCTTGAGTTTAGTTTTTGTTGTCCCCACATATACTTTGTCGCATAAGTGGGACCCGTCGCGTTTACATGAGATTTTGTATATTACGTCAGATTTCTCGTATCTAGGAATCTTATCCTTAGTGTTGCTATACATTTTTCCTAGTGTGTTGCTGCATGTAAATGCTAATTGGGCCTTCTCTTTGTCATATATATTAGAATGTTTAATCCTCTCAGATATCCCCGGAACATATGGTTTTGTATACTTTATTCTCATTATAAGTATTTTCTTTATCGGTCCTGACGTAATAATTCTGAATGAGTTTCCTAATTAAGCAAGAGGGGAATTCGTTCTATTCCAAAATTTGTTGGAAGATATTTTTGTTCTTTTTATGAAAATGTTTGTCGCTAATAGTGAGAACTCTTCTAATAAAATTGGTTGCGGTATTTAAAATAGTTTTCCTCTCATGTTTCGAAGTATAATTAATTAATCTCCCCGACGACGTAGGTTTTGCATACCAGTCAATTTTTAATCGGTTGTTCTTCCTGATTGCTAGGGTGTCCAGATATGGTAGTTTTCCATCTTTTTCTATTTCTATCGTAAATTTAACCGTCTTTTCGTAGCGGTTTAATAAAGTGAGCATTTTGTCTATATCTACTGTTTTAATTATGGCAAACAAATCATCCACATACTTGGTTAGGAGATGCGGTTTATTAGAACAATCACTTTCAAATTTGGTCAATAAATCTTCCATTACTATGTCAGCTATCTGTAACTGTGAGTTTTCAAGTGTACACTGAAAATTGTGTGCACTCTTCATTTTGCGATTCAGGAAGAGTGAAAATGAGTTTTAGCTGTCAAAATTGTGTACACTTCTTCATTTTGCGATTCAGCATGCGTGAGAATGAGTTCTAACTGTCAAAATTGTGTACACTTCTCTTCCGAAAAACTCACTGAATTTTAGTCGGTGAGTTTTTGGTTGTGAGTTTTGCACTCGGTGTACACTACATTTTCTCACAGTTACAGAATAGAGCCCCAGGTCTTCGGCATGAGAAAACGTCCCTCTTGGTCTGAAAAATCGTCATTTCCTACCCAAAAACGTCTTTTCCAAATGTATGCACACAAATTTGCTCTTTTTATACTTTTATTGTATACAAAGGTACATACATATGTACGTAAGGTATATTAAAATGTCATTTTGACAGAGCACATTTAAAATTCCTTAGAATCGAATTCATCAGAATTGTTCAATATGGTGAATACCACTATTGTAAAATGGTTTGAGATCGTTAATATAAAAATCATTATTTATTTATTTATTTATTTATTTATTTAGCTCATTATATAACAAACATAACAAAAATTCACATTTCAAACTTTGTTCAAAAATTATAAAAAATCTGAAAAGTTTCAGCTAGACTTTCAACTTTTTATTCAGATCTTTTAGAATTTTTTTGAGTATGCAGTTTGATAGCACATTAAATTTCAGCGCAATAATGTGCAAATTTAGAGTTGCTGAAAAATCGCGTTGATTTTAATATTTTTATTTTCTTGTAGACATTTGGTTACGTGGTCGGTTGTCAAAAATGCTAAATTACGTTCTGCTAAGAAGGAATATTTCAGCCTTTTTTGTATTCATTACATTTTCAATGAAGTCTTAAAAAAGTCGCCTACTTTTTTTTATGCTGCTACAGCTTTTTTGGTACCTTTGCGAGCGTGCGTGTTGCAATAGGTCAACTCTTCCTGATTTGGCTTTTAATGTGCAATTGCAAACAATGCAATAAGCCTCATAACCTCAACCAGCCTTTGAACGCGGGATCCTTAGTCCAAGGATCAAAAAAATGCGCGTACGCTTGGTTTG
>NW_023458555.1:101627244-101630230 GCF_013731165.1 Rhagoletis pomonella | reverse complement strand
CCACGTTCAAAGGCTGGTTGAGGTTATGAGGCTTATTGCAATGTTTGCAATTGCACATTAAAAGCCAAATCAGGAAGAGTTGACCTATTGCAACACGCACACTTGCAAAGGTACCAAAAAAGCTGTAGCAGCATTGAAAAGTTAGAAAAAAGTTGGCGACTCTTTTAAGACTTCATTGAAAATGTAATGAACGCAAAAAAGGCTGAAATATTGCTATGTTCCTTCTTAGCAGAACGTAATTTAGCATTTTTGACAACCGACCACGTAACCAAATGTCTACAAGAAAATAAAAATATTAAAATCAACGCGATTTTTCAGCAACTTAAAACTTGCACATTATTGCCCTGAAATTTAATGTGCTATCAAACTGCATACTCAAAAAAGTTCTAAAAGATCTGAATAAAAAGTTGAAAATCTAGCTGAAACTTTTCAGATTTTTTATAATTTTTGCACAAAGTTTGAAATGTGAATTTATGTTGTGTTTGTTATATAATGAGCTAAATAAATAAATAAAAAAATTGTGTGCACTCTTCATTTTGCGATTCAGGAAGAGTGAGAATGAGTTTTAGCTGTCAAAATTGTGTACACTTCCTCATTTTGCGATTCAGCATGTGTGAGAATGAGTTTTAATTGTCAAAATTGTGTACACTTCTCTTCCGAAAAACTCACTGAATTTTAGTCGGGGAGTTTTTGGTTGTGAGTTTTGCACTCGGTGTACACTACATTTTCTCACAGTTACAGAATAGAGCCCCTGGTCTGTCCATCTCGGTGGGACCCTCCCTCTTCCGTTGCTATCACCAGCAGGTTCCGAGTTGAATACTTTCAGAGCTGAAGTGTCGGTATCCATTCGAACGGCATGGCCAAGCCAGCGGAGCCGCTGTATTTTAATTCGCTGCACTATCTCCATGTCGTTGTAAAGCTCATACAGCTCATCGTTCCATCGTCTGCGGTACTCGCCGTCCCCAACGCGTAAAGCCCGTAAATCTTCCGAAAAATCTGTCTCTCTAATACTCCAAAAGCCGCCTCATCGGATGCTGTCATTGTCCATGCTTCTGCGCCATATAACAGCACGGGCATGATGAGTGACTTATAGAGTGTGGTTTTCGTACGTCGAGAGAGGATTTTACTACTGCATTGCCTACTCAGTCCAAATTAGCACTTGGTGGCAAGAGTAATTCTGCGTTGGATTTCCATATTTCTGATATTTATCTAGGTTGTACCAAATCGTTAATTTACAGCCCTATTCTAATAAAACCTCACAACTGAGTTGTGAGCAAAAATTTGTGAGATTTCTTGTGAAGTCTATTTTGTGAGATTATTCTTGCCCACACCTCATTAGAAACAAGCTCAACAAAATCACCACACGAGGTGAAAAACATTTTGCTGTCTAACAGCTGTTTCATAAATAAAATAAATACAAAAGGTCGATGCTGAACAACAGGAAAAGTAAATATTTTTGCAACTTGTTTATTTTTTTGAAATTACTGATTTTATTTATTTTCTATGCGAATTCAAAAAGAAATAAGGGTGGGCTTTAGATTGCTAACCCCGGAGTTCAGCATTAAGGAAAATATGGGAGGTAGATGGGGGTCTAATAGTTCCCTGTATGAAGTTTCAAAGCGCGCAACTTTATAGTTTTTAAGTAATTTGTTATTAAAGTTTGTAATTTTCACCAACTTGTATTGGACTATTTCACAATATATAATGCACTTTCCACTAAATTTACACGTTATTTACACTCAATACATGCGCAGTTAGATTGTGCACGTTCAAACAAATAAATACTTTTAGTATATTACAGCTTTTTTATAAAAAATTGATTGTGGTTTAATTTTATGAGAGTACATGCAGAATATGTGCAAATGGCAGCAGGACTGTGTTGCCATATGTAAAAAACCAAGAGTGGAAAGCAAGACCAAAAGAAAATACGATTAAAAGGAAAATACGATAAGGTTCTTTTGTTCAGATAAAAATAAATAGTAGGGGGGTTGGGGTCATATTCCCCTCTTCCGGCAACACAGAAAGGAGAATTCTACTGCCTGAGGGTTATAATCCCTAAGTGCGGCCGAAGGCCGCCTACGCAGAAAGGTGTTATATGCAAAAGGTGTTCGGTCCCTTTTCTTTGGCAACACAGAAAGGAGAATTCTACTGCCTGAGGGTTATAATCCCTAAGTGCCGCCGAAGGCCGCCTACGCAGAAAGGTGTTCTATGCAAAAGGTGTTCAGCCCCTTTTCTTTGGCAACACAGAAAGGAGAATTCTGCTGCCTGAGGGTTATAATCCCTAAGTGCGGCCGAAGGCCGCCTACGCAGAAAGGTGTTATATGCAAAAGGTGTTCGGTCCCTTTTCTTTGGCAACACAGAAAGGAGAATTCTACTGCCTGAGGGTTATAATCCCTAAGTGCCGCCGAAGGCCGCCTACGCAGAAAGGTGTTCTATGCAAAAGGTGTTCGGCCCCTTTTCTTTGGCAACACAGAAAGGAGAATTCTACTGCCTGAGGGTTATAATCCCTAAATGCGGCCGAAGGCCGCCTACGCAGAAAGGTGTTCTATGCAAAAGGTGTTCGGCCCCTTTTCTTTGGCAACACAGAAAGGAGAATTCTACTGCCTGAGGGATATAATCCCTAAGTGCGGCCGAAGGCCGCCTACGCAGAAAGGTGTTCTATGCAAAAGGTGTTCGGCCCCTTTTCTTTGGCAACACAGAAAGGAGAATTCTACTGCCTGAGGGTTATAATCACTAAGTGCGGCCGAAGGCCGCCTACGCAGAAAGGTGTTCTATGCAAAAGGTGTTCGGCCCCTTTTCTTTGGCAACACATAAAGGAGAATTCTACGTTGTGAGGTTATAATCCCTAAGCGCGGCCGAAGGCCACCTACGAAGAAAGGTGTTCAGCCCCTGATCCCCCTACTATTTAATTTAATCTGAACAAAATAACCTTATCGTATTTTCCTTTTAATCGTATTTTCTTTTGCTCTTGCTTTCCACTCGTGGT
>NW_023458555.1:101623860-101627144 GCF_013731165.1 Rhagoletis pomonella | reverse complement strand
GCCAAAATTGAGTACGGGTGACTTAGTAATCTTTAAAAAGAATGGAAAGGAATGGCATTACGGAAAAATTACTGGGACAGTTAACGACTGCTCGTATATCATTAAGGATTCATTTGATAATTATTTTAGGCGTAATCGCAGATTAATTGTTAAAACAAATAATGACGATTTTAATGCTAGTGATTTCTTTCTTGAAGAAAATATTAAAGTGGGTTGCAGGAATAATCTGCCAGAGACTCAAATCGTACCAGATAAATTAGTGAATAACCAGAGCAATAATTGTAATAATCAGAATTGTATTAACCAAAATAATAATTATAATGATCAGAATTATAATAATAACCAAGATACAGCCAATACAAACCCCATAAATACTGTAATTGCGGATGAACCTAAACTTTCTGTAGAGCATGAAAACGAGGGCCATCATAACTCCCCATCGGACTATGAAACTGCTGAAAGTGATGAGTCAGATGCAAACATGGGTAGTGAGTCTAGGGCAATCCCGGAACCTGCAGTTAGAGGCCATTATAGAACACGCTCTGGTCGTTCTGTAAGACCACCGCAAAAGTATGGCTGCTAATCCAAGTAACGGTCAAGAGTGGTTGCCAGTCCAAACTACAATTAAGCATAAAAAAGCGTGTAATGTGTGTCAACGTGGACTTAAATATATTAATCTTGACACTGTGGCAACACTGATGCACCGCCATTACGTTTAAGATATTTTTGTTCACCGGCCATTAGATAGATAGCTGAAGTAAGAGGAACATTGTACGTTTGAGCTGATAGATGGAAATAATAAAATAAAAGACTTATTTTAAACGGTTTGAATTTTATTAAATAACACGCTAACGTGACACAAACTTGGTGCTGCCAGACGGGAATTTTGAATAATAAAAGCGGATTTTTAATTCGGAATTTTCACTTACTAGAATTCTTCTTTCTGCGTAAGGCGGCCTTCGCTTTAGGATTATAACCTTTACCAAATAGACTTTTCCTTTTGGTGTGCACCAACTGGGGCTACCGTCCCAGTGATGTAGCCTCGGGAAAGGATAAGGTAACTAGAATTCCCTTTCTGTGTGGTAAACCTGGGGCTGCCGCCCCAGTGATGTCGATTATGGTTATGATCAGGACACAGACCCCTATCGATCCCAATATACATTTTTCCAATCAGAGAAATGTTCGTATTCTGCACGTATTAAGCATTGCCTTCTTTGTATGTATTGTTTTATACAATATGGCAACACATGTCATGTGTTAGTTTGCAAAAATGTGTTATTGTAAATATGGATGCAATTCAATGTAATTTAATAATAATAATAATAATAATAATATAATAATAGATTGGCGCTTACACATATGTTAGTGTTTGGCAGAGCTTCTCCTCCGACTTGTGGCGTGCGTCTTGATATTGTCACACAAAGCGGAGGGACTTACAGTTTTACGCCGACTCCGAACGGCGATTGTATTTTAATGAGAAGCTGTTTTTCATGGCAGAAATACACTCGGAGGTTTGCCATTGCCTGAAGACGGACGACCGCTTGTGTGTTATTTTTTAGTTATACATGTTTTAGAGGATACCTCCCTTAACATCCTGACCAAGTTTCATTTGTTAATTCCACCTGGTGCGGCTGACTACTAAACCCCGCCCAATTTTAGTATAAAGTGGAACTTTGAAGTACGCAGAGCTTACTGTTAATTTTTTAAAATTTTTTTGTTGAAGGTGTTTCTTATTTGTTACATATAAAAAAATTGTGTAACATATACTGCGTTTATACGTAACCTATTTGCAAATAAAATAATTTGCAAATACCTAACTCACTGTTTATTCGATGGTGAAAAATTCTTTTTTAATATTGCCTGATTATAAAAAGGCAATAATATGACCATCGAAAAAGAAAATAAAGTCAAAAATGGCAACGTCTTGATTATTAAAAGGCAATAAGATGACCATCGAAAAAGAAAATAAACCTAAGAATGGCAGCGTCTTGCGCTTATTTGCAAATAATACCACTAATCAATACTTATTTGCGTGATTTTGTTATTTGCAAATAAAAAATTAACTCAGCGTTTATACGGCAAAGTTTACCATTTTGCAAATTGTTATTTACAAATAAAACGTGCGTATAAACGTAGTAATAGTTTGTATATACCTACATACACGGCCGCACAAATAATAGGAGCGTTCCTTATCTCCCAGAAATAGTCAGAAAAAGTCCGAAGTAGTCAGATTTAGTCCAAAAAGCGTTCCTTAACTCGGAAATGACAGCAAAAATGAGAGAGCAAAAGTCAGTGAGAGCGACTCTCATCAGTCCGAAGTAGTCAGATTTAGTCAGAAGAATTTTTTCTGGCAAAATCCTGAAAAGTGTCAAACTCAACTGAATTTAAATTAACGGAAATTAAAGAATACGCAAAAAGTGAGAATAATCTAAAAAGGAAAAGAAATGAATTGAAATTGGAAGGAGGCAAAAAATAATTGATATAGCAAGTGTTTATTGTGCTTGTGCTTGTGTGAATGTGTTTTGTACATACATTTCTGTTCTTATTTGACGTTAGTTTTGTTGTTGCCATTCTTTGGACTAAAAATTTGGTTTTTTGCGTTCCTTTACTTTTCCTGTTATTCTCTTTTAGTGAGCGCATTTTGCTTACGCTCTGGCATTTTGACACTTTTCAGATTTTAGTCCAAAAAGATAAGGAATGAACCTAATTATGAATCCTTTAAGGACCGTTTGCACCACGTCTAGTTAATTCTAACTCCCAGTTAAACATCGTTATTGACGTTATCGGCACCAAGCCTATAACATGTGATCGATAAAGTAGTCGATGTGCTTAACTGAAGGATGTACCTCCAGTTAGCGTTAATAGGGCATTCGCACGCGGCGATTTTACAGGCAACAAAAGTTGAATACGAAGTTGAATGAGAAGTTGAAAGTGAAAAAGTTACCATCCCTATTCAGACGAGGCGATTTTCGATTCAACACGAATCGTTATTTACATTATTGAAAATGAGTTTAAGTCTCAAAATTTTATTAATTGGCGTAAATTTGGTAAGCCAAGCGTTGGTAGAAGTGCTTTTAGCGAAGCTGAAAGATAAAATAAGAGTAAAAAAGTAAAAAAGAAAAAAAGTGCGTATACAGAACAGTGTTGGCATTTTTGGTACAATTGTACTTGTTTGATACAATTTCATTTACAATATCCTTTCCTACCACGCAGTACTTTTTAGTACAATTTTGTAATGAATACTAAAAATATATAGCTCTGAAAATTCACAGCAATAAATTTTT
>NW_023458555.1:101619658-101623760 GCF_013731165.1 Rhagoletis pomonella | reverse complement strand
AGACCACACTGAAATTTCATTTTGACGAGAAGCTGCTAGTTTCGCTTGAAAAAACTTTTGCTAGCACCAGATTGTCAGCAAGAAAACCGCTGATCAAAAACAGCTAGTTGGAATTTACGCAAATCACAAATTGAATTTTATAATTTTTTTATGGTTTGGATGTTAAAAATGATAAAATAAGACTAGTTAAACTTGTAAGAAATAAGAAATTATTCAGTTAGTTTACTAAACGGTGTCGGCTGTTTGTCTAACTTGCAAGATTTTTGTTAATTTTGCAATCTCAGTATATCCAGTAAACAAACTTAGCTATTGTTTTTTACCAAGTTTGGTCCCCATAAAGGACTAGTGTTGCAAGCAACGCTTTTTCGGTAATTAGGGTGTTGTGCAGCTATTTAATGTGGTGAAAATTATTTAAGCACTGGAGAGATTTATTCACATGGAATTGGAGATAGGGCTGATAGATTTATTTTAAATAAATTGTGAATCTGCGAAAATATCTTTTCAGCGGATGAATATACTTTTTAACCTTTTTCCCGAAAATTTACATACAGGCTCGAAAATATGCGAGTAACATTAGGTTTGTATAGTAACTTCTCCAGTAAAACATTGCAGCGAGAGCGTAAAAGCAAAATAGAGCGTAAAATTGAGAAGAAGAAAAAACTAGCAGAAGAGGTTATTGAACACAAAACTAGCAAAAACTTGCAAGAGAACAGTTGTTGCACTGCTTTGACAATCTGCTGTAAACATTTTACTATTTATAAATCAGTTTTAAACTCTTTGCTTTACACACAAGCACTTACACTGTCCAGTACATCATTAATATTATGATTTCCACTTATTTTACTTTTGTTTGTGCCAAGGCGAATCAATATAAGGTGTTAGCAGGAGTACAAAAACAAAAATTTACATGTATTTTGTTTTTGCTTTGGCGGCATAAACTGTCAAAACCTGTAAGTGTGTGTAGAAATTCAAACAAAATTTTTCAATTTGATATCAGAAGCCGTGCGGCGAAACAAATACACAAAATCAACTGAGCTAGTAACACCACTTTTTATATATTCTTTTGACATTTATTCTTCTTCTTCTTCTGCTAGCTAATTTCTGCTAGTAAAAATTTCACTAGCAAGAATTTGCAGCTCTCTCGTGTTGTTACGCTCTCGATTCAGTGCTCTCTTGCAAATTTTTTGGGTTATCATACACTTTTCCAGTAAAAGTGTGCAGGTTCCAGTACAAATTAGTACTGACTATTGGTAACTATACAAACCTATTCAAATATCGTCGCCTGGATGGAAAATTGCCGGAAGCGTCATTTTGACAATTTGTGGTTTTTGGATATCTTCTTTAGTTTCCGACTAATTGACTAAAATTTTTTCGGTTATTTGGTACAAATTGCGTTAGTATTGCTGTCGTACTAAACTAATCAAGATCTTTCAAATAGAGTTATCTGTTCTTCTTTAGTTTCCGACATATTCAGCTTTATCATGAGTTTCATTTTCTAGAACCGGGTCACTTTTCGTTTGCGTGTGTTCACTACAGGTGGATGAAAAAATTGTTGGCGAAATTTTGTTCGCGCGAAACTCACGATTAGGCTGATTAGTAAAAAGTATGGTTAATTTATAAAAATTGTTATCACATTTTGGCGTATATCACTAAAACTGACTGCAAATTTTTTGACAAATGTCGTATACGACAAAATTTTATTAAACTCATAAATGGTTGACACTAAACTTAAAAAAATAAGATAATTTAAGAATTTCATGAACTAGTACATAGCATTCTCCGACACTTTGGAGAAAATCTGTAGTCGTGTTTCTGAGAAATTGCATTCCAAACTTCAATCGTGAGTTACCGAAAGTAACTTGTGACAATCTTTTATCCAGGGATCTACATAAATTATAATTGTCATTATTTTCGCAGTTGGAGTATATGCCAGACGAGTAACAGGTATATACATACAAGGATACCTAAATTAGCGCGTTGAACTTGTATATTTATCTCTCTCCAACGCATTAATTCTATATACGTAGGTACTAGACCTCTGCATGAGTCGATTCTAATTTCAAGCCAAAGAGAGTACAGTTGAATTGTGTATTCTATTTCAAGTTCAAAACACCCAGCGTTTTGAATTTTGTATTTTATGAATATTCATTGCGTTTCAAGTTTTCTAACTTCATATAGAATTATATAAATAAATGAATGAAAAACCTTAAATTTATTCATACTCAAATTTATTACAATTTATGTGATATTTTGTGTTTAGCATCGAAAACGAAAAAAAGAATGGAAGGTGTAGAGGAAAATGTAAATACGTTTAGCTTAAAATGATGTACGTATGTATGTATAGTGAATCTACATTTCGGTCCATTTAATAATGATAATGGTATATGTTTATAATAACAACACTCCGCAAGCGCATTATTGCAAAGTGCCGGCATCAAGAAGAAGCTCCACAGTGGAGAATACACACTGAGTCAAAAAAGAGGTCGTAGCAAAGTTTGGGAGATATTTTCCAATGTTAAAAATAACTCTGGCGAAGAGTTGCCCGATATTGTATCATGTAAAAGATGCTACAGCATTTACAAATTTACGGGGTGCACGTCAAATATTGTAAGACATAAATGCTATATTATAAATACCTATACTGTGGATCAGGAGATTCAAAGTTATTCAAACCTAAATGTTACGTTCACTGCTGACTTCGACTGCCTTAAATGGTGGTATCTGAACAAACATTTTTTTCCAATTTTATACAAAACGAGCTGCAAAATTTTCTGTATACCCGCAAGTAGCGCGGCTTCTGAAAGAGCCTTTTCAGATGCCAGAAATATAATAACCGAAAAACGTTGTACTATTGCTCTTAACCCAGACAATGTAAATAAAATAATGCTTCTGCATTCAAATATAGAAATATAAATATACTATATGTTGAAACCAATTCTATTCTTATCTAATGACTCTCTTTTATGGCGCATACAAGTACAAAATATGTATAAGAAAAGTTCAATAAATACAAGGAAATGTAGGTATTTAGATTTATAAAAATAAAAAAAATTCCATCATATTCACTCAATTTGTTTTCACATCGTTTGAATATTGTAATGTCGACAATCATACCAGCAAAGCTATTCATTTAAATTCAATAAAATTCAAACCCAATCACATTCATTTAATTTCAATATGAATGATTCATTTGCCGTTTAGAATGGATTCATGCAGCCCTCTAGTAGGTACCAACGCCTGACAAAGTTATGTCTAAATTTCATAATGGCTCTATGACAAAATATTCATGGAATGTATTCGTAGATTTTTATTTACTTCATTTCATACATTAGCATTGATGGTTTGTTTTTCATACATAAGTATTGATGTTTTTTACTAAATACCAGGAATAAATATTTAATAAAAAACTATTTCATTTAAGCTTAACCAACTTTTAGTTGCTCGGAGCTAATTTTGGAACGCTTCACGAAATATTTTCATAGACAGTAAATGCAACCCTGGGTGCATCATTAACGAGCTGAAAAGCCAAACATATAAAAAAATTCCATCTGAACCAATACTCCCAAAAATTATAAAGCAAAACAAAAACCATTTTTTCCAATTTATGCACTGTTATTTTTATTATTGCAATACAATTTCGCAGCTCTTCAAACATTTTCCACATTATGCTTTTAGGGCTAGTAGTTTCAGACCCCATTTGCTCGTTTTTTTTTTTCAATTCTGATTTCAGGCTAGGCTTCATGGGAACTTACTGTGGGTGCAAACAGACCACATTTTGTAAACTGAATTGTGATATTTAATTTTATTTTATAATGAAAAATGTATTTAATGTGCAATTTTTTAAGTTTACTAGATGTAAGACAACTTTTAATTTTCTTTATATATTGCATGCTTTAGTTTTAATTCTGTTTAAGTTAAGTTGTAAAGGTGAAAATAGGCCTCCTGGGCAACCGAGCACATTGAAAAAAAATCGGTAATGCGCGTAAAAGCATACCTCACAAGTGGTGTGGAAAATGCAAGAACAAATATAAATGGAATAATTTTCGAAATTATGCAATGGTTATTGGTATTTTCCATCTCAAAGGGGGTGATTAATTTGAAC
>NW_023458555.1:101602772-101619558 GCF_013731165.1 Rhagoletis pomonella | reverse complement strand
TTCAGGCTAGGCTTCATGGGAACTTACTGTGGGTGCAAACAGACCACATTTTGTAAACTGAATTGTGATATTTAATTTTATTTTATAATGAAAAATGAATTTAATGTGCAATTTTTTAAGTTTACTAGATGTAAGACAACTTTTAATTTTCTTTATATATTGCATGCTTTAGTTTTAATTCTGTTTAAGTTAAGTTGTAAAGGTGAAAATAGGCCTCCTGGGTAACCGAGCACATTAAAAAAAAATCGGTAATCGCGTAAAAGCATACCTCACAAGTGGTGTGGAAAATGCAAGAACAAATATAAATGGAATAATTTTCGAAATTATGAAATGGTTATTGGTATTTTCCATCTCAAAGGGGGTGATTAATTTGAACGTTATTTAAGCTGCCTTTACACGGTCGATTTTTGTCGTTTAACCAAAATCTACCCGCGTAAATTGCAATTCAACCGTAAAATGTAAGCGTTTTGGCTAGTCGATATCTTAAGTAAATTTTCCAGTCGACAGATATCGACCCGTGAAAAGGCAACTTCAGGAATTTTTAAATTTTTTATTTTTTTTTGCTTGGGCATCTTTTGAAGAAGTGCCAAATTATATTGTCTACTTAAATACAAAACAACAATTTCTTTAAGCCATCTTGTGCAGCAATTTGATGATCTTATCCTCACGGCTACCGAAATCACCAACCTCAACGTAGTGATTAGCCTTCTTGCGCCAGCCTCGGGTTGATGTGTTGAGCTTGAATAGCAACAAGAAGTTGGGGGCTTTCTTGAAGTGAAGTGAATCAACGCACTGAATTTCATGCGCCTCGCGAAATTTGCGTTCGATCCCAAAGCAGAGATTGGGACACGCTTGACCATTCCACGTTTGTACATCAATTCACAAACCGATTTAAGATTTGGATAACCCCATATAGGGGGTTCGGCATACGTAGCATATTAATGGTTGCCTTGCTCAATTTGATGAACACACCGTTTTAATGTGGCGAAGACAGAACTGTAAAACTACGCACTTTTTGTGCAACTTTGTTGATATCGCGGATGCGGATCACAAAAGCCAATTTGGATTTTTCAGGCCCGTCGAATTGGCCGCATTTCTTTGCCACACAGCGTTACTCCATCTCACGGCGTCCATCACGGAGTTTTCTTGTTTGATATTTCTCAGCATGCACCAAGTTTTCACATTTACGGAGTGCAATCACAGCAGAGCGCTTTAGTTTACGTTTGATCAGGGTAGCAATTTGCTGACCTGCTCCTGCTGAACTGCAGCTTCGGCTCGGGGACAGGAGGCAGCTTCCTGGAAGGTTGTCTGCCCTTTGCTTGCGGTTTCTTACCGGCCCATGATGGCAGTCATCTTAACTTGTTACTTAGCACGTTGAAAAGGCGAAAAAAAGTTCGCTAAATGTTTGGAGCACATCGTAAATGAGCCACTCGATTTATAACATTTCTATAAACAATTTAATTAAATACTTTTTATACATAGATATGCTGCAACCATGCACTTTCCCAAATTCCATCCTGTTTATCGGCATAATTTTCCAAATATGCCTGCTACTTCATTACTAAATTTTCCAACTGCGCCTTCTTTGTTGGCTCGACATATCCTAAAAAGACAAATTTACATTAAACAATAGAAATCGCAAAAATTAGCAAATAAAATACTCGCTTTGTTTTGTTTTGTTGTCAAATTTCTGAGAAATGTGAATTCACCACGATGCGATGCAGAAAGAACAAGGACCAGGGATGTAATTTTAAGTACATCTATTATTCAGTGGCAAGGCGCAGAGCGTTCGGGGCAGCAATATTAATTTGTATCAAATATAACATTAAACGGTGGTCCTAATACATTTTTTGATATTATTAACCAGAGTACATACATTATATGGTATTTCTTTCATAATTAATGTACTATATGAACTTTTTTTTCAAATATTTCTTAAGTTTCTTTCATCAGTGCTGAAAAGTTATCGACGTTACCGACTCCATGTTATATGCAGTACATCATTATCGACGATTTCGACGTGATGCATATAACATGTGATCGATAAAGCAGTTTTGTACTTAGGGCCGGTTACTCAATGTCTGGTTAACACTAATCTACGGTGAAACTTCGTTATCGACGTTACCGACTCCCTGATCTATGCATCGAATCGACGACGTCGATAACGATGTTTAACCGCAGATTAGTAATAACCAGACATTGAGTAACCGGCCCTTAGCCAGAGCTTCTACATCTCCAATTTGTGCTCATCAGACATTGAACAACCGGCCCTAATCATCGAATAACATCGTTATTGACGTTTTCGACTCCATGCTTCTTCAAATACGAATCCTGGCCACACTGACTAGAAAAAAATTATACGAATTCATCGATCATTGCTTTCAAATGATTTTGCGCTGTAATATCTAATTATGGTTATGCATGCCATACAGAGATAAATGTTTTAAGTAATTGTATATGTATACAAATACTCTTTAAGTTGTGCACAATATATGTAAATACCTGAACAAAATTTTAGGTTGAGTTATTTCTTCATATTTCTGAGGTCTTTTCGAATTTCATTGCTGGGAGCTTATGCGGCGGATATTGTCATATCATTTATAGGTAGTAAATATAAACGTTAGTCAAGTGAGCGGCTGCCTTCTTCCCAGCTATTGTAAGTACGGATACCGCCAATGATATCTAAAGTATATTTTGTATATTTAATGAATAGTGTAAAACTTAGTATCTGAATTTGGCATAAATGCAATTTGGCTCCAAATCTCAATTAAAAAAAAAATGGAATCGATAGAGATGATTGAGCTGAGTATAACGGTATAACTACTTCTTTTTTTGGGCAACCAACAACAAAACTTATCCAAAGGTTAAATAAGCAATTTTTGAAATGAAAATTTCTCAAAAACCAATGAATGAAGTCTGAAAATTTTAATCTCATTTAATAGGAAATTTGATTCCCTTTAATTTGGTATACGTACTTTATATATATGTTGTATAGTTCTTACAAAAATTTAATTCATGTAAAATAATTATAAAAACAAGCTTACAAACCCTGTTGTTGTTGTTGTTGTAGCGGTTACTAAGCCCCGTTGGGGCGGTTCATCCATCAACGTTGTCGTCTATTTCAGCTAGGGGGAGGCCCAGGAAGTGTGCTACTTCCAAAGGGGCTGTCCATAGGGATAGGGGAGTTAGCTGAGTGGGGTTCTCAGGGCATGTGAAGAGGTGCCGGGAGTCATGTGGCGACTCTCCACATGCCGGGCATTGGTTGGGCACATCCTCGTTGATTCTGCTCAGGTAGCTGTTGAGCCTGCTGCATTGCCAGAGCGAAGTTGGGCTATTGTAGTGCGGGTCTCCCGAGGCAGACAAAGTTCTGTCCCGTCCACGTCCGGTGGTTGTGTGCCTACAACGGCATTCACAGGGCGGGAGTCTTCATAACTTGAGACTGATTCCTTGTGAATGCCGTTCAGGGCCTGTCGGTAGGTTGACGGGTCCAGAGGTTGTTTAATATACCGCAGACTGTCGAAGGTAACTCCGATGATTTTCGGGTTATTCACCGTCGGTATTGTTACGTCATCGATGTGAATACCCAGTGGCAGTCTGACCTCCTTCGTCCAGGTGGTGAAAAGGGTTGCCCAGGATTTCGCAGGGGATAGGGCAAGGCTCCTTGCAGTGAAGAAGCGAGAAAGTTCGGAGAGGTAACCGTTTACTTTTGAGCACAAGGCATCAATTCCATTCCCAGACGCCATGATCGAACAATCGTCAGCATACGAGACTATATTAACACCTTCTGGTGGCTGAGGAAGCTTTGATATGTAATAATAAAACAGTAGCGGGAACAGGACACCACCCTGTGGTACCCTCTGTTTAATTTTACGTGGCTTGCTAGTTTTGTCTCTGAAGATTACTGACGAGTGTCGATCACTCAGGTAATTCGCCGACCACCGTTTGAGTCCCTGTGGGAGCTAGTAGCGTTGAATGACTGACAGTGTCGAACGCCTTGGACAGGTCCAACTCTACTAGAATAGTTCTCTCACAGGGGCGGTTTCGGTTTAGGCCACGGTTTATCTGAAAGTTTATGGCGTTAAGTGCTGTTGTTGTACTATGCACTTTACGGAACCCATATTAATGCTTCGCTGGGGTCAGGTGGTTCGTGAAGTACGGGAGAGTTTTCAGGCGATAAGACTCCTTTGTTGGCTGGTTTCCCCGGTTTGAGTAGTGGGACCACTCTCCCCATTTTCCAGATGTCTGCATTGACGAGAGTGGCCATAGACAGGTTGGGGACCTCCGTTAGGTACGCTACTCCCTCAGGACCCAAATTTTTCAGCATCATCCGTCGGGTCCGATGGCTTTGGAGGCTTTCGCCTTCCCGATGGCTACCCTTACCTCACCGCTGGTGAAAACAAGAGGCACACTAGGTTTTGGCATTTTGTGCAGTTTTCTGGTCCCTCGACGTTTGGCTTTATCCACCGGAAGATGCAGAATGAACTGCCGGCTAAAATAGCTCCCGCATCTCTCCGGGTCCGACGAAGCGTGGTCACCAAAGTCTATCTCGACTCTGTCGTCGCGCTTCGTCGGGTTGGACAACGACCTCACGGTTGACCATAGCTTGCTCACACCAGAGTCGAAGTTGCAGGTCTTCAAATGCTCTTCCCATTTCTTCCGCTTATGTACGTTCACAAGTTGCGAATTGAGATCCCTGATACGGGGATTTCCGGGTATGTCCTGACGAAGGTTGTCGCGCTCATCAGCTAGAACAGCCGCTTCGGCAGGAAAATTCGGACGTGGATCCTTAATACATCCTGCTGGGATGAAGCGAGCTGCAGCAGCGGTGACAACCCTGCGGAACTTACGTTCACCTACATGAACGTCGGTTGGTATGGGTAGTGCAGTGAAGGCGCCCTCAGTAACATCCGTGAAGCCTTTCCAGTCAGCTTTGGAAAAGTTGAGATAAGTCCGGTGATCCACTGCAGCAAAGTCGGCAGGTTTATCAATCGAGATGACTGGGCAGATGGTCTGATGCTAGAGTCAGCATAGGTCGCCATGATACGCTGTTTATCAGACCAGCCCTGACAATTGTTAGATCTGGCGAGCTGCAGCAGCTGCCCATAATCCTGGTGGGTGCTTCGTCGTTCATTGTGCAGAATGTCGAATCGTCTATCTGCTCAGCCAGATGTATTCCCCTACGATTATTTGACAGGCTTGAGTGCCAGAGATCGTGGTGCGCGTTAAAGTCACCAACTACCATACGGTTTTCACCTCTGAGTAGCGCACCTATTTCAGAGTGATATCCTGCTGGGCAGCTGGTGACAGGGGGTATGTATACGTTAAATATTTCGAGCTCAACATCTGTTATGTGGGGTGCCTTTAGGTGGCGGCAAGGTGGGTTTTCAGGCATGGTAGTTCCAGCCCATGCTAGCTCGCCGGATGGGGGGGTTGTTCTCACCCGCCTCACCTACCACAACACAAACAAATCCAAATAAAGACGAAAGAAAGCTGGAAGAGGAGGCCCGTCCCGTCAGGTGGAGTCATCCCACCCCCTCTGCGTGCCTTACATACGCAGCCATGGGCGCTGCGCCGACTCCTACCTATTTGCAGCGACCCCTTTGCCTGACATAGTCCGTCAGTCTATTCGTCTATCTGTCTTGTCTCTGTCCTGTCATTAGGTCAACGCCCTCTCGTCCCCTGTTGTTGTTGTTGTAGCGGCACTACTAAGCCCGCCATTTTCGGGTCTACGTTCCATCATTGTCGTCGAGCTCAACTAGCGGGAGGCCCAGGAAACGAGCTGTTTCAATGGGATCGGACCAGAGGGAGAGGGGTGTTAGTTGAGTCGGATTGAGCTGGCATGTAAAGAGGTGGTTGGTGTCGTGGGGGGACTCTCCACATGCCGGGCACTCATTGGGGATATTGGGATCGAGTCTGGACCGGTAGCTGTTAAGGCGGCTACAGTATCCAGACCGTAATTGAGCCAGGGTAACGCGGGTCTCTCGTGACAGTTGAAGCTCCGTCTCTTCCACAGGTGGTGATTGGGCTCGTATTACGGCATTCATAGGTCGAGAGTCGAGGTAGTTGGTAACTGACTCTCTATGAATGTCGTTTATGGCTTGTCTGTATATCGTCGGGTCCAACGGTTGGTCTATGTACTGTTGGACTGCATCCTTGTACACGAATAGGTGCCCCCTGACGTGCCTGGGCGGAGGCTCCTCCTGAAGCAACAGTCTGTTAGGGTGTTCACTTCTGTGACACCCCACCAGAAATTGCTTACAGAACATTTTGTTGTGTTCCCTGACGGGGAGCACTTGGGCCTCGCTGTGCAGGTGGTGCTCAGGCGTCATCAGAAGGCACCCAGTCGCTGTCCGGAGTGCGGCGTTCTGACAAGTCTGTAGCTTCGTCCACTGCGTCCAACTAGTCCCCGGCGTCCAAACTGGCGCAGCATAGTTTAGAACCGGCCGGCCAATTGCCTTGTATGTTGCCAGCAACGTTTCTTTGTCTTTACCCCAAGTGCTGCCGGCGAGCGACTTGAGGACCTTGTTGCGGCTCTGTACTTTGTTGACAATTGTGCGGTTGTGTGCGTGGAGAAGGAAAGCAGGCTATCGAAATTGACTCCTAAGATTTTTGGGTTGTTTACAGTCGGTATTGGTGTGCCGTCGACGTGTATACCCAACTCTAGCCTGACCTCCTTCGTCCAGGTGGTGAAGAGGGTCGCCGTTGATTTCGTTGGGGAGAGTGTTAGGCTCCTTGCAGTGAAGAAGCGAGAAAGGCTGGAGAGATAGTCGTTCACTTTTAAGCAGAGGTCATCAATTCCATTCCCGGACGCCAAAATCGAGCAATCGTCAGCGTATGAGATCAGGGAAACTCCCTCAGGTGGTTGAGGAAGTTTCGAGATGTAGAAGTTAAATAGTAAGGGGGAGAGAACACCACCTTGTGGAACCCCTTGTTTAATCCTTCTTGGTTTCGAGGTTTGATCTCGAAAGATTACTGACGACTGTCGACCACTCATATAATTCGCCGACCATCGCTTCAGTCCCTGTGGGAGTGAGGAGGCCTCGATGTCTTCTAGTGGCGTGGAATGACTGACGGTGTCAAACGCCTTTGACAAGTCCAGCGCTACTAGGACCGTTCTCTCACAGGGCCGGTTTCGATTTAGGCCACGAGTTATTTGTGTGTTTATGGCGTTAAGTGCTGTTGTTGTGCTGTGCACTTTACGGAATCCGTGCTGGTGCTTAGCTGGGGTCAGGTGGCAAGTGAAGTATGGGAGTAGTAGGGCCTCAAGCGTCTTCGCGACCGGGAAAAGGAGCGTTATCGGGCGATAAGAGTCTCCTTTGTTGGCGGGCTTCCCCGGTTTCAGCAGTGGGACCACTCTCCCTGATTTCCACACATCAGAAATGATGAGAGTGGCCATGGACAGGTTGAGGACCTCCGTAAGGTAAGCTACTCCCTTAGGCCCTAAATGTTTTAGCATCAGCATGCAGATTCCGTCGGGTCCAATGGCTTTGGAGGCTTTCGCCATCCCGATGGCCCCCTTCACTTCACAGCTGGTGAAAACAAGTGGAGCACTGTTTTTTGGCAGCTTGTGCAGCCTCCTGTTCACTCGACGTTTGGCCTTGTCTACCGAAGGGTGCAGTGTAAATTGCCTACTAAAGTGTCATCACGCTTCGTTGGGTTGGACAGGGACCTCACGGTTGACCCCAGCGTACTCACACCAGATGTGAAGTTACAGGCCTTCAAGTGCTCCTCCCACTTTTTCCGCTTATGCAGATTTACCAGTTGCCGAATCTCCAAATTAAGGTCCCTCAGACGGGGGTCCCCGGGGTCGACCTGGCGTAGGTGGTCACGCTCGTTTGCTAGTACAGCTGCTTCGGCCGGGAAATTTGGGCGGACTTCCGCGATGCGTCCGGACGGGATGAAGCGAGCCGCTGCGGCAGTGACTACCCTGCGGAACTGGCGTTCGCCAGTGTGTATGTTTGTGGGTATGGGAAGGGCGAAGCTGCTCTCGGTGACTTCCGCGAAGCCGTTGTTGTTGTTGTAGCGGCTACAACAACCCCGCCCAGATCGGTTGGTATCTCAGTCGTTGTCGTCAAGTTCCACTAACGGCAACCCTAGGAAGCGTGCAGCTTCTGCGGGGTTTGCCCATAGGGACAAGGCCGTTAGGGATGTCGGGTTTGCCGGACATGCGAAGAGATGTTTCGAGTCATGTGGGGTCTCTCCGCATGCCGGACATTCGTTCGGCACATCCTCATTCAGCCTACTCAAGTAGGAGTTTAACCTGCTGCAGTAGCCGGAGCGAAGTTGTGCAAGTGTAGTGCGTGTCTCCCGAGGCAGATGAAGCTCCGTCTCGTCTATGTCCGGGGGTGGTGTGCCTAGAACGGCATTCACAGGTCTAGAGTCTACATAACTCGAGACTGAGTCCCTGTGAATGCCGTTCAGGGCCTGTCTGTAAGCTGTCGGGTCCAGAGGTTGCTTAATGAACCTCTGGACTTCGTCCGTTAGTTCATATAGATGCCTCCTGACGTGCCTAGGCGAGGGCTCCTCTGCAAGCAGCTGTCTGCTTGGGTGGCCACTTCTGTGGCTCCCGATCAGGAACTGCTTGCAGAGCATTATATTATGCTCCTTTACCGGGGCCATTTGCGCCTCGCCGTGCAGGTGGTGTTCAGGCGACATCAAGAGGCATCCCATCGCTGTCCTGAGTGCGGTGTTTTGTACAGTCTGTAGCTTCGTCCACTCCGTCCTACTAGTCCCTGGCGACCACACTGGCGCTGCGTAGTTCAAAACCGGCCGGCCTATTGCCTTGTATGTTGCCAGCAACGTTTCTTTGACAATAGCGGTTGAGTGCGCAGAGAAGGAGAGCAGGCTGTCGAATGTTACTCCGAGTATTTTGGGGTTATTCACCGTCGGAATTGGTGTGTCGTCGACGTGAATCCCCAGCGGTAGCCTGACCTCCTTCGTCCAGGTTGTGAACAGGGTCGCGGAGGATTTCGTAGGGGAGAGGGCTAGACACTTTGCAGTGAAGAAGCGAGAAAGTTCGGAGAGATAGCCGTTTACTTTCGAACACAGGTCATCAATACCATTCCCCGTCGCCATAATCGAGCAATCGTCGGCATAGGAGACAATCGAGACTCCCTCTGGTGGTTGAGGGAGCTTTGAAATATAAAAGCTAAACAGTAGCGGGGAAAGGACACCACCCTGAGGAACCCCCTGTTTTATTTTTCGCTGCTTACTCGTTTTGTCTCTAAACATTACCGACGAATGTCGACCACTTAGATAATTTGCCGACCACCGTTTGAGCCTCTGTGGGAGAGAGGAGGCCTCTATATCTTCTAGCAGCGTGGAATGGCAGACGGTGTCAAACGCCTTTGACAAGTCCAACGCTACTAGAATCGTTCTCTCACAGGGACGGTTACGGTTAAGGCCACGAGTTATCTGAGTGTTTATGGCGTTAAGTGCTGTTGTTGTACTGTGCACTTTACGGAAACCATGCTGATGCTTCGCTGGGGTCAGGTGATTTGTGAAGTACGGGAGTAGCAAGGCCTCGAGTGTCTTCGCTACCGGGGAAAGGAGTGTAATCGGACGATACGAATCTCCTTTGTTGGCAGGTTTCCCCGGTTTGAGCAGTGGGACCACTGTCCCCACCTTCCAGATGTCTGGGATGATGAGAGTGGCCATTGACAAATTGAGGACCTCCGTTAGGTACGCTACCCCCGCAGGACCCAAATTTTTCAGCATCAGCATGCATATTCCGTCGGGACCCATGGCTTTGGAGGCTTTCGCCTTCCCGATGGCCACCTGAACTTCACCGCAAGTGAAAGCAAGGGGGGCACAAGTTGTTGGCAGTTTGTGCAGCCTTCTGGTCACTCGACGCTTGGCTTTGTCCACGGGAGGATGCAGTATGAACTGCCGGCTAAAAAAGCTCGCGCAACGCTCCGGGTCCGACGAAGCATGGTCGCCGAAGGAAATTTCGACTCTGTCGTCGTGCTTCGTCGGATTAGACAATGACCTCACGGTTGACCAAAGCTTGCTCACACCAGAGGTGAAGTTACAAGTCTTCAAATGCTCCTCCCACTTCTTCCGCTTATGTACGTTTACAAGTTGCCGAATCTCCGCGTTGAGATCCATGATACGGGGATCTCCGGGATCGGCCTGACGAAGGCTATCACGCTCATTGGCTAAAACAGCCACTTCGGCAGGGAAGTTTGGACGTGGGTCCGATATACACCCTGCCGGTATGAAGCGAGCTGCAGCAGCAGTGATAGCCCTGCGGAACTTACGTTCACCGAGATGGACGTCGGTTGGTGTGGGGAGCGATGTGAAGGTGTTTTCAGTAAACTCCGCGTAACCTTTCCAATCAGCTTTAGAAAAGTTGATATAGGTCCGGTGTTTGGCGGAGGCAAAGTCGGTTGGTTTATCAATCGAGATGACTATGGGTAGATGGTCTGATGCTAGAGTCAGCATAGGTCGCCACGTCATGCTTTTTATCAGACCAGCGCTGACTATTGTGATGTCTGGCGAGCTACTGCAGTTACCCATAATCCTGGTGGGTGCGTCGTCGTTCATTGTGCAGAATGTCGAATCGTCTATCTGCTCAGCCAAGTCTGTTCCCCTACGATCGTTTGACAGGCTTGAGTGCCAAAGATCGTGGTGCGCATTAAAGTCACCTACTACCATACGGTTTTCACCTTTGAGGAGCGCACCTATATCAGGGTGATATCCTGCCGGGCAGCAGGTGACAGGGGGTATGTATATGTTGAATATTTCGAGCTCGACATCGCCTGACCGGATAGCGATGCCCTGACATTCTAGGGTGGTATCCCTGCGGTCGATGTCTGCTTCGATAAGACGATACTGCACGGTGTGGTGCGTGGTGAACGCTAGGCCACCACCATTATCTCGCTCGCGATCTCGACGGTGCACGTTGTACCCGGCGCAATTCAACAAAGTTGAATTGCTGTGCAACTTCGTCTCTTGGACCGCAGCTATTAATATACCATGCAAACACATGAAGACGGTTATCTCCTCAATCTTGCTCTGTAGCCCGTTACAGTTGAATTGAAGGAGCTTCATGTGGTGTATGTTCTTGCCGCCGTTGGCTGTGTGTGCTGCTGAGGTGATTGCCGCCCTGTGGTGGTGTTGGAGGGCGTCGCAATTGGCGTCTGCGACCGAGCAGCGCAACACGGGCCCTCGAAGTTCCCCGTCCAATCTCGCGTGGTACGCAGACCTGAGCATGCCCTAAAGTGGCACCAGCCAAGGCAGGTGTTGCACTTGACTGATGTCACATTACGGAATATCCTGGTCTGACATACCGTACAGATTGTATGGGGAACCAGGAGTTGTTGGCGGCGGCGCGTGGGTGGTGGTGCGGTTGTGTGTGTTATGCGGTCTGTAGTGGCTATGGTACGGTCTGTGGTGTTATTTTGTTGTTGTGTTGTGGTGACTGTGTGTGGCTGCTGTGTGAGTGTGTGGGGCTGCACGGGCGGACTATAGTTAGCCGTGGAGGCTGCTCTATTTGAGCAACAGGGGGCCACGTACGACGTGGTCCACTGTCTGTGTGTCCGTAGTCCCGAGCAGACCCTGAGGTGACTCCACCCCTCACAGGCATTACACCTGACTGAGGTGGAGTTGTGGTGTAATCGTCTTCGGCATACACAGCAGGTGTATGTTTCTGGCCCAGGGTTTGACTCGATGCCAGCCCTGAGTAGGAGAATGCGTAGTGAATGTAGCCCTATGGACGGACAACTTCTAAGATACTTCGCCGACCTAAACGGGGTTAGATCGCCGAAACAACAGCTTGGTCGGGTGAAACCCGAGTCATTCCGGTACGTAGAACCGGCTGTCGTCCCAATCAGCTTTGTTAAAGTTGGTATAGGTTCGGTGGTCCGCGGGAACAAAGTCGGTGGGCTTATTGATCGAGATGACTATGGGTAGATGGTCTGATGCTAGAGTTAGCATCGGTCGGCATGAGATGCTATTGATCAAACCAGCGCTGGCAATTGTTAGGTCTGGCGAGCTGCTGCAGCTACCCATAATCCTGGTGGGGGCGTCGTCGTTCATGGTGCAGGATGTCGAATCGTCTATCTGCTCAGCCAAAAGGTTTCCCCCTACGATCATTGGCCAGGCTTGAGTGCCATAGATCGTGGTGCGCGTTGAAGTCACCTACTACCATTCGGTTTTCACCTCTGAGTAGCGCATCTATGTCAGGGTGATATCCTGCCGGGCAGCAGGTGACAGGGGTATATAAACGTTGAATATTTCGAGCTCGACTTCGCCTGACCGGACAGCTATGCCCTGACATTCTAGGGTGGTGTCCCTAGGGTCGATGTCTTCTTCGAGGCTTTTGTACCAACGACACGATGGATGTGTATAATTTAGCTCCGGAAAATTCGTGTTTAAAAACGGCAAAATGCCTTTGATTGGCGTAAAAACAACCAAAAACGAGGTAGAGACTCAAAAAGTAAGGGAGAATCAAAAAATATAGTTCAACTTTAAGTGAAAAAAATTCTATAATTTAATTACTAAAAAATATTAACGGTGAGAAAAAAGACTCAAATTAAACAAATTTCAACGCATACTATTGCAGAACAAACGGATAACTCACTGAAATCGAATATCAAAAATGAGTTTGTGTGCGAAGTGCAGTCGCTCCATTAGAGGAGAGAGCGGTATACGTTGTGAAGGAGTGTGCAAAAAGGTGTATCATTTGAGCCTTACATGCGCGGGTGTAGACAAATACAATGTGGAGATGTTTGAAGAAAAAAAATGGTACGCTTTAAGTGTGATGAGTGCGTAACATATATACAGAATGTCGGCTTGGTGCTGCAAGATATGCAAATGAGTGTAAACAAAAATAACTTAATATTAAATGAATATAAAAGTGAGTTTGAAGATGTGATGTTGAAAAGTCAAAATGAAATAAAAGCACTTTTAGAAGCTGTAGAGGGTCGGTACACACAGAGAGTGGCAATGATGGAAAGATCACAAAAGCTGTTTGAAAAGAAAGTTGGTGAGATAAAAAGCTTGTATGAAATGATTGAAGAAGTAAAAAATAAAACGGAGACAATCGGAAAAGACAACGAAAAGGTGCACTTGAAAAAGTTGCTAATAAAATAGGAGTTATGCAGAGAACAACTAAATTCATACAAAAGAAATACAAAATAATTTTATATAAATCAATTTTAGAACCACACTTCGTGTACTGCCCGTCCATTCTATTCATAATATCGGATATAGAAGTAGACAAACTCCAAAAGCTTCAAAATAGATGCATGAGATTTATTCTTCAGAAACCTAAAGATACACGAACAGCGGACATGTTGAAGACTTTAGACTGGTTAAGTGTGAAACAAAAAATTTTCTTCCACTCCATGAAGTTCATATTTAATATCAAACATGGAAATGTACCTGAGTATCTAAATAAAAATATAGTATTAATTGAGCATACTCTCAACATAAATACGAGGAACAAGCATAATTTCAAACTGCCGTTTTTCAGAACTGAAATTGATCAACAGAATATTTTCTACAAGGGTCTGAAAAGTTACAATGATCTGCCTATGGATATAAAAAGTTGCAACCAAATTACAGGCTTTAAAACAAAATTATATGAATATTGTAAAACCTTAGCTATAAGATAAAACTCTGTAATATATTCCAATTTACCAATTAGGCTTTGGCCGTAATAAATAAATAATAATAATAATAATAATAATAAGCCGATACTGCACTGTGTGGTGTAAGATGAACGCTAGTCCGCCACCATTATCTCACTCGCGATCTTTACGGAGCACATTGTAGGCGGCGCAACTCAATAGAGTTGAGTTGCTGTGCAACTTCGTTTCTTGGACCGCAGCTATCAATATGCCGTGCCGACCCATAAAGACTACTATCTCCTCAATCTTGCTCTGGAGTCCGTTGCAGTTGAGTTGTAGGAGTTTCGTGTGTCTTGGGAGGCTGGTCGCGATACGGGGGGTGAGGGACGAGTGAGGTCTACCTGTGGCCTGTTGCATCTGACGCGTTTGCTGTTGCTGCCTGTTGGTAGGTGGCTGCAATGGGGGCGCTGTTGTCTGCGTCAGTGGCGCTCTGCAGCATGGGGCGCTGTAGTTCGCAGTCCATTCGCGCGTGGTGCGTAGACCGGAGCATAGGCGGAAGTGACACCAGCCTAGGCATGAGTTGCATTTGACCGGTGTCACGTTCCGGTATATTCTGCTCAGGCAAACGGTGCAGGTGGTGTGTGCAACCAGGAGCTGCTGGTTAGCTCGCACGCGGGAGTTAGACAGGCCGGTAGACTGTGGGGGAGGGGGGGTTTGGGAGGTTTGCTGCTGCCCAGAGGAGCTTCTCGGAGCCGTGCAGGCTCTTCGGGTGTTGGGTGCGTTGCGCGAGCGGGTAGCCGTGGAGGCTGATTGTGCCGTTTGGCTTGAGCAGCAGGGAGCCACATAGCTTGTGGTCCACTCCCGGTGAGACCTAAGACCAGAGCAGGTTCTTAGGTGACTCCATCCGTTGCATGAGTTGCACCTAACCGAAGTGGAGTTTGGATGGAGTCGATTCTGGCAAACACAGCAGAAATACGTTTCTGGTCCGGGGTTGGGCTCTACGCCCGCCCGGAGAAGAAGGATGCGGAGCAATCCGGCTGCAAGGAGTTGCTCTATGGACGAACAATGATTGAGGGGTATCGCCGATCTAAGCGGGGTTAGGTCGCCGAAACAACAGCCCTTGGTCGGGTAAATCCCGAGTCATTCCGGTACGTAGAACCGGCTGTCTTCGAATGCCCTCTCGTCCCCTCTTAAGCTCAGGTGTAACACCCACACCAAATATGGCCCCTCACCACTTCATCCTACGTAAACAATCCTTCAGCCAATTATAAATTCCATGGAGATATTTATTTATGTCTCTATATTTATACATTCACATTCGCAATATAACCGAGTACATATGTTCCTAAATTTAGGCTAAACCTAATTATATAAAAGAAGGAAATTACTAACTAATTAATGCAATGCACAAAATTCACAATTCCAATACCGAAGAAGAGTTAATACTTTATAAAAAAAAATATAGAAATTTCAAATACTGCTAACTGCTTAAACTAGTCGACTTGAGTTACTCAAGAATTTACTCCCAAGAAAAACTTCAAAGATGTGGATCCATGTAGATATACAAATTCAACAAGAAAAAAATAATATATATACAGTGCCGGACAAAAGTATTGGCACAGAGAATTTTTCGCAATATCTGAAAAGTTTTTTATTCTAATTTATTTTCGATAATTTATTATAAATATATAGTTCGTCCTACACCAAAAAACAAAAACAAAATCTCTAAATTTTGTGCAAAACTCAGGAAAATTCATTAAATTTGCATACCTATTTGCAACTTTCTATTCAGATTTTTTAGAAAAATTCTAAGTATGCAGTTTTATAGCTCAACTAATTTTAGTATAACAAAGTTCAAGCTTGAAGGTGCTAAAAAATCGCATTGATTTTTGGTAATTTTTTTTCAGTCAGGTTCTTCCGTACAAAGTATGTTCGACAATTATTTTTTGTATGGAGAAAATAAGCAACATCTACTAAAAAAATGTTCAAAAATCAACGCAATTTTTTGATACTTCAAACTTGCACTTTTGGGCTATAAAACTACATACTTAGAATTTCTCTAAAAAATCTGAATAAAAAGTTGCAAATTAGTATGCAAATTTATTGAATTTTCCTGAGTTTTGCACAAAGTTTAGAGATTTTGTTTTTATGTTTTTTGGTGAAGTACGAACTATATTTTTATTAAAAAATATTGAAAATAAATTAGAATAAAAAACTTTGCATATATTGCGAAAGATTGTCTGTGCCAATAATTTTGTCCGGCTTTGTATATATATATATAAACTAATTAGCAAAAAAATAAAGGTTAATTGGAAATTGAAACAAAGATAAAAAACTCTTCAAATATGAAAATTCAAAAACTTCAATTCTAATTATTGAATCTCTTCACACTAGTATGTCTTTTTGAACACCCCTTTTATCTGCGGAATTAAAATAAATGCTTATATACACACATACTGATATATATATATATGCATGTATGTACGTATTACAGTGAACGCAAGGTATTGTCAAAAAAACAGCGCACCATAAAACCGAAAACTTAAGTATATGAATATGTAGGTATGTATATAGATGTATATATATATATATGTAATAAAATCAGTTTTTCACTCACCTTAGCTCTCCCACGATGATGGTACCAACACGTTGAGAGGATTGCTGAAAAGGGGGTGGAACATAAATATACACAACCCTAACCATACATACATACATATGGGCATATGCGTCCCACTTGAGGTCGGGAGACTATTTTGTTTGCCTTCCTAATCACTCGCCCGTTGTTGTTGTTGTAGCAGCATACAAATTCCCCAAAGACTCTTTGGGGAGTGTTGCTGGAGTGACAGTCCTTGGCCAGATATAAATCTGGGTCGTTCCGGTTACGTAGACCCGACTGTCGTGGGAACTCGCCCGTACTTACGCGCGGTGAGCGAGTCTGGCAAATAATTGCGAACTAAAAAAATTGATTAATTGAAAATTAAAGTACCAACCCGAAATATTTAAACAAATGCAACTATGAATATTACTCAAAGAAATG
This sequence comes from Rhagoletis pomonella, assembly GCF_013731165.1. Classification (NCBI taxonomy): domain Eukaryota; kingdom Metazoa; phylum Arthropoda; class Insecta; order Diptera; family Tephritidae; genus Rhagoletis; species Rhagoletis pomonella. The sequence continues at coordinate 101,602,947 of NW_023458555.1, read as the reverse complement.
GAAAATGAAAGCTAAAGCAAACAAAAATTTTGCATATCGTCTCCGATAAAAAAAACTATGCACTTAATTCCGCAAAAGAAACAATAGAGATGCAAAAAAAATGAATGACCATGTGCATGTGTAGCCTCAGGTGTAATATAAACTAAAACGCTAATATCCCGAATCGTACATAAAT
>NW_023458555.1:101599179-101602672 GCF_013731165.1 Rhagoletis pomonella | reverse complement strand
TTTTTTTTAGGCCGCCAGTACACAGGGACAAAAGAGCCTCGTACCCACTGCGTTCCAGCCCAGCTACATGGATCATACCACCGATGGACATACATTGCACGAACAGGTGACACTAGCCACCCCATGAGCAACCGACCCGACGCACACAATTCCTAGCCCACCTAAGGAAAAGATAAAGGAGGCAACACCTACGTGCAACAGAAGGGGCACAATAAAAGAGCCAAGAAGGTACATTTGAAGTAGCCTGAGATCGATCAGCGGTGCTAGCTGAAGGCAAAGGCAACAACAATAAAAATACAAAACAGCTGGGAGGAGTCATCAAATCGAGAGCGGGTCAATGCCCGCTGCACAAAATTTGGAATCTGCAGTTCGTCAGGAGGAGAAAAGAAGAGAGCTAAAGAAAGGAGATACTTACCGACGTGGGAGCAAGTGGAATCTAAATGAGCTGAATAGAGGGGAGAAAAGTAGCATAAATCCATACATACGTACCACCGCGCGAACAACAGCGGCTCACATAGATTTTTTTTTTGCTTGTTACTTTAGCCTAGTTTTTATTTATTAGAGTTTTGCTTCGTTCCTAGTGTTCCATATGAACCCACCGTTTAATAATTTCTGGATCGGTTTAATGAATTTAAATTCTAATTGGTTTATCATTTATTATCATTTGAGTTAAGTTTTGTAGAATTTAGGAGCTATTGAGATTTTTGCGTTTGTCACTTATTCAATTAGTTATCCACATTTGTTCACTTCCCATCCCGATAAGCAATTATGCTTTAGTTATTCTCTCACCCTTTTTTTCTTTACTACCTTTTACCATAGTTTTATTACAACACATGTCATTTAGTTTGCTTTTATTTGCCTTTTTAGTATGAACTTAATTTACATTAACTTTTCACGTTATCCTTATCCTTAGTTAACTCAATTAATTTGATCAACCTATATTTTTTTTATTTATGTACGATTCGGGATATTAGCGTTTTAGTTTATATTACACCTGAGGCTACACATGCACATGGTCATTCATTTTTTTTTTGCATCTCTATTGTTTCTTTTGCGGAATTAAGTGCATAGTTTTTTTTATCGGAGACGATATGCAAAATTTTTGTTTGCTTTAGCTTTCATTTTCCATTTATTTGAGTAATATTCTTAGTTGCATTTGTTTAAATATTTCGGGTTGGTACTTTAATTTTCAATTAATAAATTTTTTTAGTTCGCAATTATTTGCTAGACGGTTGACTCGCTCACCGCGCGTAAGTACGGGCGAGTTCCCACGACAGTCGGGTCTACGTAACCGGAACGACCCAGATTTATATCTGGCCAAGGACTGTCACTCCAGCAACACTCCCCAAAAAGTCTTTAGGGAATTTGTATGCTGCTACAACAACAACAACGGGCGAGTGATTAGGAAGGCAAACAAAATAGTCTCCCGACCTCAAGTGGGACGCATATGCCCATATGTATGTATGTATGGTTAGGGTTGTGTATATTTATGTTCCACCCCCTTTTCAGCATTCCTCTCAACGTGTTGGTACCACCATCGTGGGAGAGGTAAGGTGAGTGGAAAACTGATTTTATTACATATATACAGTATCGGTCATATCTATAGCACGCCATTTCAAAGTGATATTGTGTGCCACTTATGTTTATTTATTTATTTTTAAGAATTTTCAATTAAAATACAGTTCTTTCTCTAACAAAACCCATATAAACCCAAGTTTAAAAATTTGTAGAAAACTACAAAAAAGTGCAACAAATTTTCACCTAAATTTCAAGCTTTTTTCTCGAAAGTGTTTGAATTTTTCTGAATACACAGTTTTATAGCCCAATCAACTTTATTCTAATAATGTGCAAGTTTCAAGTGGCTAAAAGTTACCGTTGGTTTTTTTATAATTTTTTTCGCCAAAGGTGTTGCGGTTTTCTCCCATATACAAATAAATTGAGTTTATTCATTACTAGCAGACCCGGCGAACTTCGTCCCGCCCAAAATTTTTATATATTTTATTGAAACTTTTTGGTCCAACATTTTTACCAACAATTCACGTTTACGATTTTCATTGGCACATTTGTCTGCTAAGATTAAGGTTTGGTGGTCATTTGCCGCTTTAATTAACCTTAGGAAAATGTTATATCCGTTCTTGAAATTCTCCAGTTGTGCGGCATTTCATAGCACGGTTATTCGCAAAGCGAAATAAATTTTTTCCTCTTCACTCCCTGGCGGCAACAATGACCCGGTTCTATAGTGAATGTAGAAGCTTTACAGTATAGTAGGTGGCAATTTCAAAATGGGTGCCAATCATCGTTCTACAGAAATGCAATATACATATACTTATTTTGGACGAAATACGTTAAAAGTTTGAACGCATAATAATATTGGAAAATCACATCCATTGGGCCAATTGCAGGAGCGTTCGATATACTCAATGGTGCAACAGGTCGATTTAATCTGACCTTCACGGCCCCTTTTCTCACTTGGCTATTTTTAGTAATAGCTCGACTTCAGCACCACTTGGCAGCACGTTTTTGCAATAGTATTGCATACATATGTAAAACATTAGCCAAATCGGATCATAAATAAGATTTTTAGAAATAACTCAACTACAGCGCCAACTGTCGGATTAAATTGTGAAACTAAACCATCCAGAGACCCACTCAAATACACAAAAAGTTTTGTTAAAATCCGTACAACCATTTAGGAGGATTTCACTCCCAAACACACCTACAGAATAATAAAAAAATTCATTCAAAGATAGCTAAAGGTCGGTACGTTTGTAGGCCTCACACCCCTTTTCAAATAGCCCAAATTTTCTCCATGAGTATTGGCTTGATTTCAACTATATACATATCTCCATACGAAGTTCCAGTACTGTACCATGAATACTTTCAGAGATATGCAGTATAAAAATTCGATTTATATGGGAGGTGCCACGCCCACCTTTCCAACAGCTGCTCTCTTTCTTCATGAGTATGCGATTGATTTCCTATATCTCCATACCAAGTTCCACAACTCTACCATGAACACTTCCAAAGATAGGCAGTATGAAAAATTCGGTTTGTATGGGAGATGTCACACCCCTTTTTACAATAGCTAAAATTTTTGTCCAAGGGTATGCGATTGATTTCGTATATCTCCATACCAATTTCCAAAACTCTACCATGCACACTTTCAGAGATATGTAGCATGAGAAATTCGGTTTGTATGGGAAGTGCCACGCCCCCTTTACATATAGATTTTTTTCAGCCTAAAACCATCCTTGGGACACGTGCGGCAGGTGGCAGTTTCAAAAAAATCAGTTCAGGCGCTCTCGAGCCTTGCGAAAACTAACAAACGGCTTTCTAAATATATATTAGTTGAGATATATTATATATTATAATTATATTTTGACAGTATCCGTTGTTTCTGATTGGCGCAAAAAAATCTTGCCTAGTGACGAATTCGCCCCTTGATATGGTCGTTACTTAAAGCTATTTATATTCGAAATTGCATGAAAATTGG
>NW_023458555.1:101597984-101599079 GCF_013731165.1 Rhagoletis pomonella | reverse complement strand
AGAAAAAAAGGGTGAGAGAATAACTAAAGCATAATTGCTTATCGGGATGGGAAGTGAACAAATGTGGATAACTAATTGAATAAGTGACGAACGCAAAAATCTCAATAGCTCCTAAAGTCTACAAAACTTAACTCAAATGATAATAATAGATAAACCAATTAGAATTTAAATTCATTAAACCGATCCAGAAATTATTAAACGGTGGGTTCATATGGAACACTAGGAACGAAGCAAAACTCTAATAAATAAAAACTAGGCTAAAGTAACAAGCAAAAAAAAATCTATGTGAGCCGCTGTTGTTCGCGCGGTGGTACGTACGTATGGATGTATGCTACTTTTCTCCCCTCTATTCAGATCATTTAGATTCCACTTGCTCGCACGTCGGTAAGTATCTCCTTTCTTTAGCTCTCTTCTTTTCTCCTCCTGACGAACTGCCGATTCCAAATTTTATGCAGCGGGCATTGACTCGCTCTCGATTTGATGACTCCTCCCAGCTGTTTTGTATTTTTATTGTTGTTGCCTTTGCCTTTAGCTGCACCGCTGATCTCAGGCTACTTCAAATGTACCTTCTTGGCTCTTCTGCTGTGCAACTTCTGTTGCACGTAGGTGTGCCTCCTTTATCTTTTCCTTATGTGGGCTAGGAATTGTGTGCGTCCGGTCGGTTGCTCATGGGGTGGCTAGTGTCACCTGTTCGTACAATGTATGTCCATCGATGGTATGATCCATGTAGCTGGGCTGGAACGCAGTGGGTACGAGGCCCTTTTGTCCGTGTGTACTGGCGGCCTAAAAAAACAAAAACTTTATTAATAATAAAATACAACAAAAGGCTTTTATTTCTTGGGGCTTTCGATTCGTGTGGATGTAAATGCAGACATACATATGTATGTTGCTGTTGGGAAGTCAGACCATTCGCATGCACATACATAAATTGCCACCTTTTATGTGTTTATATCAATTTCACTATGGTATTGCAACTTACTTCAGTTCCAAATTTTTTTTAATTATTAGCGGGCTCGATGGCTCGAGTAAGTCCTGGTATCAGAATAAGTTCCGTTAACGACGCTTATTTCCCGTTTATCGAGTATATATATATAT
>NW_023458555.1:101595885-101597884 GCF_013731165.1 Rhagoletis pomonella | reverse complement strand
TGCTACTTTTCTCCCCTCTATTCAGCTCATTTAGATTCCACTTGCTCCCACGTCGGTAAGTATCTCCTTTCTTTAGCTCTCTTCTTTCCTCCTCCTGACGAACTGCAGATTCCAAATTTTATGCAGCGGGCATTGACCCGCTCTCGATTTGATGACTCCTCCCAGCTGTTTTGTATTTTTTATTGTTGTTGCCTTTGCCTTCAGCTAGCACCGCTGATCGATCTCAGGCTACTTCAAATGTACCTTCTTGGCTCTTTTATTGTGCCCCTTCTGTTGCACGTAGGTGTTGCCTCCTTTATCTTTTCCTTAGGTGGGCTAGGAATTGTGTGCGTCGGGTCGGTTGCTCATGGGGTGGCTAGTGTCACCTGTTCGTGCAATGTATGTCCATCGGTGGTATGATCCATGTAGCTGGGCTGGAACGCAGTGGGTACGAGGCTCTTTTGTCCCTGTGTACTGGCGGCCTAAAAAAAACAAAACTTTATTATAATAAAATACAACAAAAGGCTTTTAATTCTTGGGGCTTTCGATTCGTGTGGATGTACATGCAGACATACATATGTATTGCTGTTGGCAAGTCAGACCATTCGCATGCACATACATAAATTGCCACCTTTTATGTGTTTATATCAATTTCACCATGGTATTGCAACTTACTTCAGTTCCAAATTTATTTTAATTATTAGCGGGCTCGATGGCTCGAGTAAGTCCCGGTATCAGAATAAGTTCCGTTAACGACGCTTATTTCCCGTTTATCGAGTATATATATATATATATATATGTAAATTAAGTGCACATATAAGTATATCACCCTTAACATTCAAATATTAATCTTCTGTTGTTTTCTAAATGGAAACCGCTCTGCACAAAAACTTTTTATATCGGACCGCTCGACGTTTCACCAACAACTAATGTTTTTAGTGACTGACTTCCTCAGAATTTTCTTGTGCTATTTTATTAGCGCTGATCAAGCCGAAGAAGTCACTCATCTTCCTAATCCGCCAGAAATTCCCGAAGTTTCATTCCACTCGGCGGGTAGCTATACTAACACACACACACATGCACACACTCACGCTTACCACTGCTTTACCCGTCTTCACAGGGGTTAGCAAGGTTTCACTCCTTTGCTTTCACCACGAGTAGTTTGTTGGAATTATAGCTGCATTCACATCTGGCGGATCCACACTCACACAAACACAATCATACCAAGTGAAAAGCTGCGTTACAGGCTCGCAGCCCACCTCGTTGTCTTTGTACCGCCCAATGTTTGGCTTCGACCCACGACCTATAGCCGGGCTTCCAATGCTGTGCTTGTATCAGTCAACACTTCTATCTACTCTAGTTCACACTTTCGACAAACCAGTCTATCACATATCACAGGTGCTGGGTATCGGTAGAAATTAACTTCAAACATGTCTATATAAATAAATAAATAAGTAACCAAAGAAATAGTTGAATAAATAAAAAAACAAATACAATAGAAAAATTAGAATATAATTAAAAAAAAATAAATGAAATAAATAAAATATCACAGGTGTTCGCATATATAGTCCAGTAAAAAAATCACAGAATTTATGTTCACATGGTCAAGTAAGAAGTAGTTAACAAAAAAATATATAAATAAATAAATAAACTTATAAAATTTAACAAATAAATAAATAATCAAAGCAGCAGTCAAGTAAGTAAATAAATATCACGGACGAAAGTTTATAAATAATTACCGAAAACCCCAAAAAAAAAATATAGAAATATCGACGTCAGGTAGTGAAATAGAGTACAATTAGATAGTTGTCAAATAGTTATAAACGGATGTTTATGTGGAAAGTGATTGCAACTAACAAAAACGATGTGACACGTAACACTGAACATTCAACATAAACACAATCAATTACACTAAGCTACAAATATATCTTTAGCATGGTATACCCCGAGCTTCTTGCCACTCGTGTCGCCAAGTTCACACATAGAATTACCTATCACCTTTAAGATGACACATTTAATC
>NW_023458555.1:101588724-101595785 GCF_013731165.1 Rhagoletis pomonella | reverse complement strand
GTAGTAAAGGGTACGAAAAATAGGCTTTGCCTCGACGCCAGAAAGATGAATGAGAGAATTATAAAGGATGCCTATCCACTTCCCCACATTGACGGCATTTTAAGTCGATTGCAAAACAACCGTTTTATTTCTGCTATTGATTTAAAAGATGCATTCCACCTTGGTCCGATTCTGTTCCTGATATTCATTAATGATATTTCTGCTGTAATTCAAAAATTTTAATGTATGCCGATGATGTGAAACTTTTTAAAACATTGTCCTCTATCGAAGAAAGGTCTTTGTTACAAGTGGATCTGAACAACGTGGTTAGTTGGTGTAATACAAACTATATGCCACTAAACCTTCAAAAATGTAAAGTTATGTGTTTCTCTCGGAGGGCTGTTCAACCAGCTGTTTATTCAATATCAAATTATAATCTGGAGCAGATATCCAATTTTGTCGATCTTGGTATCACAATGGATTCCAAACTCAATTTAAACCATCATATTAATGTTACAGTCAATAAAGCCAAAGGCGTTTTTGCATTTGTAAGGCGATGGTCAAAAGAGTTCAAAGATCCTTATGTTACAAAAGTTCTTTTTACCAGTTTAGTTAGACCTATACTAGAATACGGATCTATTGTTTGGAATCCTCGCTACCAAGTTCATTCAGAAAGGATTGAATCAATTCAAAAACAATTCTTGCTTTTTGCATTGCGTAATTTTAACTGGGATTCAGATTACAATCTCCCCCCTTACACAAGTCGTCTAAAGCTCATAAATTTGCCTACACTCGCAAGTCGTAGAGAAATGCTGGGTATAACATTTATCGTAAAATTAATGACAGGCTTGATTAATAGCCCAGCCCTCCTGGCTGAGGTAAATTTTAATGTTCTCTCTCGAGTGTCAAGACACCTTCGACCTCTATTTTTAAAGCCATACAAAACTAATTTTAAACTAAACGAATCATTCCGTGGTTTATGTCAAGATTTTAACTGTCATTCCAGCACGTTTGACGTATCGGACTCGATTTTTACTATAAAGAAAACTATTATTTCCACTCTCAATAATTGAAATACTATCTTTAGCATATCCAATCAGCTGATGAATTTGATTCTGTAGCTGAATAGTTTTAGATCTCGACACTTAACGAACTCCTGTTTCCACTACTCGGCACGAAAAAACTAAAAAAAAAAACAAAAAAAGGTTCCGTACGTCATGCGGACTGCGCCCCTCGTGTCGGTTGGGCGGGAATGGAGGGTAAAAAGCCGTTGGGATTAATTAATTAATTAATTAATTAATTCTGGCAAATACCCCTAGAGAAGAAGTCAAGAGAGAAAACCGCCTTCACAGTGCCTGGGAGACCTCTTTATCACTTCAAAGTCATGCCTTTCGGGTTGTGCAATGCTGCACAGCGTATGTGTAGGCTTATGGACAAGGTTATACCCGCTTCTTTACGTGAGTCCGTGTTCGTGTATTTAGATGATTTGCTTGTTTGATCTGAAGATTTTTTGTCCCATTTGTCTTTGTTAGAGAAAGTAGCTAGGTGTCTTCGTGAAGCTAAATTGACTATAAACGTTGAAAAGAGTAAGTTTTGTTTTAAAGAAGTGAGATATCTCGGGTATCCATTTCCAAGGATGTATTCGCACAGATACAAACAAAATAGCAGCAGTTAGAGACTTCCTGGAACCACGGACCCCGAAGCAGCTCAGGCGGTTCCTGGGGATGTCAGGGTGGTACCGTAGATTCATCCAGGACTACGCGACCATTGCAGCACCACTGCACGACTGCCTCACGAAAGATAAAATAAAGAAATTTATGATGACTGACGAAGCCAGAAAGGCCTTCGAACGATTAAAACAGAGTCTAATTTCTGCACCTGTTCTGATACACCCAGACTTCAACCGACATTTTTATATTCAATGCGACGCATCAACTGACGGTGTGGGTGGGGTACTCTTCCAGTTGGATGACGAAGGCAATGAGCGCCCGATAGCATATGTCTCGGCAAAATTAAATAAGGCGCAACGAAACTACAGCATCACCGAATTGGAATGCTACGCGGCGGTGCTTAGTGTAAAACGATTTAGGCCATATGTTGAGGGACTATCCTTCACGGTAATCACGGACCACGCGAGTCTGAAATGGTTGATGAACCAGAAGGATCTATCTGGCAGACTCGCGAGGTGGAGCTTAAAGCTCCAAAGTTTTCATTTTGATATACAACACCGGAAGGGGTCCCAAAACATCGTGCCAGATACATTATCACGCGCCGACATGGAAGAAATAATCAAGAATAGCCGGATACTAGACGTGTGTCTCGATTCGCCATTCTTCAAAACAGAAGAGTACGAAGAACTGAAGAAGACCGTGACAGAAAACCGAGACCAGTTACCAGAGTTGACTATATCAGACGGTTACGTATATAAACGGACGCAGTTTAACACGGGGGATAATTTTCAGCAGGACCACGCCTGGAAACTCTGGGTTCCGTCGGAGCTGCGTCGTGGGTTGGTAGAATCATCGCATGACTCACCGTCCGCTGGTCATGGTGGAATACACAAAACTTTAGCCAGGATAAGGGAGAGGTATTATTGGCCGGGAATGGTGACCGACGTACAAAATTATGTTAAAAATTGCGAAATTTGTAAAGGCGATAAAACACAGAATGCATTTCATAAGCTTTTAATGGGGAGACAACACATAACCGAGAGACCTTTTCAACGTTTATTTATTGATTTTATGGGTCCATATCCGCGTACATGTAGTGGTAATGTCTTTGTGTTTGTGTGTTTAGATCATTTCACCAAATTTGTGTTCTTGAAACCTATGAGAAGTGCCACTTCAGCCAATGTCATCAAATTTTTGGAAGAAGAAGTATTTCATATTTTTGGCGTGCCGGAGTACACTCAAGTAGCGCACTGGTGTATAACTTGGTGTTTATTTATGAATTTTGGTACATATGTGTTAAGATTAAAAAAAAAGATATATTTTGGTGTATTTGTCATCCCGCCAGTACTTCTTCTCAAATCAAAATTCTGCCTTTAACGTTTTGGTACTATTGATTCATTGAGGTTAGTACGAAAACTGCACCAGCTCCTAAAATGCACCACTCTTTTTATTTGGTTCACAAATTACTCAACGTTGACAAATGTCATTAAGCATATGCCGATTTTAATACCAGTCCCTTCTCATCTCGCCATTTAAATATTTATTCCGCAGCCATTGAAATGGAGATACTGAAGGAATATTCCGCAGATGATATAAAATGTAAACTTGTTTGTTTACATCCATATGATCCGGAATGTAGGCAGAATAACCAGTTTTTTAATGCTAAAAAAGGCGTATTCTTTCCTTTAATTCACACTTTGTAACCCCGTATACATTTTATTCCTTCATTCAAATTAAAAAGACAACACTTAAGTTAAAAACATTCATTTTATTATCTCGTTTTTATACATACATATGTATTTTGTTAGACACTGAACTGTATCTATTTTAATGGAAAATTCTTAATGATAAATACATAAATAAACAGGGTAGGGTTTAGTATACATGTCGTCATTTTAAGTACAAAACCTAAGAATGAAAACAAACAAAGAAGACGAAAAATGCGTGGAGGTTGAGTGCGATTATATTGGCATTTATCATCAAATATAATAACTGAAACTGAATAAAAATGAAAGTGTTTTGCAACCACGTAGCATCAGCACAGTTCGATTTTTTCTGACCACAAAAGTGCACCCACTTTCCATGCAAATTTACGCCTCTTTGCAACTCAAACCAACGCACAAACTTGTTCAAATCACAAAGCACTTCATTTATATCATATATTCGTAATAAATCAAAATTTATAGTTTATCCGCTGCAGAAAACACATCAAGTCGCTAAAAAATCACTATGACGAGGAAACAAAACCAAAATATTTTTCTTTCATTTTCTTATTATTAGGAACCTTTATCGTTTATTTATATTTTAATTTGGCCAGCCAATTGGCAATAAATCCCAACTAGCATATTACAGATGATAAAATATGACTTACACTTCGATAAATATATCTAAAAAACAAGTAAAGACACCGATTGGAATGGGTGGAACGTGAGTTTTCAAGTAGTTTTCAGTGAAAACTGGTTTTCGTTTGATAGATTTTACAAGGTTTTAGGTCGAAAACCAGTCTTAGCAACGAAAACAAGTTTTCGATGGCGGTCTGAACATGGTATTAACCGTAAAGAATAATAGAATAAATTTATCGTGTAAAAGTAAACAAAGCCGAAGAGAAGAATGAAAGAAAATGTCAGAAGAGTAAATTATATTAATACTTCATTTTTCTATAGGAAATGTGTTTTAATTGCTTTAAATTGTGAAAATATGATTTGTAATAATTAATAAAGAAAATCTGGAAACTGTGGAAAAGTGTGATTTTAGTGAAAATAGTCGTGAATTTCAGGCATAAGTGCAGAATACGGCCCGTTAAGCTAGCAAGAAACGAAGAAGTGGACGTTGTTCACCCTTTTTTTCTAATTCTAATGGTATAAAATTTTTTTGGTGCAAACTTATACTGCAGGTGCTATGGAGTGGGAAAGGGGGAATTTTCTTTTTATTTGATTTTTGTAAACAGAATAAAAATTATAACCACATAACCTGATAACTAGGCAAGTGAGAACAACCACCAAATTTTGTAATTTTTCCCGTTCGTCTTCCTGATACTTATCTGCTACAAAAGTAAAGAAACAAAGCTAGTGTGTGTGTACTTAATACACCACCAGTTTGAATATGAGTCAGTGTTGCCATGGACAAATTTTGTTTCCTACCAAAACTTCCTACCAAACTCAACCAAAACCTACCAAAATTGTATATAAGTTTTTAATATATTTTTAATGCCAACATAACATTTAGAAAAACCAGAATACAGCTAGTACAATAAAAACAAATTAACTACGTATAGACATTCACCTACCAAAATCCAATATAGCCTACCAGCCTACTAAATGGAAAAAACCTACCAGTTTTGGTAGGAAAAGCCCATATTTGGCAACACTGATATGAGCTATTAAACATTCCACAAGTAGTGTTGCCATCAGCCTTACCATTTTGGTCAAATTGGTAGTTTTATTTTCCTTCGGTAGACAAAATTGTTTAGGGGTCTTCTGTATTGACTGAGTTCAGACACGGAACTGGTTACTTGTAGGATTGCATTGTACTGTTGTAGCGTAGTGTTCGTTTGTAAAAATTAAAAAAAAAATTGTCGATTAGCGATTATAAAAATTTGCTGATGTTGAAAAGCTCTAATGTGTGCTAAATGCTATATGCATCTATTGTACTTTCTTTTTCTTTTTCGACATAAGATAATTGATATAAATTGAATTAACCTCAAAGATTAAATTTTTACATAAAGCAAATATGAAACGAAATAAAATATCATGTTCGGATGATACAAAAATTTGTTGTTTGGAAACTGATTTGGTAGGATTTTTGGAACGTAAAAATAACTGCAGTGGCAACAATTGAATGGTGTAAATTGTGATAATTTCTAAGTCTAAGGCAAAATAAATATACCGTTCTTTTGGCTTGGTAAATATTTTGTACTGTAACTTGTATACCACTGGCATAATATATATACCGAAAATCAGTAAAAACAAGTAAGAAAGTCTAAGTTCGGGCGGAGCCGAACATTAAATACCCGGCGCAAGTATTAAATATATGTTTTTTCACCCTTCCGAAACCTTCCGCTAGATGGTAAGCCGGGGTGTATCAATTTTGAGTAAATTAGCGTCCTTCAATTTCGAAATATTGAAGTTTCAAGCATTTCTTAAATTTACCGTTATATGAGAATCGGCCGTTATTTTAGTCCGATTTCAATAATTTTCAACGTTTTGCTTACACGTGGCAAGTACAATAACCATACCGAGTTTGGTACAAATTGGTAGAACGGTTACCGATATACTTACATGTGATCATAAGTGGGCGGTGCCACGCCCATTTTCCAAAATTTTACCATAAACGTATTTCTTGGTAAAGAATTGTTGAAAGCATCAATTTTGAATAAATAAGCTTCAATATTTAATGATTTATCGAAGATTTTGTATTTCTCTAAATTACCGTTATATGGGATGTGGGCGTGGTTATTGTCCGATTTTAAAAAGTTTCGGCGATTTTTTATGCTGTACCAGGGCCAACAATTGTGCCAAGTTTGGAAGAAATTGGTGCAGCGGTTACCAAGATATACACATATAACCATAAGTGGGCGTGGCTACGCCCATTTTCCAAAAATTTATAATATTCTTATTTTTCGTCTAAAACTTATTATAAATATCAATTTTGAGTGAATTATCTTTAGTAGTTACTAAAATATCGCAGTTTTCGTATTTCTGGAAATTACCGTTATATGGGAAGTGGGCGTGGTTAAAGTCCGATTTCGCCCATTTTCAATACCAACCTACCTTGGATTAAGGGAAACCTTCATACCAAATTTCGTTAAGATATCTCAATTTTTGCTCGAGTTATCGTGTACACGGACAGACGGACAGACGGACAGACGGACAGACGGACGGACGGACGGACAGACAGACATGGCTTAATCGATTTCTTTTTTCACCCTGATCATTTATGTATACATTTGTCTATATCTATCTCGATTCGTTTTGGCTGTTACAAACAACCGTTATGTGAACAAAATTAATATACCCTTGTGCACAAGTGCGCTCGGGTATAAAAAATTACGGTAGGTGTAAATAATACACGAAAAAGCGGTGTAACCTTTACACTGAATCGAAATAAACTGTTCAAAAACTGCGCAAGGAAATGGCATATTTTTTGTATTGAAAATGTATATCACGCCGATGCAAAAAATACACAAAATATTTTGGTGCATTTTTGACTTTTGTGCTACTTGAGCATACACTCAGATAATGGGAAACAATTTGTTTCAGAAATATTTCATTCATTCTTAGGAAAGTACGGGACGATTCACATCAAGACAGCTTTTTACTCGCCCCAGGCTAACGCGGCCGAAAGAGTAAATCGCTCTGTCTTGCAAATTGTGAGGTCGTATATATGCGAGAACCAGAAGGACTGGGACAGGCA
>NW_023458555.1:101581110-101588624 GCF_013731165.1 Rhagoletis pomonella | reverse complement strand
TGTGCCTTGGTTTAATTGTATTTTTGGAATAAACAAAGTTCTTTTTCCTTCTGTCAGTAAACTGTTTTTTTTTACAAATAGTATAAATAAGCAATGGGAAATAAAGCAAAATTTGTTTTATTTCCAACCTTTGTTGGAAATAAAGCAAAACTCAGATTTTGGTATTATTTCCCATTTAAAAGTGAAATAAAGCAAATTTCGCGTTATTGCCGTTTGTGATAAAAATTCCAACTTACTTTTATATGGAAAAAATCTGATTTATTTCTTCTGTCACGGGTGGGACGACAAAAAGAAACTGCTTTTTGGAGCAGATATATTTTACGGAAACTCTGCGAATTTATTTCACTTTATTATACAAAAAATCCGAAATTCCTCTGTCACGGGTGGGACAACCTTACGACACGTACGCATTTTTATATGAAAAGGAGCTTTTAGTGTGGTTATCTATATATTAATACGCTAACATAAATTTTGTCTCCGTTCGTTTGGCGATTCTACCGAACCGATTTCAAAACCAAGAACACCGTTGGAAAGGCATTTTTCCGTAGTTGAGCAGAGTTTTTATGGTTTCACAATTGGCTGAAAATTACGGCCAAAACCGTCGTTTAAACATTTTCGAATTGTGTATAGGTGTTGCTGCAACATGTTCAATTTGACATGTTTCGCCTGTTGTTTCACTACACATTTGAAATTAAGCTTTGAAATAAAGATAAATCGATATAATAATCGATATTGCTATCAATAAAATAATCTATATTGTATCTATATCTATGTATGTATATCTATGTGTAGCAGACAAAAGTAACCACGGTGGCACAGAGATGAGGCTTAACTTCTCCTCGAGTTGCACAATACCGGTTTGAGAATAAAAACAAAAACAAAGATGCCTAGAGGTACAGGCAAAAACGAAGATCAAAGTAAATTTAAACACTTTAATGTAAAGGTGAAGAGGAATATGCAAAAATAAAGATAAATATGAAGAAAAGGATGAAGATGAAGATCGATATTGTTATCGATATAAAACTCGATATTCTTATCGATATAATGATCGATATTGCTATCGATAAAATAATCGATATTTTTATCGATGCTGTTATTAATTAAATAACCGCTATTGTAGTCGATATAATAATCAATAAAATAATCGATTTTGTTATCGATACAATTATGGATATTGTTATCGGTATAACAATCGATTAAATAATTGATTTTGTTATCGATTTAGTCATTTATATTGTTAACGATATGTACAATAATCGATACTGACGATTGTTATATTTATCGCTGAATTAATCGGTTTTATAATCGTATTTTTCTATATGTGTATGGATATTGTTATCGGTATTTTTATTGAAACAGTTATCGACAGGGTTACCGATTTAATAATCGGAACATGGAATGTGATCACATTGCATGACATCACATCACATAATATCACACGATATGATGAGACATCACAATATATTACATCACATAATATGATATCACATCACACGATATCACGTGACATGACATCATATGATATGACATCACATTATATAGCATGACATCTCATGACTTGACATCACATGATATGACATCGTATGACATGATATGGCATTGCATGACGTGGCATCACATGATATGACATCATATGGTATGACATCATATGACATGACATCAGAGGATATGACATCATATAAAATCACGTCACATCTTATCACGTCATCGCACCTCATCTCATCTACGTGAATAGAAAAGGATATAAGCAAAGATGTGAAAGATAAAAACAAAGAGGAAGACCAAGTTAAAGCTACCGATTTCAAAACCAAAAACACCGTTGGAAAGGTAATTTTCTGTAGATGAGGAGGCTTTTTATAGTTTCGAAATTGGTTGAAAATTTTCGTTTAAAAATTTCCATATTTGTTAATGGTTGTTTTTGCAACCTGCGCAATTCAAGCGTTTCGCATTTTGTTTTACTTCGTATTTGAAATTAAACTTTGTGTTCAATCTCAGGGGATTGATTAGAGCGGCACAGCGTGCACCGGAGAAACTAAATCCACAATAAATAAAACCGATTGGGATTTCGTATAATTCAAATAGTTTAAATAATTCTTTTATTGAAGTAATTCAACGTATTAATGCAATACAACGACAATTTTGAGCCCGAGTGGCTTATGAAACGGAAAATTGAAAATGCAGGTGCGATGCGGCTGCGGCGGTCGTTACAGAAGAAGTGAAAAAGAATTTTAATTGCGGACACAGGTCACCCCATGGCTCGCTTACAATAGCAACTATTACAAAGCATTTTTCAAATGTAAATTTACAAAGAAAAAGGAAAATTCAATCTAATCGAACTGGATTAAGTTAGTGTCCATGTCCTCGACACTTTGAAATAAAGATAAATATGAAGATGGAGAAACAAGTGATAACGATGAAGACAAAAAAAAAGGCAAAAGTGAAGACAAAGAGGAAAATTGAGATAAAGGCGAAAATGGAGACAATGAGAAATACATAAGAATTAGGTTAACAGAGTTGAAATTTTGCGATAGGAATCAAAATAAAATCAGCCATAAAGGTTACTGAAATTTATCGAATCATCGAAGTTTATAATTATCGAAATTTATCCATGCTTATTAAGTTATCGCAACGTATCGAATTATTCAAACTGATCAATGTTTATTGAGTTGTCGAAATTTATAGACACTTAGTTGTCCAAATTTACGGGTAGTTATCGAGCTATAAAAACGTGTGAGATTAACGGAATTTGTCAAGTTAAAGAAATGTATCAAGTTATCGATATTTCTTGAATTATCATTATTTATAGACTTAACGAAATATATCGAGATGTCGTAATGCATGGAGGTCTTTCAACTTACAGAGTTATCGATAGTTATTGATCTACTGAATTTGGTTGGTTCAACGAAGCGAAGTTTATGGAATTTTCAAATTATATCGATTTATTGAAATTTCAAGGTTATATTAGCTTATCGATTTATCACTGCTTATCGCATTTAATCGTCTTAACAGAGTGTAAGGAGTTATCAAAATGTTTAGATAGTTTTCGAAAAATGTGGAAATCTCAAAAGTAAACATTTATAAAGGTATTTTTGAGTTATCGAAATTTATAGAGCCATCGAATTTCACAGTTATCGAAATTGGTCGAGTTAACGAATTTAGTTGAGTTATCGAATTTTAGTGAAATTCATCGAACTATCGATATGTATCAAATCATTGAAATTTATCGATAAACTTGAATGTATCGGGTCAATTCCAAGTCCTGCCGAAGTCCTCCAAAGACTTTCTCAGATAAAAAAAGTTTAGTTACGTTTTAGCAGAAGATTTTCCGGTTAGTTAATTTGTACCGTATAAGTTTTGCTACGTGTTAAGATAGAAAACCTCTCCAAGGCTTCTAAAACTAGAAAAACTGTCGAATTTCGACAGTAACTGGCACTCTAGTTAGTTATTAAAATATATAAGAAGCCAAGTAGGGGTTAAATTCACTCACGTTTTATGTTAGGATGGTGCCTTTTATATAAAAGAAAATGCTTAGCACGGTCAGCCAAAAAAATTATTAAAAATGAACGCGATTTCCCAGCGTCTTGATATTTTTACCTAATTAAATTTAATGGACTACAAAACTGCATACCTAAAAATTCTGAACAAAAAGTTTAAAATTTTTGGGTGTAATTGTTAAAGTTTGTTGAATTTTTATAATTTTTGTAAGAAGTTTGAAATGTGGATTTATGTGGTTCTGGTTGGGTAATGTGCTAGACTTTTATAAAAAAATTGTAAATTAGATTAACAAAATAAAAAATCATAACTGGTCAAAATGTAACTTAACTTAATCAGCTGACCACAAAGGTATATAGATAATGGACGAGTCCGCGCATCCCCCCTCCTCCCCTGCGTCTAGCTCAACAAACAAATCAAGCTTATCAGCTCTGTAAACCTACATACCTCTGACAACTGTCCCACACATAGCTGTCACGGGTGGGACATGCTTCTCTGTTGAATTATTCTTATCTAACTACGTGGAAACGACAATACAATTGAGGTAAATATTTGCAATGAATTTCTAAAATTATGTAACAAACACGAAACACAACCTCAACTTCTGTAATTAAATATAACAACTTTTAGCTTTTTTTGTCTACTATATATTTTTCTTACCAAACACTTGAATTATGAATCGCAATTTATTTGACAGTGCATTCAACACAACCTACTTTAAACTTAATCAAAAAATTTACTTAGAACTTGACTTCAAAACGTAAAAAAAGTAATAAAAATGCATTTAAAGCTTTAATTTGTTATTTTTGGTTGGTTTAAAATTTTTACATATTTCTTATCCACAGGTTTGTTAGTTTTATAAAGAAAATAATTTTTGCACTGAGGTACACTTTTCCATGGAACCTCCCAAATACATCATTGCAAGACTACACAAAAATAGTTTGTCATATACCACAAGTTTCCCGCCTTTTTTGTCATTCGCCGCAAATATATGCACACATATGTATGTAGATACATATATACATACCTGTGTAAGCATACAAAACGCGAAAAAAGCAAAACAATTTATAACTCAAATCCCAGCTTAAGTTCGCTCTAGCTCAAAATATATTCTCACGCCCTAATACTTACTAAAACAAACTCGTTGCATTTGCAAAGCTAGCTCAAGCTAATTTACATTCGCAAACACATACATGTGTACACATGTATGAACTCAAACAAAAACGCTACACCAAATAACTCGAGTTTGGAAATCTGTAGAGGTGGCGACTTAGATCCCTTTAAGAGGAGCTCAAAACTATCTCGCTCCCCTGTGACAACCCCAATGTGCGGAACTCCCCCAGTGGATGGGTTCCATAACTCTAACGAAGCGGGTCTGCCCGCAAAGCAACCAAAGGTTTTAGAAAACTTAGGAGTGGGAACCACATTTGAAAGGCTAGGGGCGCACATAAAATGTCTTGCGTCGATGCTAAAGGAAAAAGACGGCAAACGGCGTACTATCCACCAACCGATGAGAGACGTTATCGAGAATATCCGGTCTCTATACGAAAAGGCTGCTGCAGAAAAATGCAAGTGCAAAGATAACGAGGCAGTCTGTGTTATTGGAAGCATGGCCATGGCCAAGAGCAAAGCCTGGCTCCGTTCGGAGAAAAGCGGCTACTGAAGCTGTCGGCTCCCCGGCGAATAAACGCGAAAGGAACGGAGAAAGTCAACAGGGATGTCCACAACCCGTAGAAAACGGGCATATAATGGATTATACGGCCACAGTGCAAGCAAATAAAGACAGCGAGTGAACCGAGGTCAAAAAGAAGGAAAAACGGCCCAAACCGAAGAATGTTGCCACCACAGGAAAACTGAGGCCAGACGCAATCATCATAGAGAAAAAAGGTGAAAGCTCGTATGCCGACATCCTAAAAAAGGTTAAGAGTGATGAGAACTTTAAGAGTTTCGGGGATTCCGTATCCAAAATACGACGCACCCAGAAAGGCGATCTTCTTATCGAACTCGCGAAATCATGCCCAAAGTCGGCGGAATTAAAGGCCCTTGTGATTGCTACCCTAGGGGACGATGCTTCGGTAAAGACATTTACTCACCGAATCCTGGTAGAATGTAAAGACATCGATGAGGCTACAACCAAAGAAGAGGTATACACTGCTATTAAATCATTGCCTGGTCTTGAAGGTATTGAGAGCTCAGATATAACTGGTCTGCGCCCTGCTTATGCTGGCACTCAAACAGCTACTATTACTAGCTTACCTGCTCAGTAGTATAGCGCTGCTGCTCCGGTTCCAGAACCGCCATAAGGTTTGCTGTTGCTCCGGTGCAGAACCGCTATATGGTTTGCTGCTGCTCCGCCGCAAGCTTTGCTGCTCCGCCGCAAGCTTTGCTGCTCCGCCAAAAGATGTCGCCGATCGTAACCCTAGTTCAGAACCCAGATAAAAGCCGCAACATGTCGCTGGTGACAAATCTGAGTCCGGAACCGGAACCGATCACAGGGTGTTCCGCTGATGGAAATCCGAGAAATCCGATACCATTCAGAACCGGAATCGATCACAGGGTGTACCGCTGATGGAAAAAGTGTGTTGGTATGCAGTCAGAAATATATACAAACGTACATACGTACATATATAGATGCTCCACCCCTAGAAAAGTGTGTTAATAATGTGCACATAGTTGATTGCTAAGTATTTAATATGTATGTGTATATGAATGGAAAGGCCTGTTGATGTTGATGATGCGAACAAATAAAATTTAATTTGAAATAAAAGAAAGGTTTATAATTACTTATTTATTTTGATAATAAGAATTTTAATCATAAATGTCCACAATTATATGAATTATAGCTTTGCTGTTGATGATAGTTATAGTTAATGTTTTTTTCTAAATACTTTATTATTTGCTTAGGAGGCTGTAAAGTTCCAAAACTATCGAAGTAATCAATCTCATTATCGTTTTTCCAGTAAGCTACCCAATGCGTTCCTGGACCATATAATTTTTTCTTTTCATTAATGAATGGATATATTCAATAACAGTCATTAAAGTCGAATCACCCTCTTCCCATTTTAATCCATGATGATTATGATATAACCAGTTCTTAGTTGTTTTATCCCGTATCGTTAACTTGGATTCTTCAAAAGGAGGTTGAATAAGAAACGTTGTTACATGTGAATCATATGTTGATATGCTGACTTCTTTAGCAATAAATTTCTTATTAAAATAGACTCCCTGAACGTCTATAACCAACGTATATATACAAGGTGGTTTATATGTCGAAAATTGGTAAGGTGTATTGGTATACATATATACATACGTATTCACATACATCTATATGCAAACGTACATACATAAATATGTATATACATATATAGATGCTCCACCCCTAGAAAAGTGTGTTAATAATGTTCACATAGTTAATTGCTAAGTATTTAATATGTATGTGCATATATACATATATATGAATGGAAAGGTCGGTTGATGTTGAAAACAAATAAAATTTAATTTGAAATAAAATAAATTGTTATAATTACTTATTTATTTTTATTTATTAGTTATTTAATGAAGAAATAAAGTTTCTTAATATTATTACATTTTTTTCAGCACATATCATAGAATTTTTATGATATTTACAAGTATTTATATTTGCATTTTTAATATGTAAATTCTTTAAATTTGGACAATTTAAATCATCTAAATTATATAAAATAATATCGTATCCGAATAAACGTTGAATCCATCTGATTTTCTCCAATTCTTTAGCATAGAATATATAATTTTTTCTTTTCATTAATGAATGGATATATTCAATGACAGTCATTAAAGCCGAGTCACCCTCTTCCCATTTTAATCCATGATGATTATGATATAACCAGTTGTTAGTTGTTTTATCCCGTATCGTTAACTTGGATTCTTCAAAAGGAGGTTGAATAAGAAACGTTGTTACATGTGAATCATATGTTGATATGCTGACTTCTTTATCAATAAATTTCTTATTAAAATAGACTCCCTGAACGTCTATAACCAAC
>NW_023458555.1:101577956-101581010 GCF_013731165.1 Rhagoletis pomonella | reverse complement strand
ATTCACATGTGCCAATGCCCCGATGGAAGAGAGCGACGAGGCATCCAAGGCTCTGTTAGCTTAGAGCGTACATATTAGCTGAGGGTGATCGACTTCTCCGGGGCCCGAAACTTGGCAGTATGTATTACTGGGTTCTAGCAGATCGATCAAGCTACATGGATGTCTCCACATCTAAAAACGGGAAACCAAATCGAGCATGTTGTGACAGGCGCAAGGCATGCTTCCATGTTTTAGATGTACATACGTACACTCCGAGGGCCAAACATCGACTCGCACTACTATATTGATACATTCAATATACGACCCAACCTCGGAGCAGCAAAAAAAGGGCCCCCAACCAACCAAGGAAATTTCAACGTCGAAAAGCTGCAATCAAAACGGACGGCCAATGGATTCGGCGCTCGACCCCCACACCTGCTGTGAGAGAACACTCTTCAACACACCGACTTGCGCGAGCAGTGGAACCACATCCCGCTCATTAATGGTACGATGAGGAGTGTGAGAAAATGCTTGAAATGCTGGCCGAGGCATAGGTTGCAAGGTCTTATCGAATGTATTGTCTACCATAGACCAGGTATTCACAGTACGCCGAATCTTGGAAAAGACCCGCGAGAAAAGGATCCGCACTCACCACCTATTTGTCGACTTTAAAGCCTCTTTCGACAGCACTAAAAGGAGTTTCCTATATGCCGCTATGTCTGAATTTGGTATGGTGCTTCTCGCGACATCTGTGGAATCGGTCGGTGCTGCTGCAGATCTCCAAGCGGTGGAATGGTGACAGACAATTCGGGCAGTAGCGGTGTATAAGCCCTTCTCGTCGCCTTTCTTCAGCCGATTTGCTGCGGTAAATTGGGCAGAGTCGCACCCCATGATTCTTGTTGCATAATCGGCAAGCGATCGCGAATCGGGTTATTCTGCAATGTGAGCCGCTTTGAATGGGAAACGTTCTACTTTTGAACAGTCATAGTTGGGTGGCAAGTGGTGGTTCCCTAGCTGTTTTACTATTTGAGGAATTCTTATTTTTAATATATTTGTATAATATTGGCTGCGTGTGGTTGTGGCATTATTTATGTAAATTTGGAGAGTTCGTTTGATTGTGGAATTATTGGCGTTGCAGCTTATTCAAGTAACCGGTAGATGGCACTGTTGCCTTTGTATATCCCCGGCAGGGTTAGAACTACACTTCGTTCGTATCAGATTTAGTACCTTTTGTCGAGCAAATTAAGTCTTACTAGGCATTTTTCTTTAATTGCCATTTCTTCGATATGTCTTCGACAATCTTACAGGTGGGTTTACTACAAAAAAGGCTCAAGCATGAAACGAAGAACTAAGCCAATTTTTTTGTTTTAATAATTGGATATTCATTCATTTATATGATCTAAGCAACGATATTGTAAACAGTATTATAATTTTATACGACTTCTGCACCCTTTACTACGGCGTACAGATTAGAGTAAGTGCAGGTAATATGGAACACCTATTTCTTTTTGAATCATAACTACGAAGGAATACGTCCGAAGCTCTCAAAATTTGATACACGTCACCACTGAAATACTGGCTATAAGAATTTTCTACAAAAAATTCTTAACAATGTATGATAAAGAGTTTATTATGAAAAATCTTAAAAAAGTAAAAAAGTGGAACTTTGAAAAACATGCGGGTAATGTGGTATACATGGTTCGTTATATATGGTATAATATACCATATTACCAACACAATATTAAGGGTTTAGAAAAAATCTTTATAAATGCTTTAAATGCAAAAACAATGAAATATGTGAACAATTTTATTAAGCACGTAAATTGAAATTAACAATATTGCCTCCCTGGCTTCGTATGGATTTCAGAAAAGCCTTTAAGGCTTACAAAAAAACTAAAATTAATTTAAAAAATAACATAAGTCCTTATATTACATAAAACTTATTTTATTAGCAAAAAAAGTCTCTATAAGCTTTATATGCAGGAGTAGCAAAGAAATATGGCACTTCTCTTTGGGATGCATATGTCGTGAGCCCAGACCACTTCACATTGCAAACACGAAGTCCATGTTTGTGCCGCTGCGTCATCTCCCCAGCGTTTATTACAGAAATTGCACTCAGTGTCTTTTAAGGGAGGGACATCCGAGAATTCCTCATTCCCATCAGATTCCGCGAAAATTATGCTTTGATCGGAGTCGCTAGATGACTCCCGCCGTTCCTTTTTAGAAGGACATGCTTTCTTAGACTCGACTGGTTTCGTTTTCTTGGTGGTATTTCGTGTGGCTATTTTTGCTATGCTACTTTGTAGCTCCGCTTTATACCGAGATGTGGTCATAACTGTTGGCTTAGACTTCCTTCCTCTATTGCTAACGATTGTCCGTATTTTTGGTGGCGGAGAGATTTCCCAGGGTGTAGAATGTTTTGCAGCTGTGTTCGAAGAAATGTTACCTATTGATAAATTGAAATTTGCAGACAAGGTTGTATAAATCCAATGGATCAAGTGCTTACCTGCATTTACAATATTGTGTGATACTAAGTTACTAGGCCCAGCCGGTGGAAAAATACATGGCGATAATCCAGTGCTTGTACTTGCCACGGAGTCATCCGATATTGACGGTAAAACTTGGGAATTTCGCATAGGAATTTCTTTATCGACATCCTGGATGGGAGCGGATTCTGTTTGCTCGTTTTCTATTTCGCCTGCTATGAAATCTGCTTCTGCAAAAATATTTTTGTCGAAAGGAAAAATTCCAGTACTTCTAAATCCACTTAAAGCTATTTGACCGGTTTGAACTCGCGAATATGCTTTTGTGAACAATCCCACTAAATCATATAGAGTTACTTTGCGTGCTTGTTCTCGAGTAAAGCGCCTTACTTCGTCACTATAATATACTCTAAGTGGGC
This sequence comes from Rhagoletis pomonella, assembly GCF_013731165.1. NCBI lineage: Eukaryota > Metazoa > Arthropoda > Insecta > Diptera > Tephritidae > Rhagoletis > Rhagoletis pomonella. Next base: position 101,578,129 of record NW_023458555.1, on the reverse strand, counting down.
CCATGAATGTTTTGTCCAATGGCTGCATTTTGTGTGTAGAATGTGGTGGCAATGACAAAATAACAACACCATTTTCACGAGCTAAATCAATTAGTTCTATGTTTCGCGTGTGGCTATAATGCCCATCTAAAATTAGTAAAGCCGGTTATTCTTTAGTTCGCTTTGTGAACTCC
>NW_023458555.1:101572077-101577856 GCF_013731165.1 Rhagoletis pomonella | reverse complement strand
CAAAGTAATATAAATCTAGCACTCCATTTCACTTTATGCCCTTCACCGTTCAAAATATATAAACCTTGAATTCATTGTAAGGTTTTATAAATTTCTGTGTATATTCTTCCTTTTTTTATTTCAATTTTTTTCTTTTTTTTCGCCTATCCCTGTTTTCTAAATTAACAATTCTCAAATATTCTTAGCCTAATAATACAACGTAACCGCCATATATGTACGTAAATATGAAAAATAAGTGAGTTTCACCAAAAAATAACCTAATCAACAGAAATTCAAAAAAAAAACTAAAAAAATCCAACTACCAACAATCCACAAAAAAAACGATCTTTAATTAAAATTTACAACTTTCTTATCAAAAAAAAAGGTGTTTACCAAAAAGAATCTATAAAAAAACTGAATACCCGAATGCTTCCTCTCAATGCAATAACCGCATATGTATGTAAGTGTATACATCTGTATACATGTCTATGACAAATGTGTAGCCATCAAAAATGCACCGTAGTTCTCCAAACCAAACATCTCAAGGTATATGATCAGTACATAAGTATATACATACGTACATACATACGCATATGCAAATATTCAAATTCACAAAAATTGTACACAGGCAATTATGTACGTAAATATGTATGTATGTATATAATAAAAAGTAGAATGAAATGCACTCCCCTGGTCACTCCAGCGACGTTGGTACCAGCCCGCTGATGAGAACCTGTGTGGGGGAGAGCCTACTCTATGGAACTATATACATATGTACATACATTAACATGCCTACCGCAGACGTACTAGGAGGCTGACGTTTGCCCAACTCGATCACTCGCTCGTGATTGCGGGCACTGAGCGGGTCGATTCCGAAGTACGCAAAACTAAAATTAGAATAAGAAAGGGTGCAGCAACACCAAAAAAAATACCAGAACAAAAAAATTTGTGTCGGTAAACCAAAAGCAAACGTGGTGTGCGGTTACCCTTTTGCTCCACTCACGTGGATAATTGAATAAACGAAGTAAAAGTTATAACGTGATTTAGTGGGCTTACTACGTAATTTACATGTAAAAAAAAGAACAAAATAGTGAATAGGAAATTAGAATTATGCACGTAATTGCGCAAAAAAAAATAAAAAAAAAAAATAAAAGCACAATCCGATGTGGTGCGAATTTCAAAAAGAAAACTAGTATCTGGTGATTGCCGTTTAAGCCAAATTTACATGCCCAAAAAGGGATATCCAATGATCCCAAGGATACTAAAAAAAAACCGCAAATACACAAAGGTAAGAATTTCACCAATAACTAAAGGTAATCCGAAAAGGGCAAAACTCGATACAAACTATAAAACTTAGGCAAAGGGGTTATTAAAATTATATACCTAAATCTCCTAATTACGAAACTAGTATGGAAATTGCAGCAATATGTATGTATCTATATATATATATAATATATATAATATAAAAAAAGGAAAATCCTGGTCACCAAATTCACTTGGCTGCTCTGCTCCTGTCGGCATTGGTGGCTGATGTCGACGCTGGCGATGTTCGGTGACGCTGACGTCGTTGCGTTAAACCTCTGCTCCTGCTGGGAATGACGAGTTAACTTCGCTGATCGCTGGCTCCACTTAAGATCCACCTTTTGGCACTCCCACGCTCCGATGTTCCACTCTTCTGCACTCTCGTCTCTACGTATGTACTCACATTTGTCTTCATGCACATACATATATGCGTAAGGAAATACCAGGTATTTCTAGCCACAGCGTTCGTTGACCTACTTTCGACTATGTACATGAAACAGCTGATCGGCTGCTCTGGTTTTTATGGCTGTATGTCCTTAAATAGGGTTGGCACGTAATGGCTACGATCTTGGCCAGGAAGCGACGCTGGTAGCGTTCTTACGACGCGGGCTTCTGGCCAACAGCTCACCTGGTGTTGTGTTTGTGCGAATGTTGTTGGTGTTCAAAGAATTCCACGATGCCTGTTTTCCGGTAACCGTTTTGCTGGCGGTATCTCCTAGGACGGCTTGCTACGCTACAACCGTTTTTTTTTTTTTTTTTTTTAATACTCGGAACTCGGCACTCGAAACTTACGCGCACTATTTAGACCACTGATTATCTTAGCACCACTTTGAAATTAATCCCGTTGGCCTGTCTTGACGGCCTTTTATAAGGGATGACCAGGCTGAGCAATCGGCTCATCCTACCCGCTCATCCACACTCAAAAGCTCTACTTTCGAAGGGTCACACATTCATACACACATACTCAAAACTACCTTACCGTTCGCCGGGTTAGCAGAGTTTCGCACCGCACTACATACGAATACTGGGATTTAGGTACGGGGAATGGTTTTGCACATACATATACACACTCACTTTATGCCAAAGCAGGCGCTACAACCTGCAACTTCGCCTCTGGTGTGAGCAAGCTTTGGTCAACCGTGAGGTCGTTGTCCAACCCGACGAAGCGTGACGACAGAGTCGAGATAGACTTTGGTGACCACGCTTCGTCGGACCCGGAGAGATGCGCAAGCTATTTTAGCCGGCAGTTCATTCTGCATCCTCCGGTAGATAAAGCCACATGTCGAGTAACCAGAAGGCTGCACAAAATGCCAAAACCCAGTGCGTACCTAACGGAGGTCCTCAACCTGTCTATGGCCACTCTCGTCATTCCAGACATCTGGAAAATGGGGAGAGTGCTCCCACTGCTCAAACCGGGGAAACCAGCCAACAAAGGTGTCTTATCGCCTGAAAACTCTCCTTTCCCCGGTAGCGAAGACACTCGAGGCCCTGCTGCTCCCGTACTTCACGAACCACCTGACCCCAGCGAAGCATCAACATGGGTTCCGTAAAGTGCATAGCCATAAACACTCAGATAACTCGTGGCCTAAACCGAAATCACCTCTGTGAGAGAACTATTCTAGTAGCGTTGGACCTGCCCAAGGCGTTCGACACTGTCAGTCATTCAACGCTACAAGAAGATATAGAGGCCTCCTCACTCCCACAGGGACTCAAACGGTGGTCGGCGAATTACCTGAGTGGTCGACACTCGTCAGTAATTTTCAGAGACAAAACTAGCAAGCCACGTAAAATTAAACAGGGGTACCACAGGGTAGTGTCCTGTCCCCGCTACTGTTTAATTATTACATCTCAAAGCTTCCTCAGGAACCAGAGGGTGTTAGTATAGTCTCGTATGGTGACGATTGTTCGATCATGGCGTCTGGGAATGGAATCGATGACTTGTGCTCAAAAGTAAACGGTTACCTCTTCGAACTTTCTCGCTTCTTCACTGCAAGGAGCCTTGCCCTATCCCCTGCGAAATCCTCGGCAACCCTTTTCACCACCTGGACGAAGGAGGTCAGACTGCCACTGGGTATTCACGTCGATGACGTAACAATACCGACGGTGAATAACCCGAAAATCCTCGGAGTTACCTTCGACAGTCTGCTCTCCTTCTCGGCGCATACAATCGCAATTGTCAACAAAGTACAGAGCCGCAACAATGTCCTCAAGTCGCTAGCCGGCAGCACTTGGGGCAAAGATAAAGAAACGTTGTTGGCAACATACAAGGCATTTGGCCGGGCGGTTCTAAACTACGCAGCGCCCGAATGGTCGCCGGGGACTAGCAGGACGCAGTGGATGAAGCTGCAGACCTGCCAAAACACGGCATTACGAACTGCGAAAGGATGCCTCCTGATGACGCCTCAACACCACCTTCACGACGAGGCCCAGATGCTCCCAGTAAAGGAGCATAACATAATGCTCTGCAAGCAGTTCCTCGCTGGGAACCGCAGACGTGGCCATCCCAGTGGGCAACTGCTCGCGGAAGAGCCCTCGCCACGGCACGTCAGGACGCATCTTTACGAACTGACATACGAAGTCCAGAGGTATATTAAACCACCTCTGGACCCGTCAACCTACCGACAGGCCCTGAACGGCATTCACAGGCAATCAGTCTCAAGTTATGTAGACTCCCGCCCTGTGAATGCCGTTCTAGGCACACAACCACCGGACGTGGACGGGACAGAACTTTGTCTGCCTCGGGAGACCCGCACCAAAATAGCCCAACTTGCAGCAGGCTCAACAGCTACCTGAGCAGAATCAACGAGGATGTGCCCAACCAATGCCCGGCATGTGGAGAGTCGCCGCATGACTCCCGACACCTCTTCACATGCCCTGAGAACCCCACTCAGCTAACGCCCCTGTCCCTTTGGACAGCCCCTGTGGAAGTCGCACACTTCCTGGGCCTCCCCCTAGCTGAAATTGACGGCAACGTTGATGGCTGAACCGCCCCGAACGGTTTCTTAGTAGCCGCTACAACAACAACAACAACAGCGGTGACAGCCCTTCGGAACTTACGAGGAAGCTTTGAGATGTAATAATTTAACAATAGCGGGGACAGGACACCACCCTGTGGTACACCCTGTTTAATTTTACGTGGCTTGCTAGTTTTGTCTCTGAAAATTACTGTCGACCACTCATGTAATTCGCCGACCACCGTTTGAGTCCCTGTGGGAGTGAGGAGGCCTCTATATCTTCTAGTAGCGTTGAATGACTGACAGTGTCGAACGCCTTGGACAGGTCCAACGCTACTATAATAGTTCTCTCACAGGGGCGGTTTCGGTTTAGGCCACGAGTTATCTGAGTGTTTATGGCGTTAAGTGCTGTTGTTGTGCTATGCACTTTACGGAACCCAAAGTCTATCTCGACTCTGTCGTCGCGCTTCGTCGGGTTGGACAACGACCTCACGGTTGACCAAAGCTTGCTCACACCAGAGGCGAAGTTGCAGGTCTTCAAATGCTCTTCCCATTTCTTCCGCTTATGTACGTTCACAAGTTACCCAATCTCCGAATTGAGATCCCTAATACGGGGATTTCCGGGATCGGCCTGACGAAGGTTGTCGCGCTCATCAGCTAGAACAGCCGTTACGGCAGGAAAATTCGGACGTGGATCCTTAATACATCCTGCTGGGATGAAGCTAGCTGCAGCAGCGGTGACAACCCTGCGGAACTTACGTTTACCTACATGAACGTCGGTTGGTATGGGTAGAGCAGTGAAGGCGCCCCCAGTAACATCCGTGAAGCCTTTCCAGTCAGCTTTGGAAAAGTTGACATAAGTCCGGTGATCCACGGCAGCAAAGTCGGCAGGTTTATCAATCGAGATGACTATGGGCAGATGGTCTGATGCTAGAGTCAGCATAGGTCGCCATGATACGCTGTTTATCAGACCAGCGCTGACAATTGTTAGATCTGGCGAGCTGCAGCAGCTGCCCATAATCCTGGTGGGTGCGTCGTCGTTCATTGTGCATGTTGCGGTAGTAGCGGAGTAAATTAAAACGACGCGTGCTTAATGCTTGCTGGTTCATTTATTACTGAACTCATATACTAACTAAATGACAAAGCTGAGAGAGTGGATGTGTATTGCGAATATGCATGAGAGGCGCGAACATACCGGCCTCCTTGGACTATTCATCCTTAAATGAGTAGTTCAATAATTTGTACATTATTAAATTACAAAATTGTGAAAAAAATAAAATAAAGTGTACAAACTTATGTGATGCATAAAATATGAGTATATACTACTGAGATTTTTCATCATCTGATAAAATAGGTGCAAGCTTTACAATGGGCCTAGTCAACAGGCCTTCGGCAGTTTTGATATCTACTACTCTTGTATAACCATCTTGTCCAGGATGGCATTTGACGACACGAGCTAGCTTCCAATTCGGACCAAGTCCCCTTCTCGTATGTTTCTCTTCGGACGCACCCATTTAGCTCTAGTTTGCAGTGTTGAAAGGTAT
>NW_023458555.1:101567941-101571977 GCF_013731165.1 Rhagoletis pomonella | reverse complement strand
TATATATATATATATATATATGTAAATTAAGTGCACATATAAGTATATCACCCTTAACATTCAAATATTAATCTTCTGTTGTTTTCTAAATGGAAACCGCTCTGCACAAAAACTTTTTATATCGGACCGCTCGACGTTTCACCAACAACTAATGTTTTTAGTGACTGACTTCCTCAGAATTTTCTTGTGCTATTTTATTAGCGCTGATCAAGCCGAAGAAGTCACTCATCTTCCTAATCCGCCAGAAATTCCCGAAGTTTCATTCCACTCGGTGGGTAGCTATACTAACACACAACCACACGCATGCACACACTCATGCTTATCACTGCTTTACCCGTCTTCACAGGGGTTAGCAAGGTTTCACTCCTTTGCTTTCACCACGAGTAGTTTGTTGGAGTTATAGCTGCATTCACATCCGGCGGATCCACACTCACACAAACACAATCGTACCAAGTGAAAACCTGCGTTACACATCGCCTGACCGGATAGAAATACCCTGAAATTCTAGGATGGTATCCCTGCGGTCGATGTCTGCTTCAATGAGACGATACTGCACGGTGTTGTGCGTGATGAACGCTAAACCTCACCCATTATCTCGCTCGCGATCTCGACGGTGCACGTTGTATCCGGCGCAATTCAACAGTTGAATTGCCGTGCAACTTCGTCTCTTGGACCGCAGCTATTAATATTCCCATAAAGACAGTTATCTCCTCGATCTTGCTCTGGAGTCCGTTACAATTAAATTGTAGCACCTTTGTGTGCCTTGGGAGACCGATTGTGATGTGTGGTGTTAAAGAGTTGTGTTGCCTGCCGGCCCCTGCTGTACGTGCTGCAAAAGGGGGTGCTGCCTTGTGGTGGTGGTTGGCGGCGTCGCGAGGGAGGGATGCGACGGGGTAGCACAGCAGGGGCCCACATAGTCACTCGTTAAATCTCGCGTGTTGCGAAGTCCTGAGCACGCCCTAAAGTGGCACCAGCCGAGGCAAGAGTTGCACTTGACTGATGTCACGTTACGGTATATTCTGGACTGACAAACAGAGCAGATTGCCGGAGGGACTAGGAGTTGCCGGCGGCGGTGTGTGGGTGCTATTATGTTTGTTTGTGTGTCTATTGTTGTGTTCCCACTGGGAAAATAGGTAAGCACCTTACGAGGTAAGCCATGTTTTCTTTCAGTTTTTAGTACCAAAATTGTCATCATGACCAGCGTAATCTACTAGTAAAGCACAAAATGAACACCTCCGGCGACACATTACGTTATCAGTTGCAAAATAACGTGCAGCCGAAGTTATTTCCAAGCACCGAACTACTCCGAGCGACTGCTCTGTATTACACGTAACTTACTTTGTAAAGCGACTCAGAAGTATGTTTGATAGCAAATGTACATTCTAAATTCCTACTTACATAAGGCGGCCATGCCTTTGTAAAAGTAAGGGACGTTCGGCAGGGAAATGGTAATGACTGCCAGGTGAAGAGTAAGTTGCTAATAAGGTATTATTACGTGCTCCTAATTCCCACTGGGTTGTGTTGGAGTGTGGGTGTGTTGATTGTGTGCTGCCCAGGCGGGTGGTGGTTTGCCGTGGAGGCGGTCCGGTTCGCACAGCATGGGGCCACGAACGACGTGGTCCATTGCCGGTGCGTACGCAGGCCCGAGCAGTTACGGAGATGACCCCACCCGCCACAGAGGTGGAGTTTGTATGCAGTCTTCTCTGGCATACACAGCAGGTGTAGATTTCTGGCCCTGGGTTTGACTCTATGCCAGCCCTGAGCAGAAGGGTGCGGAGAAGGTGTAGTCCTAGGATCGAGCAACGTTTGATGGATTTCGCCGACATAAACGGGGTTAGATCGCCGAAACAACAGCCCTTGGTCGGGTAAAACCCGAGTCATTCCGGTACGTAGAACCGGCTGTCGTGGGAATGCTTACAAACCCTAAGTGCGGCCGACGCCGCCTAGGCAGAAAGGTGTTCTGAACAACAAAGGTGTTCTCTGCAAAAGGTCTTCAATGTCTTAATGTCACTAATTTATTTACAAATTGGGTTAGAAATATGCCCTTTATTGTAAAATTCGGAAATTTGCGTACATCTATCACTCCTATTCTCCTTAAAGCAGCCACTTCACCAATTTATTTATATATTCTCCTTCACTTTACACTTTACTCGATGAGTTATAACTTTCTTTATGACTTTAATATTAACCAATTAATCACAATTTATTAAATAAATGCACCTTCTAAATCATGCGTCTGACTTTGGTTGCATATGCAAATTAAATGGCAGAGTTCAGCTGTCAAACTCCAAAATATGCAAAAGAATGAGAGACAAAAGAAAATAGGATATAACCCAGTAAGCATTAAAAATATACAACGGTGTTCTCTGCAAAAGGTGTTCAGCTCCTTTTCCTCGTAAAACAGAAAGGAGAATTCTACTGCCTGAGGGTTATAATTCCTAAGTGCGGCCGAAGGCCGCCTGCGCAGAAAGGTGTTCTCTGCAAACGGTGTTCAGCCCGCCTTCTTTGGCAACACAGAAAGGAGAATTCTAATGCCTGAGGGTTATAATTCCTAAGTGCGGCCGAAGGCCGCTTACGCAGAAAGGTGTTCTCTGCAAAAGGTGTTCAGCCCCCCTTCTTTGGCAACACAGAAAGGAGAATTCTACTGCCTGAGGGTTATAATCCCTAAGTGCGGCCGAAGGCCGCCTATGCAGAAAGGTGTTCTCTGCGAAAGGTGTTCAGCCCCCCTTATTTCGCCTGATAACCAGCTTGGGATAACTTCTTTTATTTAAAAACCCCACAGATTCTGTTAGTTGTGTTATATTCCACTTCAAACTGCTCAATTTCCCTCGGTAAATGCTGTTATTCGCCTATTTTCAAACGGTTCCCTAGTGGTCTGTGGGAGGCCCAGAAGGGGGGTGCGACTTTTCGTAAAGTGGGGCTGTCCCCTTTCGAATGGAGGGGGGGTCGTTAGGGGGCCACGCCCCCTCGCTCTCCGCCCCCCACCCCAAAAACGACCTGCAAATAACTAAACATTTCCCCTCAGCTCGAATCATCTCTATCGATTCCAATATTTTATTTTATTTTTTTGAGATTTGGAGCCCAACTGCGTTTGTGTTTTTTTATTTTTAATTTTTACCACAGAAGCTGTTTAGGGAAATGTTTAGTTATGCGAACAATGATTTTGCGGGGGGTGAGGGGCCGTGCATCCGAACCCGCCCTAAATGAAAGATGGACCGTGCTTTATGAAAAACAGACCTGTTAACTTTGGATTACGTTAGAACTAATCGATTACAATGGTTCTGTAATCGTAATGATTAATTCATTTAGTGTTTATAAGCGAGAATTAGTAATCAATTAGAATTAGAAATAATCAAAAAAACAATCATTATTTTTCATTAAAAAAATAATCAATAATTATCAAAAATAATCAAAATAAATAATTGATTTAATTTGGTGATTACTTTTGATTATTCTTGATTCCTTTAATTATATTTGTCTGAGATTTCCATTACGAAACCAATTGCTATTCCGCGCAAAGTATACTGAATTTTTTTTATGAAACTCGGTGGGGATACTAATAGTGGTCTCTTTAACTATATTTATCACTTTCTCAATGTTGCTGCTAATAGTACTTAAGTTATTTGTGGTTAAAATATCCCGCCTACTATCAACACATTTTATTATACCACTACACTTATCACTTTTATTTACACAAATATACTATCCTTAAAAGGTTCGCATGCGTTTGTAATACTTAAGTTACAATTATTAATTAATTGATTAAGTAAAACGGTTTTATAAATGTATTCACAAACGTTTGCAGATTTCACAAACAAGCAGAAATAACAATGGCTGGGGTATTAAGGATCCACGTCCGAACTTTCCTGCCGAAGCGGCTGTTCTAGCAGATGAGCGTGACAACCTTCGTCAGGCCGATCCCGGAAATACACGCATTAGGGATCTCAATTCGAAGTTTCGGCAATTTGTGAACGTACATAAGCGGAAGAAATGGGAAGAGCATTTGAAGACCTTGTAGTGTCGCTACTTGGTTGGG
>NW_023458555.1:101565355-101567841 GCF_013731165.1 Rhagoletis pomonella | reverse complement strand
TCCTGAGCAGCCCCACACAAACACCACAGCACAACAACAGACCACACCACAACCGCGACAGACCACAGAACACACACAACCGCACCACCACCCACACGCCGCCGCCAACAACTCTTGGTTCCTCCTACAATCTGCACATTATGTCAGACCAGGATATTCCGTAATGTGACATCAGTCAAGTGCAACACCTGCCTTGGCTGGTGCCACTTTAGGGCATGTTCAGGCCTGCGCACCACGAGAGATTGGGCGAGGAACTTCGAGGGCCCGTGTTGCGCAGCACGGCCGCAAACTTCAACCGCGACGCCACCCACCAACACCACAGGGCGGAAACCACCTCAGCAGCGCGCACAGCCAATGGCGTCACGGCCACACACATCACTCACACCCCGCATTACCATACGTCTCCCGAACCACATGAAGCTCCTTCAATTTAACTGCAACGGGCTTCAGAGCAAGATCGAGGAGATAACCGTCTTTATGGGAAGGCATGGTGTACTGATAGCTGCGGTCCAAGAGACGAAGCTGCACAACAATTCAACATTGTTGAATTGTGCCGGGTACAACGTGCACCGTCGAGATCGCGAGCGAGGTAATGGTGGTGGCTTAGCGTTCATCACGCACCACACCGTGCAGTATCGTCTTATCGAAGCAGACATCGACCGCAGGGATACCACCCTACAATGTCACGGCATGCTATCCGGTCGGGCGATGTTGAGCTCGAAATATTCAACGTTTACATACCCCCTGTCACATGCTGCCCGGCAGGATATCACCCTGATATAGGTGCGCTCCTCAGAGGTGAAAACCGAATGGTAGTAGGTGACTTTAATGCGCACCACGATCTTTGGCACTCAAGCCTTTCAAACGATCGTAGCGGAACCGATTTGGCTGAGCAGATAGACGATTCGACATTCTGCACAATGAACGACGACGAACCCACCAGGATTATGGGCAGCTGCTGCAGCTCGCCAGACATAACAATAGTCAGCGCTGGTCTGATAAACAGCATATCATGGCGACCTATGCTGACTTTGGCATCAGACCATCTGCCCATAGTCATCTCGATCGATAAGCCAACCGACTTTGCTTCCGCGGAGCACCGAACATATGTCAACTTATCCAAAGCTGATTGAAAAGGCTTCGCGGAATTTACTGAAAACACCTTCGCTGCTCTCCCCACACCAACCGACGTCCACCTTGGTGAACGTAAGTTCTGCAGGGCTGTCACTGCTGCTGCAGCCCGCTTCGTACCGGCAGGATGCGGAAGAAGTGGGCAGAACATCTGAAGACCTGTAACTTCACCTCTGGTGTGAGTAAGCTTTGGTCAACCGTGAGGTCACTGTCCAATCCGACGAAGCACGACGATAGAGTCGAAATTTCTTTCGGCGACCATGCCTCCACGGACCCGGAGCGATGCGCGAGCTACTTTAGCCGGCAGTTCATACTGCATCCTCCGGTGGACAAAACGAAGCGTCGTGTGACCAGAAGGCTGCACAAACTGCCAACAAATTGTGCCCCCTTGCTTTCACTTGCGGTAAAGTTCAGGTGGCCATCGGGAAGGCGAAAGCCTCCAAAGCCATGGGTCCCGACGGAATATGCATGCTGATGCTGAAAAATTTGGGTCCTGCGGGAGTAGCGTACCTAACGGAGGTCCTCAATTTGTCTATGGCCGCTCTCATCATCCCAGACATCTGGAAGGTGGGGAGAGAGGTCCCACTGCTCAAACCGGGGAAACCTGCCAAGAAAGGAGATTCGTATCGACCGATAACGCTCCTTTACCCGGTAGCGAAGACACTTGAGGCGCTGCTGCTCCCGTATTTCACGAACCACCTGACCCCAGCGAAGCATCAGCATGGCTCCCGTAAAGTGCAAAGTACAACAACAACACTTAACGCCATAAACACTCAGATAACTCGTGGCCTCAACCGTAACCGTCCCTGTGAGAGAACGATTCTAGTAGCGTTGGACCTGTCAAAGGCTTTTGACACTGTCAGCCATTCCACGCTAATGTCTGAGTGGTCGACACTCGTCGGTAATGTTTAGAGACAAATCGAGCAAACTTAGGAAAATCAAACAGCGGGTTCCACAGGGTGGTGTCCTATCCCCGCTACTGTTTAACTTTTATATTTCAAAGCTCCCTCAACCACCAGAGGGAGTCTCGATTGTCTCCTACGCCGACGATTGCTCGATCATGGTGACTGGGAATGGAAATGATGACCTGTGTTCGAAAGTAAACGGGTATCTCTCCGATCTTTCTCGCTTCTTCACTGCAAAGTGTCTAGCCCTCTCCCCTACGAAACGACCTTGTTCACCACCTGGACGAAGGAGGTCAGGCTACCGCTGGGAATTCACGTCGATGATACACCAATTCCGACGGTGAATAAACCCAAAATACTCGGAGTAACATTCGACAGCCTGCTCTCCTTCTCTGCGCACGCAACCGCTATTGTCAACAAAGTACAGAGCCGCAACAAAGTCCTCAAGTC
>NW_023458555.1:101564965-101565345 GCF_013731165.1 Rhagoletis pomonella | reverse complement strand
TTAAGACAATACGAGCATGGATCCGCCTGCCACACACTCAAAATAACGACTTCGGGAACATGGAGCGGAAACTCGTTCTTTCCGACCATGCTGAACAGCTTGTCCACAGTGCGGGATTCTTGCGCGGGCGGTGGGAGTTTGGGTTTTAGTGGGTAGCCCAACACGCTTCGGTGGGAGTCCCACACTCGGGGAAGGTAGTATAGAGACTAGCGCCCCCGGCCAGTGCATAAAGCATTTCCCTCTCCCTCTTCTACGAAAAAAAAAAAATTATACTGAAAAGTATACACTTGGAATATACTTTAACTACACGTATGCATGTATGTACATATGTACATTGTACATACATATATATTACCACCATAATTCATATATTTGTGCAT
>NW_023458555.1:101544912-101564865 GCF_013731165.1 Rhagoletis pomonella | reverse complement strand
TAGTTAACCCTAAAGCTTGGTAGGTCGGCCATCATCTGTTGCTGTCGGATAGCACTTTGACGTCGACACGTAGTACAATTATGAAAGATTTTTCGAACCAATCCTCGTGCGCCCATTACCCAAAACCGACGTTGTAGTAGGGTCTGCATAAGTTGTGGTCCACCGTGCAAGAGGCTTTTGTGAAGGTCATTAATTATCATGATAACGATGATGGACTTTGACGGTAAGACGATAGGAAACTTGATGTCTGGCGATACAGCGGAGCGACGAATCCTACCACCCGTCCTTAATATGTTGTTATCGTCGAGGAATACGTTGAGCCGAATTAGTGAGCTGCGAAGCGAGATGGGTTTAGAGTGTAGGCAACATCAGATGCTTCCCTTTGCACATGACGTATCCAGTATTCTTCTGCGGCACGTAACTCTGCGGATGTTAACGGACCTCCTTGCCTTTGCTTTTCTCGCGAATTGCGTATATATCGCAACCAATAAGCTGTAATTCGTTTCAAACGTAAAAACGACGAAAACCTAGCGAGCATATCTCGCGCTATGAAGCTAGCAGCGCCAATAGAAGCGGTGTGAGTCAGGATCCGCTTTGGGCGCAGTTCCAACGCTGTCGATGGTATTGATGGTGAGTTAGGCCAGTATTTATCATCCTGCGCCAACCACGAAGGCCCATTCCACCATAATTTATGCTGGATAAATTGCGCAGGTTGCATACCTATTGATGCGCAATCAGCTGGATTATCGGTTGTACATACATGGGACCAATCTTCCGATGCTATATTCCATTGTGCTGTTGCGACTCGGTTCGCTACAAATACAGACCAGCGGCTGGGGTGGCTTTGTAACTGGCCAATGCGTTCATGGAATCCGTCCATCCATATATCTTGGATACCAGTCCAGCTAACGATTGTTGAACGTGATGTGCGAGTTTTGAGACCAGAACGGCGGCGGACAACTCGAGCTTAGCTATAGAAATAGAACGGAGGGGTGAGACCTTTGTTTTTGCACTTACCATAGCTACAGTTATTGACCCGTCAGCATGTCGTGTCCGAGCGTATACTACTCCAGCGTACGCCTGCTCTGAAGCGTCTGCGAAGCAGTGCAGATCTGTCTTTGAACCTTCCATTGCGGTTCCATGCCATCTTTGGATTTTGAGTCCAGAGAGTAATTTTAAATTCTCGCGATGATTCAGCCAGCAAGCGGCGATGTCTTCTGGTATTGCATCATCCCAGTTTAAGCCAAGTTGCCAGAGTCGTTGGAATAACGTTTTGGGGACCAAGGTGATTGGAGCCAGCTTCCCTGTAGGATCGAATAATCGACAGGAATCTGACAAAAGCGATCTTTTGGTGAGATTTTTCGGTGGGGACCCCAATTTGATGTCGAAGTATAAGTAGTCATCCGTGGAATTCCACATAAGTCCTAAAGCGCGTACTGTATCGTCGTCAGCAAGCAAATGAGATATATTGTGCTCTCTTGCATCGAGTGGGATATTGCGGATGACGAATGGCGAGTCTGATGCCCACTTCCGCAGTTCGGGATATTTCTTTGCGCAGACTATTGAGGCTTGTTTCGGATGAGCTACCGGTTAATAAGTCGTCCATATAAAAATCTCGGAGGATGACGGAAGATGCGAGGGGGTAGAATGTAGCGGCTTCTTTGGCTGTCTGCTGCAGCGCTTTGATTGCGAGATGAGAACTAGAGGCAATACCATAACTAACCCTTAATATACGAAAATCTTGTAAGGGCTCATGTTTGCTTCTGCGCCATATGACTCGTTGATAATCGTCGTGTTCTTCAGCGACCATTACCTGACGATACATATCGCTGATGTCAGCGGTTAAAGCGTACTTGTGAATTTGAAAGCGGTTGAAAATAGAAACTGCGACCATTACCTGACGATACATACCGCTGATGTCAGCGGTTAAAGCGTACTTGTGAATTTGAAAGCGGTTTAAAATAGAAACTTAAGTCTTCCTGAAGTTGCGGCCCGATCATCAAATTATCATTAAGCGACAGGCTGTAGCATGACAGCTAAGCAAAACAAAATGTTCACACAATATTAAGTAAAAAGTTCAATATACTTTTGGCAATAACTAGGCCAAAGTACTCAAATCAATTTAGCTTGCGCTGCACTTCTATAATAACATAAACTCGATTGAACCCATATACATGTATGTATGCATGCACAACAACGTAGAATCATAAGCGTGACTAACAACTTAGAAATGTAAGTTTGTAAATTAGATTACTCATAAGGTAGATTGTAAGCATATAAAAGAACGGCGATGAGCCGAATAAAACATTCCAACTTTAAGACTCAACGTTTTTACTTGCGTTTTACTTTTGGAATCATTGTGGGGCATTTTAATGCTCACCTAAATGCGGCTGTAGAGCTAAGAAAATACTAAACACCCTTCCAATATTTACATGGCGATCCTGCCAGCTCAAAGCTAGATCCTGCCAGCTCAAAGCTAGATCCTGCCAGCTCAAAGCTAGATCCTGCCAGCTCAAAGCTAGATCCTGCCAGCTAAAAGCTAGATCCTGCCAGCTCAAAGCTAGATGCTGCCAGCTCAAAGCTAGATCCTGCCAGCTCAAATCTAGATCCTACCAATCCAAATCTAGACCCTGCCAACTCTATCAAGACCCTGCCAGTACATTATGGAAGGATCGAAAAACGCAGAAGAATACCCCAAATACATCCCTACAAAAATTGTAATAGGACCCAAACCAATATCCCTAGAGGAATACCGGCAAAGGCAAAACCGCCAAAAAGCTAACTTACAAGAGTTTAGGCAACGAATAAGCTGCGAACATAAACCCAAAAAACGTGGAGGTAGAAAGCGAAGGCACCAAAAAGAATGTGCAGAACTACAGCGAATAATTAACATCAGTCGCGGGCAACAAAAGAAGAAGTTGATAACCAAACTAAAAGATCTGCACAAAAATGGGTGGAACCCAGCAACAACAACAACGCAGAACCACCAAAAGGATCATTAGGAAATTTATAGTATGAACAGGGAAACCACCTTAGTAGACGTCATAAATCCAAAAACTAGGGAAGAAGAAACAAGGAGAATGTTAGCACAAATAAGATAGCTATAACTAATAAAAATACAAAAAAAAATTTTTTTTATTAAATTAAAAAACAAGAACTAATAATAAAAAGGAAAATTGTTTTTCTCATTAATTTTTTTTTTTCAACCGTAAAATATTATTAACATAAAAATGACTTGGTGGAAAATTGCACTAAACGGCATATTAATAGGAATAGCAGGATACGAAGTAGGAAAAGAAACCTCAGGTGAAAACACCTACGAAACTAAAGTAATTAAATATCAACCACATCCTATCGTAGAAAACAAGGAAGAAGTTCCCGATAAGTGGTTGACCGCTTTTGCATGCGTAGCTACATGTTTAATTGTCGCAATGGTAATCTTGATAAAAAATTACATTAAAAACAAATTGAGACAATTAAACAATGTACAACAACGCGTATAACTCTCTCAATAAAAAGAAACAACTTTCAAAAATGCCAAAAGTTTTAAACCAGAAATGAATCAATGGAAAGAAATCCATGACACGTTAACTGACGAAAAAACTAAAGCTAGTAAATCATACAAATGTATAAATAAGAGTATTCCTATAACAACGGAAACTATAGTAAAACATTTGAACATAATCTTGGAAGCCCTTAATAACATTAGACAGGTGATCAATGTAGCAAATCGCATACTTACCACAGAACACCAAAAGGAAGCTTACCAATTTTTCATTGCAGTACGAGATAAACTTGTATCTTCGTTAGCTAGACACAATATAGAAGTAACAATACCAACCACATTAGAGGAGAATCTCCAGGTTGATTTTAACTTACTTCTGTCAGAACGCGTCCGAAGCCGGACTCCATCACCCTCTTTAAGTCAAGGGGAAGACACCAAAAAAGTAAACATCCCAACCATAAACGTCACAATGGTACAAACAGTAGTCGAATTCATTAAAACCGCCTCGTCAGTACTCCCAGAGTTTGATGGGAAGCCAGAAAACTTACACAGCTTCTTAGATGCCCTCGACATACTTGATCAAATCAAGGATGAGCACGAACTTTTAGCAATAACAATGATAAAGACCAAGCTAAAAGGAACGGCAAGAAACTTCATCAGTAATGAAAACACGATTGGACAAATAAAAACAAAACTCAAAAACGCGATAAAAGGTGAAACGGTAGAGGTTTTAACCGCTAAACTTCTAAACGTTCAACAACGTAGTAAAACTGCTAACCAATACACAGCGGAAATAGAAAAAATTACCAGATCACTAGAAGGAGCATATATCTCGGATGGATTAAACCCAGACTTAGCAACGAGATATTCTACACAGGCAGCCGTCAAGGCAATGTGTAAAAACAGCTCCAACAATAATGTTAAAATGATAATGCAAGCGGGAACGTTCACAACAATGAACGATGCGATCTCTAAGTTCACCAACAGCTGTACCGAAATAACAGGCAGCTCGAATACAATTTTGAACGTACGACAACAGAGTCAGTACAGGAACAATTTCCGGGGAGGATACCGAAGTAACAACTATGGAAATTACCAAAATCGGAGATTCAGACCACAACCGAGATACAACAATAACTCGAGGTCGTACAGCAATAATAATAATAACCGAAGAGGATCACAAGCCCAAAACGGCAATAGATCCTACAACCAGACCCGCAATGTGCGCAGCTGCACCCAGACGGAAAACCAGGAAGCTCCACTTCAAAATTAATAGAAAGAAAAGTATGTGTACTGAACCTAAATCTAAACAGCTATATATCCACAAGGACATCCCTAAATAATTCGATTTCAAATTTTTTAATTGATACGGGAGCAGACATTTCCATTATAAAAATGCATCAAATTAGTAAAACTCACAAAATTAATAAAGAACAAATTACAGATTTAAAGGGCATTGGTCAAGGAATAACTAGCACATTAGGCACAATTAAAGCGGATTTAAAAGGTGATGACCTTCTAATTTACCATAAATTCCATGTCGTAGAAGACGACTTTCCAATCCCATGCGATGGAATAATAGGACTAGATTTCATAAAGAAATACAACTGTATTTTAGATTATGGCAAAACAGAGGATAAATTAATCCTAAGGCCATATGATTTCCCCCAAACAATAACAATGCACCTAACAAATTGTCTGTCTGTCAACACACTTACTATCCCTGCTAGATCTGAAGTCATTAGACAAGTCAAAGTAAACACCGATAACAAAAACATCTTCATACCACACCAACAATTATCTGAAGGCATTTTCATAGCAAACACTATCACAAATAAAGATCAAACTTTTGTTAGAATTATCAACACAACACATAAAAACACAACTATTCAAAATTACAAGATCAATACCGAAAATTTAGACGATTACACACTAATTAAAACAACCACACACGATAAAAATTGCAATGATACAGAGAAATTAAAAAGATTAACAAAAAACTTTCCACAATTTGTCAACTCTCAACTAACAACACTATGCACAGAATTCATAGACATATTTGCACTAGAAACAGAACCAATTTCCTCTAATAATTTCTACAAACAAAAATTATACATGAAGGATGACACTCCTGTTTACATAAAAAATTATAGATTGCCTCAAACGCAAAAAGGAGAAATAAGCAAACAAGTAAATAAGTTAATCGAAGATGACATAATAGAACCCTCCATATCGGAATATAATAGCCCAATCTTATTAGTCCCTAAAAAATTACTACTAGGTAAAACAGAAAAAAGATGGAGATTAGTGGTAGACTACAGACAGGTAAATAAAAAGCTAGCAGCAGACAAATTCCCACTTCCAAGAATTGACGATATTTTAGATCAACTTGGAAGAGCAAAATATTTTTCATGCCTAGACCTTATGTCAGGTTTTCATCAAATCGAATTACACCCCGACTCCAGGGATATAACCTCATTTACAGCCGATAATGGCACATATAGATTCAAAAGACTACCCTACGGATTAAAAGTAGCACCGAATTCATTCCAAAGAATGATGACCCTAGCATTTGCAGGCCTCAAGCCATCTCAAGCATTTCTCTACATGGATGATTTAGATGTATTAGGTTGTTCTGAAAACCACATGCTAATAAATTTAAGAGACGTATTCTCCACTTGCAGAAAATTCAACCTAAAATTACATCCAGATAAATGCCTATTTTTCAGCCAAGAAGTAACTTATTTAGGACATAAATGTACAAACAAGGGAATATTACCCGACCCGAGCAAATTTGAAACAGTTCAAAATTACCCAACACCAAAAACAGCGGATGAAGTTAAGAGATTCGTAGCTTTCTGCAACTATTACAGAAGATTCGTACCGAATTTCGCAGAACACTCACGAAAATTAACTAGGCTTTGCAAAAAGAATGTTTCCTTCGAATGGACAGAAGAATGTCAAAAAGCTTTAGCCTATTTAAAGGAAGCATTAATTAGTCCAAAACTTTTGCAATACCCAGACTTCGTTAAAGAATTCTGCATAACAACAGACGCTAGTGGGTACGCTTGTGGGGCAGTCCTTAGTCAGGAACATAATGGCAAACAGTTACCAATTGCTTACGCTTCTAGGTCCTTCACCAAAGGTGAAACCAACAAAGCCACAATAGAAAAAGAATTGGCCGCAATCCATTGGGCCATAACCTTCTTCAGACCATATGTTTATGGCAGAAAATTTCTAGTTAAAACTGACCATCGTCCTTTAACATACCTATTCTCGATGAAGAGCCCTTCATCTAAGCTGACACGAGTAAGACTCGATTTAGAAGAGTACGATTTTGAAGTGGAGTATATAGCCGGAAAAGAAAATCATATTGCGGACGCATTATCCCGCATAACAATTACAAACTTAAAAGATATGTCAGTGGAAGCAAGTAAAATATTAAAAATAACAACAAGATCAGCAGCGAAACAGACCAGCAGTAATGCTGAAAATAAAGAAAGTCACAAAGAGAACTCCAAAATTTACGAAGCGCTAAATAAATTTGAAGTAAAAAGACATGTCGAGCTCGTTTTCACTCCGAAATTATATTTCAAAAAAGGAAAGAAAATTTGTAGCACTTTGGATACAAGCAACCTAATTGTTGAGGATAAGATTGACCTAGGACAATTCCTTACCAGGCTTGAAAGAGAAGCCGGCAATTTAGGACTTGTACAAATACAGTTGTCCTTAGGGGACAAATTGTTTAAAAGTAATTATACTGCAGTAGGCAAATTTATAGAAATGGGTAACAAAGTTCTCAAAAAGCTAACAATCGCTCTAACCCCAGAGGTTATATATGTGACAAATCCCGGGAAAATAAAAAATTCTGCACAAATATCATGACGATCCTATTAGTGGTGGCCACCCAGGAATAAATCGCATGACAGATAAAATCAAGCAGAAGTATAGCTGGCTGAATATGAAAAACGACATAAGAAAATACATAAAAAACTGCATCCACTGCAAGAAGAATAAGACCAATAAGCATATAAAAGAACCAATGACAATAACGGAGACACCTCCGAAGGCATTTGATATTGTACAAATCGATACAGTCGGACCATTACCGAAATCGATAAATGGAAACGAATATGCAGTTACCATCATATGTGACCTAACCAAATACTTGGTAGCGATCCCAGTCCCAAGCAAACACGCAACAACAGTCGCTAAAGCAGTGTTCGAAAATTTCATTTTGATTTATGGACGCATGAATACAATAATGACGGACATGGGCACAGAATACAAAAACAACTTATTCAAAGAACTGTGTAAACTGTTAAAAATTGAACATAAAACTTCAACACCGTATCATCATCAAACTTTGGGTACTGTAGAACGCAGTCACCGGACATTCAATGAATATATACGTTCATACATATCCAGTGACAAAGATGATTGGGATGAATACCTCAGGTATTTCACGTATTGTTACAATACGACGCCATCAACCACACATAAATATTGTCCTTTTGAACTAATATTTGCAAAAAACCCACCGAACTACGATTTTTTAAAAGAAAATAAAATCAGCCCATTGTAGAATCACGAAGCTTATGACAAAGAAGTAAAATATAGACTTCAAATAGCACAGCAAAGAGCTGGGAAATTAGTCCAAGAGGCTAAAGAAAAACAAAAAACAAATTATGATAAAAGTAGCTATAGTAAGGAAATAAACATAGGAGATTTAGTATTAGTTAGAGAAGAGGCCTCCCATAAGTTAGAAAATAGATATAACGGATACTACAAAGTTAAAAATATCGATGAGAACAACAATTTTACTTTAATACCGCATAGCATAGGAAATAGTAATAAAAACAATAAAGAAATTATAATTCATAAGAATAGACTTAAAGCAATATAACTCCACTAGTAATAACAAAAAAAAAAAAAAACAACCAAACAATAAACACTCATTTATCCATTTTAATAAACAGGCACACAAACCAAAGAAAACTAAATACAACATATCATGTTCAAAATACAAAAAAAAGTCAGTACAATAAAGACACATGTGAAACAAATGTAAACAAAATAAAGTAAGAAACCTTTTTTCCAATAGCATAACAATAAACGATAAGCTAAGTGAGCCAAACATTTTATTACCTAATAATTAATTGTTACTGAATAAGTCATTGAAACAGAATACTCATACATTAACCCAAATGTATGAGCATTCTTTTAAAGAGAGGAGGTGTAGCATGACAGCTAAGCAAAACAAAATGTTCACACAATATTAAGTAAAAAGTTCAATATACTTTTGGCAATAACTAGGCCAAAGTACTCAAATCAATTTAGCTTGCGCCGCACTTCTCCAATAACATAAACTCGATTGAACCCATATACATGTATGTATGCATGCACAACAACGTAGAATCATAAGCGTGACTAACAACTTAGAAATGTAAGTTTGTAAATTAGATTACTCATAAGGTAGATTGTAAGCATATAAAAGAACGGCGATGAGCCGAATAAAACATTCCAACTTTAAGACTCAACGTTTTTACTTGCGTTTTACTTTTGGAATCATTGTGGGGCATTTTAATGCTCACCTAAATGCGGCTGTAGAGCTAAGAAAATACTAAACACCCTTCCAATATTTACAAGGCCGTTTGTGGTTTTATGCGAAGCGTTGAAGACGATATGCGTTTTCGTTGTGCAGCTCGACTCTTTGATAACGCTGTGATGTGGCATATAGCAATTTGATGAAGGCACGTTACTTAGCGGCTCCATATGACCCTGATCCAACATATCTTGCAAGAATGCATGATATTGTTCTCGATGCTCGTTATTTAGCTCAAGCCTTCTTTCCATTCTTAACCAAGATTGTACCGCTACAGCTCGTGAGTCACCTAATTTAATATTTTGCCTAAATGGCAAATGCATGATAAAGCGCCCTTGCGTGTTTCGTCGGTGAGTTGTTTCGAATAGCTTTTCACATCTTGTCTCTTCTGTAGTAAAGTAACGAGTCTCCGGTTATTCATCAAGTGTCCACGCCTTTATCACTGCCTTTGTTAAGTCGCTATCTGAATATAAGCAAGGAGATGTATTGTTCGATTTATCTAAAGTAGTTAGCTAGGCGGGCCCTTTATAACCTCTGTTTCCAATAGAGAATACATTTCATCAGATCCTATAATTAAGTCTATGCGAGCTGGCAAGTAATACTGCGGATCAGCTAATTTTAGGCCTTCAATCTGCGGCCATTTCGAAGAGTGTATTTTCGCCGCGGGCAAAGATTCTGCAAGAGCCGATAGAGGGAATGTTTCGGTGCCTTCCAATGGCGTCAACAACAATGATGTTTCGCCCTTTACCTTCCCCTTTGAGCATCCGATTCCGGACACAATGACTTCACTTCGCCTTTTAGCTAATTGTAATCCTTGAACACATGGTTCAGTTATAAATGAAGAGTGTGAGCCTGAATCAAAAAACGCGCGCAAAACATGCTGCTTTCCGTTGATGTCACATGCTCGTAATTGGCCAGTAGCGAGAAGAACGGCTTGCCCAAAGGTCGCGTCAGAATGTGTGCCCGAAGTGGTTGCTTCTGGTGGGCTTAGTGCGGCAGTGGCAGAGTACGACGAATGCCTTGCAAGTAAGGTGATGTTTGCATTGTCACTATTTTTGGATGATTGTGAATTCGCAGTATCCATCGAAGTAGTGTCGGTTTCGGAATAATGAAGTAGCGTATGGTGGCTGCATATTCTGCACGTTGATGCGCTTCGGCACTTGTCTCTTTTATGCATCTCGCTCAAACAGTTTGTACAAGCGTTTTTATTTCGGATTACGTCCTTTCGCGTGGTTACTGGGATTTCAAGAAATTGAGGGCATTGATAAATTCTATGCTCACCAGATCAATACAAACACCGTTTGGAATCCGCCTGACCCCCTTGCGTGGCGTGATATGCATTGATTTTGTTTATGGGTTTTGCTGCAGTCTGTTTCGTAAACCCAGTATGCGTTAACGCTGCCTCTAGCGAGCGACATCGAGTTTCGAGAAATTCCTGCAAAATATTAAGATCTACCCCTTGTTGTTCTCCAAGTGAAAGTTCCCATTGTCGTCTTGTTTCGTTTGCTAGCCTATGCACAATTACGTGTATAAGCCATTCATCCCAATGTTGAACCGGCAGCGCCAAAGCCTTCAATGCACGAACATTTTGCATGATGGGGTCTAATACGCCTTTGATTGCAGTGGGAGTGTCGCTGTTTGCCTTTTGCACCGAAAAAATAGCACGGAAATGATGATCTTTAATAACACGCGGAATATTGTACCGTGTTGTTAATAAATTGCAGGCTTCGCTGAAATTTGCATCTTGAAGTTTGAAATTTGAGATTAGTTGCAGCGGCTCTTTCGACAAGCAGCAGCGTAAATAGTGCAATTTTTGACTTCCAGTCAGCGTTTCGTGTTTCAGTACGATGGCATTGAAGCTGTCGAAAAATGTGAGCCATGTTGTCGGATCTCCTTCAAAATGAGGTAAATTAAACGCTGGAAGCTTGATGTTTGGAATATGTGCTGCGTGAAATTTCGCCTACAGTTGTTGTGTTAAGAGGAGATTGTGCTTCGAGCATTGCTTTGAAATTTGACATTGCGGATGCATACCATTGTTCGCCCTGTTCTCTTTCGTACTGTTCTGCTTCTATGGCGTTTGCTCCGCATGACTCTTCCACAATTTCTTGAGCAATACTAAGCCGGCCCCATTGTTCACGTAAAAGCTCTATGTATACTTCCAGTTGCTGTTTGGAGTATTTTCCGCTTTCAGCTTTACTGAGTTCAAGAGAGCGTTTAATTGCATTTCGTGCTGAGTCTCTTTTGGTCACAGACACTTCAATGCACTTCAAAACGGTATACCAAAGAAATGAATATGACCTTAAAATGACCGTTTCCCTGATGTGCCCTTTTGCCTTACTGGCTGTAGGTTTCAATGTAAGTAGTTTATTCACATACACTTTCACGGCAGCGAATGCAGGTGCTCTTCTAGTTTTATTGTTTTTGTAGTCTGTATTTAGTTAATTGCGTATTCACTTTAGTATTTGCGATTAAATTAATTATATATTGTTAAGCGATTTTTTATTTGCGTTAATAACCGAGATCCGGTCTGAAGGACCATCTGTTGCGGCTCTAGCGGAGTAAATTAAAACGATGCGTGCTTAATGCTTGCTGGTTCATTTATTACTGAACTCATAGACTAACTAAATGACAAAGCTGAGAGAGTGGATGTGTATTGCGAATATGCGTGAGAGGCGCGAACAGTGCAGAATGTCGAATCGTCTATCTGCTCAGCCAGATATATTCCCCTACGATCATTTGACAGGCTTGAGTGCCAAAGATCGTGGTGCGCGTTAAAGTCACCAACTACCATACGGTTTTCACCTCTGAGTAGCGCACCTATTTCAGGGTGATATCCTGCCGGGCAGCTGGTGACGGGGTATGTATACGTTAAATATTTCGAGCTCAACATCGCCTGATCGGATAGCAATACCCTGACATTCTGGGATGGTATCTTTGCGGTCGATGTCTGCTTCAATGACACGATACTGCACGGCAAGAACGATAGAATACAAGATTGCGCATTCCCGCAGAATGACATTTGTGGCAACGGGTAAACAAAGAATATGGCGAAGAACAATGAGTTGACAGTTGTGAATTTGCAGTGCGAAAACGTGTTTTCTTCACGATTCACCAATTTCTTAAGCCATCTTTGAATATAGCAAATTAAGCACAACGTTAACAAAAAATATACAACCACTCTTGCTGGTGTCTAAATTGTATGGCTTCTCCTGCCGGCAGAACTCTACCCACTTTCTGGCCAAGGCGTCGTCGTCATGTCAACACACGGCACGACATTTTTATAAAGTTTTTATTACACATTTTTTACTATAGAACGCACGAATTACTTCGATTTTTCACTTGAAAGTACACAATAAGTTTGCACTTGTTTCTAAACAAAAAGTTTGTTTACGTATTGCCATTAACGTCAAAGTCGGCAAAACCAAAGTAGCGGTTTCGGGATTGCGCCACTTTCAGTTCAGTACACCATGACTGCACGGTGTGGTGCGTGATGAACGCTAAACCTCCACCATTATCTCGCTCGCGATCTCGGCGGTGCGGGTTGAATTGCCGTGAAACTTCGTCTCTTGGACCGCAGCTATTAATATTCCATGCCTTCCCATAAAGACAGTTATCTCCTCGATCTTGCTATGGAGTCCGTTACAGTTAAATTGTAGCACCTTTGTGTGCCTTGGGAGACCGATTGTGATGTGTGGTGTTAAAGAGTTGTATTGCCTGCCGGCCCCTGCTGTACGTGCTGCAGAACGGGGTGCTGCCTTGTGGTGGTGGTTGGCGGAGTCGCGGGGGAGGGATGCGACGAGGCAGCACAACAGGGGCCAACATAGTCACTCGTCCAATCTCGCGTGTTTGCGAAGTTTGCAAGAGTTGCACTTGACTGATGCCACGTTACGGTATATTCTGGACTGACAAACAGAGCAGATTGTCGGAGGGACTAGGAGTTGCCGGCGGCGGTGTGTGGGTGCTATTATGTTTGTTTGTGTGTCTATTGTTGTGTTGTGTTGGGGTGTGGGTGTGTTGATTGTGTGCTGCCCAGGCGGGTGGTGGTTTACCGTGGAGGCGGTCCGGTTCGCACAGCATGGGGCCACGAACGACGTGGTCCATTGCCGGTGCGTACGTAGGCCCGAGCAGTTACGGACGTGACTCCACCCGTCACAGGCATTGCACCTGACCGAGGTGGAGTTTTTATGCAGTCGTCTCTGGCATGCGCAGCAGGTGTAGATTTCTGGCCCTGGGTTTGACTCTATGCCAGCGGAGAAGGTGTAGCCCTAGAATCGAGCACCGTTTGATGGATTTCGCCGACCTAAACGGGGTAAGATCGCCGAAACTACAGCCCTTGGTCGGGTAAACCCCAGTCATTCCGGTACGTAGAACCGGCTGTCGTGGGAATGGCTGCTGCAGCTCGCTTCGTACCGGCATAACGGACCCACGTCCAAATTTCCCTGCAGAAGCGGCTGTTCTAGCCGATGAGCGTGACAGCCTTCGTCAGGTCGATCCCTGAGATCCCCGTATCAGGGATCTCAACGCGGAGATTCGGCAACTAGTGAACGTACATAAGCGGAAGAAGAGGGAAGAGCACCTGAAGACCTGTAACTTCACCTCTGGTATGAGTAAGCTTTGGTCAACCATGAGGTCACTGTCCAATCTGACGAAGCACGACGACAGAGTCGAAATTTCTTTCGGCGACCATGCTTCGTCGGCCCCGGAGCGATGCGCGAGCTATTTTAGCCGGCAGTTCATACTGCATCCTCCGGTGGACAAAGCCAAGCGTCGAGTGACCAGAAGGCTGCACAACCTGCCAACAACTTGTGCTCCCCTTGCTTTCACTTGCGGTGAAGTTCAGGTGGAAATCGGGAAGGCGAAAGCCTCCAAAGCCATGGGTCCCAAAGGAATATGCATGCTGATGCTTAAAAATTTGGGTCCTGCGGAAGTAGCGTACCTAATGCAGCGTTTTTGCTGCATTTAAAATGCAACATTTAGCACTTTCGAACATATGTTTTCGAAGAGCGTTCATGCTATCGCATTTAGCAAATGTACATTTACGCGAGTTCGAAATCCTATGCTTTTGTCAAACAGCCGTGTTCCAGTCGCTTATTCAGATCCGTATCCATTACGATGAATTCTCACGGAAAAGATAATGTGCAAAAACCCCTACTGAAAAGGAAAAAATAAATTCTAAACCGAAAATTCAATACAAAAACTTGAATTGTTTTAACCATAACCGAACATTTGTTTGTGTATATATTCATTTGTCGGTGCTGCCAATTATAATTTCCACACTTAATTAGGAAACAAAACAAACAGAGTTGATCACAAATTAATCCAGATTTCTATCAGCATCATATCGATGTTGAATTTGCGTAACTTTTCTTTATCCAAATAATGTAAAATAATAAATGAAATCTCGATCGGCGATCACTGAAACGCAGCTAGCGACTGTATACTCGAAAAAGCAATCTTGCCACTTTTTCTCATTAAACCATGTTCGAATCGTGGAAATTTTGGAAGATCACAGGGTTGCTTTTAGCATTTAGATTCTAAATGCAAAGATTGAGTTGCATTTAGTTGCATTTAGATGACGAATTTTGTATGGATAAATGTACATTTAGAGTAGCATTTAGAGCTAAATGCGCTAAATGTGCTTTTACGCGTAAGCAAAAACAGCCCATAACGGTGGTCCTCAATTTGTCAATGGCCACTCATCATGCCAGACATCTGGAAGGTGGGGAAAGTGGTCCCGCTGCTCAAACCGGGAAAACGTGCCAACAAAGGAGATTCGTATCGACCGATAACACTCCTTTCCCCGGTAGCGAAGACACTTGAGGCCTTGCTGCTCCCGTATTTCACGAGCCACCTGAACCCAGCGAAGCACACCATGGTTTCCGTAAAGTGCACAGAACAACGACAGCACTTAACGCCATAAACACTCAGATAACTCGTGGCCTTAACCGTAACCGTCCCTGTGAGAGAACGATCATAGTAGCGTTGGACTTGTCTCAGGCGTTTGACACTGTCAGCCATTCCACGCTACTAGAAGATATAGAGGCTTCCTCTCTCCCACAGAGGCTCAAACGGTGGTCGGGAAATTATCTGAGTGGTCGACACTCGTCGGTAATGTTTAGAGACAATTCGAGCAAACAGGAAAATAAAACAGGGGGTTTCACAGGGTGGTGTCCTTTCCCCGCTACTGTTCAACTTTTATATTTCAAAGCTCCGTCAACCACCAGAGGGAGTCTCGATTGTCGCTTACGCCGACGATTGCTCGATCATGGCGACTGGGAATGGAATTGATGACTTGTGTTCGAAAGTAAACGGGTATCTCTCCGAGCTTTCTCGCTTCTTCACTGCAAGGTGCCTAGCCCTCTCCCCTACGAAATTCTCCGCGACCTTGTTCACCACCTGGACGAAGTTGGTCAGGCTACCGCTGGGAATTCACGTCGATGATACACCAATTCAGGCGGTGAATAACCCCAAAATACTCGGAGTAACATTCGACAGCCTGCTCTCCTTCTCTGCGCACGCAACCGCTATTGTCAATAGAGTACAGAGCCGCAACAAGGTCCTCAATTCGCTAGCCGGCATCATACAAGGCAATAGGCCCGCCGGTTTTAAACTACGCAGCACCAGTGTGGTCGCCGGGGACTAGTAGGACGCAGTGGATGAAGCTACAGACAACACAAAACACCGCACTCAGGACAGCGACTGGATGCCTCCTGATGTCGCCAGAACACCACCTTCATGACGAGGCGAAAATGCTCCCAGTCAAGGAGCATAACATAATGCCACTCCTATGGCTCCCAACCAGAAACTGCTTGCAGAGGAGCCCTCGCCTTGGCACGTCAGGAGGCATCTATACGAACTGACGGAAAAAGTCCAGAGGTTCATTAGGCAGCCTCTGGACCCGTCAGCATACCAACAGGCCTTTAACGGCATTCACCGGGAGTCAGTCTCGAGTCATGTAGACCTGTGAATGCCATTCTAGGCACACAACTACCGGACATTGACGAGACGGAGCTTCATCTGCCTCGGGAGACAAGAACCACAATAGTCCAACTTCGCTCTGGCTACTGCAGCAGGTTAAACTCATATCTGAGTAGACTAAACGCGGATGTACCAAATGAGTTTCCGGCATGCGGAGAGACCCCTCACGACTCGAAACATCTCTTCGCCCGACAACCCTAACGGCTGTGTCCCTGTGGACCGACCCAGTGGAGGCTGCACGCTTCTTACGGCTGCCGTTAGTGGAACTTGACGACAACGACTGAGATATCAACCGATCTGGGCGGGGTTGTTGCAGCCGCTACAACAACAACAACAATGGCCGCTCATTTGACCAACCTTATACAGTTTTTTTCTTTTTTGGATTTTTTTGTACAAAGAAAAAATACACCTCAAAAAGACTTGCGTGCCAAATGAACTTTTCTCTCAAAGTTAAAACTGCTGGCAAATGTAAATAGGAATTAAAATTTAATAACTAATTAATACAACTAAAGTAAAATCTGTGGAAAATTAACAATAAAAGACTTTTTTCGCAAAATCTATAAACGACCTTTTTATTTCTCAAAAAAACCGGGGTAACAGTTATTCGTCGCCACGCTGTATATTATATTAGATTATATTAATTATAAGTGTGACCGTAGCTGTCGGAATGGACAGAATGGACGGGATCCCGAGCAGCCCAAATGTTGGGTACTGGTTAGGTGGGCAGGTTGAAAGGACGAGTTCCAGAGCCGCACTTCCTATACCGTTGCTGTGGACTTTATTCCAAGTCGCACCTACGCTTCAGGCTTTGTGGTCATATGTAAAGGGTATAAAGTAATTTGTGATCAGTCGAAAAATACTAGTTTCCGAGCCAATCTATCTTTAGAAATTCCTGTTATACAGGCGGTCTGAAGGGACGAGATCCAGAGCCGCACTGTAAGCGAATGGAAAGGACTAGTTTCCATGCCGACCCTCTCCACTGTTCTCTACTGGATCAGGCAGCAACCCTTTAAAATAAAATTTTTTCTCATCATTTCATTCTATACATATATTTTGCAGTGGTGGTATAATCTTTTTGAATTGTTGTAAGCTGTTGCAGCTTCTTATATTTGCCGGCAGTTCGTTGTATATTTTCAAACCTTTATAGTACAAATCTTGCTTTAGGTTTTCCGTTTGGCAGAATGGGAGTTCATAATTATCCCTAACTCTTGTTTTATAGGTGTGAGTGTCACTACTATACCTAAAGTTGTCACTAAAATATTTCGGAAGAGCTCCATTCTTTATATTATAAATAAACTTCATTGTATGGAAAAAGATTAGTAGTTTCACATTTAACCAGTTTAAGTTGTTCAGCTGGTATCGTATCGGGCGTTAAGAATATGTCTCATAGCCCTATTTTGCATTTTTTGTAGCTTATCTATCTGCGTGTCAGATGTTATAAACAAAATAGTAGTGCAGTATATGGAGTGTGGCTCGACAATTGATCTATAAACTATGATTTTATATCTTCTACTTAGATGTTTGCATGTTCTTTTCATAAATCCAATTTTTTTCGACGTTTTGTTCACCGTATAATCAATGTTATCATGGAATTTTAATTTATTGTCAATTAGAACACCCAGATATTTAATTGTGGTTGATTCTGAAATTTTTTCGTTCTTAACGTGTAACTCATGTTGTTCTAAACTCGTTTTATTAGATGAAGAAATTACCATATAATTTGTCTTTTTTACATTTAACATTAACTTATTTTTGCACTAGCAGCAAAATTTCTTTCTTTATTCAAATATTTGGTACAAAGTTTTCACCACAATTTACGTTCACATTTGGTTTTGTGGTCGTCAGAAAGCATATCCTCCATTGCCGTCTTAAATAACCTAACGAAAGCGTTATGTCCGTAAAGAAGCTCTTGTGGAAACAATGATCCGGCTCGATGGTGAATCGTCCTTGAATCTGTATAGAAAAGGTGGTGGCAATTTCAAAATGATAGAACATCATTGGTCCACAGGAATCCAATATACATAGACTTATTTCAGACGAAATACCATAAATTTCTTACAATTGAATTTGTAGGCATTCGTCAAGAATTGTCTGTATTTTGTTTAGTCGCCGTAAAGCAAGGACCGCAATGATTATGGTGGTCGATTTAACGGTGGTAATTTGATTTTGATACCTGGTGTCTCCGAATGACTTCAATTGGCGATTTTTAGCAATAACTCGACTCCAGCGCCACCTTGCTGCTCGTTTTTTCAATAGTATTGCCCCTACCGTTACCAATATACATCTTGTTTATGAGGCAAATCGGACCATAAATACGATTTTTAGCAATAACTCAACTCCAGAGCCACATAGCGAGCCATTTTTTTTCGCAGAAATATTTCCCTTCACGTTACCAATTGATCTAATAACAAAACTGTCAAAGCTAAACTTCAAAATGGAGGGGATTGCCAGATGACTGCACGTAACCAATAGCTATTCAAGACACGAACCATCATATCGGTATAGACACGAATTGACATGGCCACTATGAAAATGCCCACACTGACATACGATAAAAGAATCGGTGGTCACATACCACGAGGCTAGAAAAATATCTTTCCTTCTTGGAATTGGACACGGAGCGAACCACACTCATCAGCCCTCGCAAGAACGGAATTACAACCAAGTAATTAATGTGGATTAAAAGCTTGTATGAAAAGCTGGCGACATTCGGGGAGTCGATACTCACCCCTCAGTGGAAATTAATAGAGGCAAAAGGTGCCGTCACATTCCCTCCGGAAAATCCCCAGCCATGTTGTTGCGTATAATAAAAAAGTTGTGAGCATCAAATCTGGACTATTCATTTGACAGCAATTGAGTCAGCCGGTAATACAAAATCATTACACGTAAGTCAGCCACTTGCCACCATCCATTGGAAACGAGCTATCCATCAACCGTAAATAAAGATTCCTGTTTGGACCGACAAACCAAGGTCAAGCAAATCACAATACATATTTTGAATATTAGCCAGATCAGATCATAAATAAGATTTTTATTAACTCGACTCCAGCGCCACTTGGCGTTTTAGGTTGTGAACCTAAACTATACAGGGACTTTAGGACAAACATTTCATTAAAATCATTTCGGTTGTTTAGGAGGAGTTCACTCGAAAACACACTTACCGAAGAATTATATATGTATTTATAGATAGGTACAAGTTTCAGTATGTTTAGAAGGCGCCACGCCCTCTTTACCAATAGAAAATTAGCAAATCGGACCATAATAGGAATAAAGATTGAATTGAATTAAATACGATTTTTTTGAATAGATCGGTCCCTGGTCCACTTCACGGAAAAAGGATCCTATACGCTAATCTAAGCAAAAAGCTACCTACATACCAAATTTTAAGCAAATCTGACCATAAATACGATGTTTTCGAATAGATCGGTCCCTGGTCCACTTCCCGGCAAAAAGGATCCTATATGCTAATCTAGGCAAAAAGCTACATACTTACCAAATTTTAAGCAAATCGGACCATAAATACGATTTTTTTGAATAGATCGGTCCCTGGCCCACTTCTCGGAAAAAAGAATCCTATATGCTAATCCAGGCAAAAAGCTACGTACGTACCGAATTTTAAGCAAATCGGACCACAAATATGATTTTTTTGAATAGATCGTGGTCCACTTCCCTGAAAAAAAGGATTCCATATCGACTGCTGAGCGGAAAATCGACCTATCTCGGCAGCCAGTTCGAAAACGCCCTATCTCAAAAAAGTTTTCAAGAACGCCCTATTTCAGAATTTTATTGAAAAACACTATCTGAGAATTTGGTTGAAGAATACGATTCAAAAATGCCCTATATCACTTCAAAATTTATCGAAAAT
>NW_023458555.1:101534943-101544902 GCF_013731165.1 Rhagoletis pomonella | reverse complement strand
GTCGATTTTCCACTCAGCAGTCGATATGCTAATCTAGGTAAAAAGCTAAATACATTACATTATATATGAAAACGAACTGATGAATACATTTTTGGCTGTATCCGTTGTTTCTGATTGTCGCAAAAAAAACTTGCCTAGTGACGAATCCGCCCCTTGATGTGGTGGTTGCTCAAAGCTATTTATATTTAAAATTGCATGAAAATTGGAAAACAGTATCCTATAAGCTTATCTAGGCAAAACCTACGTACCAAACTTTAATCAAATCGGACCATAAATACGATTTTTCGAATAGATCGGTCCCTGGTCCACTTCCCGAAGAAAGGAATCATATATGCTAATCCAGTCAAAAAACTATCTACCTACCACATTTTTAACCAATCGGACCATAAATACGATTTTTTCGAATAGATCGGTCCTTGGCCCACTTCGTGGAAAAAAGGATCATATATGCTAATCTAGGCAAAAAGCTACCTGCGTACCAAATTTTAAGCAAATCGGACCATAAATACGATTTTTCCAAATTCCAAATTTCGAAGAGTACGAGAGCACCCCTTGCAAAGTGGTAGCATGCATGGGTAGCAAGAAGCGAAATTATGTATGAAATACAATAACAAGAGACAGCAAAAAAAAAAATGAAGTGAGCGAGATGAGAAGAATGAGAGAAACATGTAGCAATTCCAACAACCAAACAACTAGCACAGGGTGGCATTTATCTTGCTATGCTATTTTGCAAAATATATACATGGGTTTCGACGTTGCATATTTTGCAGCGATAAGAAATGTTGTATCCAATGTATTTTCTTGTTGTGTGTTTGCAAGTTATGCAATACATGCAATCCGTGCTACGTGAAAAATTTCGCGTATGAACAACAGCGAAAATGCTTTCTAACTAACATGTACGGAAGAATATAATAACACCATCGACAAGATGTTTTTCACATGCATACATAGTTGTAGAATGTACATATGTATGTATGAATATTGTACATACATACCCTGTGGGGAAACTCTCTAGTTCTGAACTGGTGCGCTTCTAGTACATTTAGACCCAGTACTGGTTCGCGTTAAATCTCTTTTGCATGCAAGCAACTAGCGAATTTAACATGGAGATGTCCTAGGAAGTGTCAATTGCCGCCCGCTGCATCCCTTTTTCGATAGTTCCGAACTAGTCCTAAATGCTATAGTTCAGAAACAGTTCTAAAATCGACAGACGAAAGAAAAAATTATCATGATTTTTCAATCTTTTTGGTTCTTCCGTGTGTGCGATTTTAAGCTATTTTGGAAGAAATGTGTTTTCAATTTCAAATTAAATTTGTTTGAATGATTGTAAGAATGTACGTTTACATACCTTTGGCTGCAGCTGAGTTTGCAGAGTTGCTCGGTGTTACTGGTTAGATTCCAGACGGTCCCAAGATGTTAAGATGTTAACACACATTTTGGTTTTGTATTATCAAGCTATGAAAAAGCATCTGCGAAGTGCACAATAGAAGCGTATTTGAACGAAAAAGCCGCCAAGCATATATCTATGAAAAGTAAACAAGGCCCCCCACTGCATCCCTTTTTCGATAGTTCCCTACTAGTGCTAAATTCGACAAATAAGATCTAGTTCGTTTTGCATCCCTTTTTCTATAGTTCCGGACCATTTCTAAATTCGTCACTTTAGATATAGATTTCTAGTGAAAAAACTAAAAAAAATTAGTTTTTTAAAAGTACCACTTTTCGCCGATTTTGGACTGGTGGGGATCTAGTTCCTATCGGACTAATTCCTTTTTGGCGATAAAGACCTAGTACGGAACTAGAAAATTGATTCACTAGTCCCCGGTTTCCCTGCAGGGTATGTAGGTAGATATGAATAAACGCATCAAAGTATATACATACATACATATGCATGTATAAGCAAACGCAATTTTAGCATGCTTTAGTAAAAACAACCATCTGCAACCAAAGTACATACATACATACACATGATGCATGCATAAGCAAACGCAATTTTAACATGCTTTGGTAAGAACAACCATCTGCATAGCAACGCCCTAACTAGTTGACGAAAACAGCATTTACAAAAAATATAAACCCCCTTACTGCACATCTAGACGGCCAAGCCCTTTCATTTGACACCTCATTTTTGAGAACCGGGAGAACAGTGTAAATATCATGATTTTAAACGCAGGTGGCAACCCTATTAAAAAAATATATATCTT
Source organism: Rhagoletis pomonella (assembly GCF_013731165.1). Lineage (NCBI taxonomy): Eukaryota > Metazoa > Arthropoda > Insecta > Diptera > Tephritidae > Rhagoletis > Rhagoletis pomonella. Next base: position 101,542,701 of record NW_023458555.1, on the reverse strand, counting down.
TACTGCACATCTAGAGGCCAAGCCCTTGCATTTGACACCTCATTTTTGCCTTCGCATAGAATAGTATCTCTAGCCACACCAACTTTCCGCGAATATTTGCCGCAGCATTTACATTCACTTATGAACGAGATCGACAGCAGTGAACGTTCGCGAAGGCACCGACACTACTTATAGCTACATATATGAACGCACGCTGTTTGATCTACTTAACATTCGCGAACGCGAACGATCTGGACTTGTTTTATGCTTCTCGTCGCGAAGGAGAATCAATAGAGAATATTTGATACGCTCACGGTCGCGTTCGCTTACGAAGGTGAGTGAATATTTCCGAACCCTGGGTAGAAGTGATAGCTATTTCGGAAATCACCACATTTCCTCATCAGACTTCTTCAGCGGGATTCGAACCGACGACCCCAGCTGACTCGGCGAGTTACCTAGGCACTGTGCTAAGTTGGCCTTGTAAATTCTTGTTGCTTTTTCCACTTTTTCATTTGTGAAGCCAACTAAAATCAAGCGCAGCTATTTCAGTGGTATTTAAACTTGATCATGTGTTTTTGGTTTTGTTGATTTTTGTTAATAAATCTATTTTAAAATGTTTTACTTTTAGGTGTGCTCGTCTTTAAGTTATTTGTTTTTGTTATATTATGGCCTTATAACAATTATATTCAAAAATTTTTATTGATCTTGAGGCCGTTTTTAATGAAAAATTATTGTGGAACAGCAACAATAATTTTGAAAAAAATGGTAGATGTGATAGCTATTTCGGAAATCACCACATTACCTTATCAGACTTCTTCAGCGGGATTCGAACCGATGCAGACTGGGGCTTCTTCATAGAGGGCGATGCTCAAAACTCATTTTTCGAAAGTTGGTATTTAAGATAAAAAATATTTACCAGCAGAGTCATAACAATGTAGCAAATCTCGTGTATAAACATTGGGTTCCGAACTATTACCAGTTGCCGCGTACAACAGCTGAAAGTTAACTTTTCAGTCAGAAAATTTTTTTTCCGATATCGAAGGCGAGTTCATATGTGTTATTAAAGGCTGTCTTATTATGTTTAAGGTTACTATTAGTTTAGAAGGAACTATGTCGTTGAATAAGCAATGTGTGCTATTGTTTTACAACTTTACATAATTACATAATTTCAATGGTTTCTGAGATATAAGGAAAAATTTTAATAAATTTTTTTTTTCATAGTGAATTTTTAAATTGGTTTTTTTTTCCAAAATGCTCAAGGTTCTTTTTCCGATCCTTTGGTTGTTATAACTGCAAGTCTTTATATATAAGTAAACTTAAAAGATTTGCACAAGAACGTTGCGCATTTTTGAGAAAAATATGTTTTAACGTGAACTTATTAATTTTTGTCAGGCACATTTTGTCATTTTTGTATCAAAAATATGTTCCAAGTGGGAGTGTTTTTAGAAAAATTCAAACTAATGGAAGAGAATGGTATATACCGTATGTATTTATTCTTTATTTCAATACTGTTAACTTTTATTCCAGACGGAACCCTTTTATCCATTAAAAATCGGGATTTGTGTGAAATATTTTTTAAAAGCCCGTCTAAATTACTACAATGCAAGTTCAGAGATGTGGAACAATATATTTCAAGCCAAACCAGCTGCCCAGCTTCGGAAAGAAAGAAGTTGCAAATATGTTTGCGCAATTTCAAGAGCTACATTACCTTAAAATGGATCGGATTCGGTAGACACAAAAATAGATTTTATGAATCGGAAAAAGCGTGGTTAGAAAAAACTTGTCAATTTGTGGGGTATCAGATACCTAAAGAAGGAAGGCCCACTAAAGAGTTTGGGGAATTTAGTGACCAGTCAAAACGTAGCAAAACGTCCTAGCTTCGTCAAGATTATTCCCACGAACAATTAACGTTCACAGCACAAATGAGCCTGCGAGCTAGTGGAAAGCGCAGTGAAGCCAAACAAGTTCTCGACACTATTAACCCCCATCTGAAGAAACTTCTCTGAACTGCCGCATGTTTTTTTCGAATCACGAAATAAAGATTTCAAAGCGTATCGTGAACGTTTTAGCCGAAAAACTTCAAGGAAAGCTAACCTTGAAGATGTATTTCATCGTCTACTTTATTCTTCGGATCCTCATATTACGAGTTTAAGACCTTTACAAACAGTAAAAAGAAAATCATTTGATCCAGAAGTAAAAGACAGGCTTTTAGAAGAGAATTTTGAATATACACAACCTGAATCTGATGATTATATAGACGAATAAAATTTTTATCGTGCCTTGTACCGTTTTGTTATTGTTTCTATTTTAAGTAATCTTTATGGCCCGTTACCATAATTACAATTATCAATGTACAATGAATTAGTTTTTCAGTGTTTAGAACACGAAGTAACTTATTGGAAATAGTGGATGATCTGGGTTTATTATTTTTCTCTACATATTTTTCAATTTAACAAGAAAAAAAAAATGTTGAACAGTGTTAAAGGGTGAACACACCAAAACTGCGACACTTTGGGTAGCTTATAACTTACCCAAAACGAATTCAATATTTTGAAATTCAAATACCATAAGTTGACCATGACCTTAGTTGAACGTAGAAGAAATTTCATTTGAATTTGATTCCTAGTTGAGTTAAAAATGGCAACCGAGCTAGTAACGAGACAAACCATTTTGCACGAGTTTATAAATGACCCGGCCTTAAGTACACGTAAAATTGCTAAAAAATTAAAGAGTGCACTATTCGACAGTTTGCAGGGTTTTAATCGGTACAAATAAGGCCTGACAGTTACGAGAAAACCATGGAGCGGGGGTTAGCATGGTCAAAGTGATAAAAAAAGTGCTCGGAAGGTCCTCAGTGCGTTTTCGCGAGATCCGAAGATTTTGTCGCGTTATGTTGCAAAATCCGTACGGAGATCGCAGTTACAAAGTTACAAAAGGTAAAGCGGAAAGCTTCATTGAGATGTTCTACAGCTCAAACAGCGCCAGACCGAGGCGCAAAGTAGAATGTTACAGCGAAATCCCGCATTCAGAAGTTGTATGAATTCTAAATTAAAAAATACAACTGCATTGTTATGGACTGCGAAACCTACTGCTATAAAAATTCAAAATATATTGCAGGTCAAGATTTTTATACTGCTGCAAGTCGTCAAGATGCCCCTGAAAGTTGTAAGCTGAAAATGAAGTCCAAATTTCCAAAAACCACATGGTTTGGCAAGCTATTTATTCCTGCGGCCGTAAGAGCAGCCCTTTTTTCCCATCCGGGACAATGAATGATCAAGTCATTTCTGTCATTTATCAACAGATAAGGAGTTGGCCATCGTTCTAGGCGGACATGGCAACCTGCCACTATGCCAAGGACACATTGCCGTGGTATAATGCAAATAACATCAATTTTGTACCTCATGACTGCAATCCACCCAATAGCCCAGAGCCACGTCCTACTGGGGAATATTGGTCAATTGTCAAAGGAATCTTGAAGAAAACAGGTGAAAGAGTGAAAATTATTGAAGAGTGCAAAACAAAGTAATTGTGCGCATCGCGTAATGTCGATGATGCAGTCGTGCAGAACATGATGGCACGTGTGCGATGAAAATACCGATCACTTACATATGGAGCAAATAATAACTAATCTATACTAATTATATAAAGAGAAGTCCCTTTTTTTTGTATCATGAAATTTTGTATACAAATAGCTTTCGATAACCACCATGTTTTAGGCTAACAAAATTTTACTTTTTTCGGGTAGGTGGACCAGGGACCGGTCTATTCGAAAAAATCTTATTATGGTCCGATTTGCTTAAAATTTAGTACGTAAGTAGCTTTTTAGCTATATATGACCCATTTTTTCCGGGAAGTGGTCCAGGGACCGATCTATTCGAAAAAATCGAATTTAAGGTCTGATTTGCTTAAAATTCGGTGCGCAAGTAGCTTTTTAGCATGCATTGGCATATATGATCAATTTTTTTGGAGAAGTGGACCAGGGACCGATATATTCCAAAAAATGGCATTTATGGTCCGATTTGCTTAAAATTCGGTACGTAAGTAGTTTTTTAGCATATATTAGGATATGTGGTCCATTTTTCCGAGAAGTGGACCAGGGACTGATCTATTCGAAAAAATCGTACTTACGGTCCGATTTGCTTAAAATTCAGTACGTAGGTAGCTTTTTAGAATATATGATCCACTTTGTCCGAGAAGTGGACCAGGGACCGATCTGTTCGAAGTAATCGTATTTATGGTCCGATTTGCCTAAAATTCGGTACGTAGGTAGCTTTTTGCCTGGATAAGCTTATAGATTCCTGTTTTCCAATTTTCATGCAATTTCGAATATAAATAGCTTTAAGTAACGACCACATCAAGGGGCGAATTCGTCACTAGGCAAGATTTTTTCGCGCCAATCAGAAACAACGGATACTGTCAAAATATAATTATAATATATAATATATCTCAACTAATATATATTTAGAAAGCCGTATGTTAGTTTTCGCAAGGCTCGAGAGCGCCTGAACTGATTTTTTTGAAACTGCCACCGCACGTGTCCCAAGGATGGTTTTCGGCTGAAAAAAATCTATATGTAAAGGGGGCGTGGCACTTCCCATACAAACCGAATTTCTCATGCTACATATCTCTGAAAGTGTGCATGGTAGAGTTTTGGAAATTGGTATGGAGATATACGAAATCAATCGCATACCCTTGGAGAAAAATTTTAGCTATTGTAAAAAGGGGTGTGACATCTCCCATACAAACCGAATTTTTCATACTGCCTATCTTTGGAAGTGTTCATGGTAGAGTTCTGGAACTTGGTATGGAGATATAGGAAATCAATCGCATACTCATGAAGAAAGAGAGCAGCTGTTGGAAAGGGGGGCGTGGCACCTCCCATATAAATCGAATTTTTATACTGCATATCTCTGAAAGTATTCATGGTACAGTACTGGAACTTCGTATGGAGATATGTATATAGTTGAAATCAAGCTAATACTCATGGAGAAAATTTGGGCTATTTGAAAAGGGGTGTGAGGCCTACAAACGTACCGACCTTTAGCTATCTTTGAATGAATTTTTTTTATTATTCTTTAGGTGTGTTTGGGAGTGAAATCCTCCTAAATGGTTGTACGGATTTTAACAAAACTTTTTGTGTATTTGAGTGGGTCTCTGGATGGTTTAGTTTCACAATTTAATCCGACAGTTGGCGCTGTAGTTGAGTTATTACTAAAAATCTTATTTATGATCCGATTTGGCTAATGTTTTACATATGTATGCAATACTATTGCAAAAACGTGCTGCCAAGTGGTGCTGAAGTCGAGCTATTACTAAAAATAGCCAAGTGAGAAAAGGGGCCGTGAAGGTCAGATTAAATCGACCTGTTGCACCATTGAGTATATCGAACGCTCCTGCAATTGGCCCAATGGATGTGATTTTCCAATATTATTATGCGTTCAAACTTTAAACGTATTTCGTCCAAAATAAGTATATGTATATTGCATTTCTGTAGAACGATGATTCGCACCCATTTTGAAATTGCCACCGACTATACTGTAAAGCTTCTACATTCACTATAGAACCGGGTCATTGTTGCCGCCAGGGAGTGAAGAGGAAACAATTTATTTCGCTTTGCGAATAACCGTGCTATGAAATGCCGCACAACTGGAGAATTTCCAGAACGGATATAACACTTTCCTAAGGTGAATTAAAGCGGCAAGGACCACCAAACCTTAATCTTAGCAGACAAATGTGCCAATGAAAATCGTAAACGTGAATTGTTGGTGAAAATGTTGGACCAAAAAGTTTCAATAAAATATATAAAAATTTTGGGCGGGACGAAGTTCGCCGGGTCTGCTAGTATTTTAACATTTTAATAACATCTAAACTTCCAAGTTATATAATACAAAAAAAAAAATATTTCAAAGCCTTCTAGTTTGTTTCTGGTAGTAATTTCTAAGTGTCGCAGTTTTGGTGTGTTCACCCTTTAGTACACAAAATAATGAAAAAATATTATAAAAATAATATTATATTTCCGTTTTGGATGTGTCTTCGTAGTTTTCAGGGGAAAAGTACAGTTACAGACATTTGAGCACCAACTTGTATGAATGGGGCCGCCATTGTGCGACGATCCCAGTTGACTCAGCTAGTTGCCTACGCACTGTGCTAAGCTCGCTTTGTTAATTCTTGTTGCTTTTTTCCACTTTTTCATTTGTGAAGCCAACTACAATCAAGCGCAGCTAGTCCAGCGCTATTTAAACTTGACCATGTGGTTGTTGGTTTTTGTTAATAATTCTATTTTTAGAATGTTTTACTTTTAGGTGTGCTCGTCTTTAAGTTATTTGTTTTTGTTATTTTATGGCCTTATAACAATTATATTCAACAATTTTTATTGAGCTTGTGGTCGTTTTTAATGAAAAATTATTGTGGAAAGCAACAATAATTTTGAAAAAAATGGTAGAAGTGATAGCTATTTCGGAAATCATCACATTTCCTCATAAGACTTCTTCAGCGGGATTCGAACCGACGACCCCAGCTGACTCAGCCAGTTGCCTATGCACTGTGCTAAGTTCACCTTGTAAATTCTTGGCGCTTTTTTCCACTTTTTCTTTTGTAAAGCCAACTACAATCAAGCGCAGCTATTCCAGTGCTATTTAAACTTGATCATGTGGTGGTTGGTTTTTGTTAATAACTCTATTTATAGAATGTTTAATTTTTAGGGGTGCTCGTCATTAAGTTATTTGTTTTTGTAATTTTATGGCCCTATAACAATTATATTCAACAATTTTTATTGATCTTGGAGCCGTTTTTAATGAAAAATTATTGTGGAAAGCAACAATAATTTTGAAAAAATGGTAGAAGTGATAGCTATTTCGGAAATCACCACATTTCCTCATCAGACTTCTTCAGCGGGATTCAAACCGACGACCCCAGCTGACTCAGCGAGTTGCCTACGCCATTCCGACGACAGCCGGTTCTACGCCCCGGAATGACTCGGGTTTTACCCGACCAAGGGCTGTTGTTTCGGGGATCTAACCCCGTTTAGGTCGGCGAAGTGTCGCAGAAGCTGTTCGTCCATAGGGCTACATTTGCTGCGTATTCTTCTGCTCAGGGCTGGCATCGAGTCAAACCCAGGGCCAGAAACCTATACCTACTGTGTATGCCAGAGACGACTACACCACAACTCCGCCTCAGTCAAGTGTAACGCTTACGAGGGGTGGAGTCACCTCAGAGTCTACTCAGGACTACGGACACACCGGCAGTGGACCACGTCGTTCGTGGCCCCCTGCTGCTCAAATAGAGCAGCCTCCACGGCAAATATAAGTATATATATAATGTTGTTTCCAATGTATTTTGTTGTTGTGTATTTGCAAGTTATGCAATCCGTGCTGCGTGCAATGGCTTTGCAAGATTTGGAGAATACCCCTATTGTGTTAAAAAATTTAGGAGGTCAAAGTTTAATTTTGTAATTAATAAAACTGACAACGATTTCTTTGAAAGTTTTTCTCGAAGTTTAGTTAATGTTGTTGAAAGTGCACTGTACGCTCTTTCAACAGAAACTTGTGTTGCAGGTATGGCTAGTACCACTTCCATTAATTGTAAATAATAATGGAATGCATTCTCATGAAATTATGGTCGTTAGTATTTCTCAGAAATCTTTATAGAAAAACATCATTCAACAACAATATTTGCGGTTCTATCTGCAGATGAGCATAGCCCTCACAATTATTGCAAGTATGTAGCAAAATTTCGCGTATGAACAACAGCGAAAATGCTTTCTACCTAACATGTATGGAA
>NW_023458555.1:101507689-101534933 GCF_013731165.1 Rhagoletis pomonella | reverse complement strand
CTTATTTACGTTAGAAGGTTTTGGGGTGTACAAGATTTCAAAGGTTTGGGTAGTTTCATGTTTCAGGATGGTATATAGGAAGTGGTCATTAGGGATTTGGTTGGCTATCTCGTTATAGGTCTCTGTCAGAAATCGTTCGTATTTTCCTAAGTCGATGAGATGAATAAGTCTAAATATGCCGTCTTGTATTTTCGCTTGTCCATTGTCTATTGTCACCAATTGCGCTTTATTATAGTCCAAAATTTTAACGTCCGTTAGGGAGGTTGTGATTATGGCACAAATAATTAGAAGTTCGAAATAGCCTATTTTTCCTGAAAAAGATAGTTCAAGTTTTTATTAGTGCTTTATGAACTATTCGTCCTGATACAGTTTTTACTGTTGTTTTATTATTTTCGGATACTGTTTCTTTCTTATATTTCGGAGTTAATTTTGAACCAAGTCTTTTATTTATTTTTACATAAATTACATCCTCTGGGGAGTAATCTTTAATTTCTGACCTTTCCTGTTGTGATAGGAGTTTTTTCTAAAGTAGGGCAATATTTTCGTGTCTTTGCTGTTCTAACTGTTGAGGGTCAGTAGAAATTATATTCCCGAAAAATGTGGCTATGGGTTTATCTTTAGTTGTTGAGTGGATCGATGAATTATATTCTTGCACTGATTTGAATAATAATTCTTCGAATGTTATCCCTACGCAGGTTGCTTTTAGCTATCTCATTATTTCAGAAAGTGTGCTATGAAATCTTTCAATTTGTCCATTGCTTGTGCTACTATAGGGTGGTGTGGTGGCATAAACATTAATGGACATTTGGTCTTTCAGTAGGGATGATTTGGTAGCAGAATTAAGGGACTGTTCGTTATCTATTATTACCAGTTTTGTTATTCCAAAGGCAATCATTAACTCTCTTATTGGATCTTTAATGTGTTGTATTGCTTTAGTTTGTATTATTTTAACGTGTGCGTATTTCGAGAAATTGTCAGTGGCTGTCAGGATTAGCCTTTTTTCTGTTGAATAAATGTCGATATGGACGATGTCTCCTGGGAATTGGAGAATGGGGGTTTCCTGTATCTGCGGTTTAGGAGGGTGCCTATCGTATTTGTGTTCACGGCATGTGGAGCATTGGCTGATCATTTTTTCGGTTTTCGAATGCATGCCTGGGAAGTCGAATTTCTGTAAGATCGGTGCTTTGTTTTCGCGACTGTTCCTGTGTGCTCTTTGATGTTCTTTAATTATTATTTGCTCCTGCTCTGTTTCTTGTACGATGTCACGAAGTAGGGTTTGTGTAAAACGAAGTTTAATATTTTCCAAATGAAGTGGATATATCTCCTGAATTTTGCCCATCAAACTTTCTGTCGTGTACAGTCCGTTGAGTAATCCTGGGTCAAGATGTCGTTTGAATATGTTTATAATGTCTTGTGTCGAGTAGTTCTGTTTTGTAATCGTGTGTCTGTGAAAATTAGGAAATGGTATTTGAAATGTATAGTTATCTTCGTCGCCGAATAACAGGAATAATTGATTTTTGAAAGCATTTATTGGTGCTTCAGTGGCTGTGATGAGTTGATGTGCCGAACTTTCGTCGCTATGGTCAGTGGTTGTCAGGACATTAACGTCAATTTGTGGAGGTCTAGAGAGTGCGTCTACTACGACGTTCGTTCTTCCTGGTTTGTATTTCATCTCGTAGTTGTATTATTCGAGGATACACTTCCATCTCTTCATGTTTCCATTGTGAGTTTTGTTACTCAATGCAAAAGTGAGCGGTTGGTGATCTGTGAAAATTACAACTTTCGCTGATCCATACAAATAGTTTCTAAGTGAGGTGAGAGCCCAGATGATTTCCAGCATTTCTTTTTCATTTGAGGCATAGCTCTCCTCGGTTTTATTTAGTGATCGAGATATAAAGGTTATTGGTTTACCTGCTCGCTCGAGGACGGCTCCTAGAGCGTAGTTGGATGCATCGGTGGTAAGATGAAACTCCTGTTTGAAGTTCGGGTAGGCTAGCACGACTTCCTTTGATACTAATGAAGATTTAATTCTATTGAAAGCCTCTAAGGCGTTTTTATCGAGCACAACTAGCTTTTTACTTGAAGAATCTTTGGACACGCGTCCATCTTCCCCTCTCAAAAGCGATGTCAGAGGTTTCGCTAACTTGGCGTAATCTCTGATAAAGCGTCGATAATAGCCTGATAGACCAAGAAAAGCCCTCAAGTCCTTTAGTGTTCTTGGACACGGAAAATATTGAATTGCTTTTACCTTAGTGGGATTAGTTTTTATGCCTGTTTGTGATACAATGAAACCTAGGAATTCGACCTCTCTACGAAAAAATTCGCACTTGTCTAACTGGACCTTCATGTTTGCCTTTTCCAGTGTGTGGAAAATTTGTTCAATATATTGAAGGTGGCTTTGCTCATCCTTGCTAAATGCTATGATGTCATCTATATACACGGAACATATTTTACCAATGTGTTCCTTCAAGATGTCATCGAGCGCTCGTTGGACGATAGCGGGTGCGGTTTTAAGTCCGAACGGTGGTCGAGTGAATTAATATTTACCGTTATTAATTGAAAAAGCTGTCTTCTCAATATCGGATTCCTTCAGGGGAATCTGATGGAAGCCACTCTTTAAATCAAGAACAGAAAAATATGTGTTGTTTCCCAGTTGCGAGATTACCTCGTTGATTTCTGGGATTGGGTATTTATCGGCTATTGTTACCGTATTTAATTTCCTATAATCAATTACGAGTCTGTATTTTTTTTTTTGTCCAGACGCGTCTAACTTCTTAAAGGGCGAACACACTAAAACTGCGACACTTTGGGAAGCTTATAACTTACCCAAAACGAATTCAATATTTTGAAATTCAAATACCATAAGCTGACCACATGACCTTAGTTGGACGTAGAAGAAATTTCATTTGAATTTGATTCCTAGTTGAGTTAAAAATGGCAACCGAGTTAGAAACGAGACAAACCATTTTGCACGAGTTTATAAATGATCCGGCCTTAAGTACACGTAAAATTGCTAAAAAATTAAAGATTGCATTATTCGACAGTTTGCAGGGTTTTAATCGGTACAAATAAGGCCTGGCAGTTACGAGAAAACCAGGGAGCGGGGGTTAGCATGGTCAAAGTGATAAAAAAAAGTGCTCGGAAGGTCCTCAGTGCGTTTTCGCGAGATCCGAAGATTTTGTCGCGTTATGTTGCAAAATCCGTACGGAGATCGCAGTTTTTTTCGTACAAAAGGTAAAGCGGAAAGCTTCATTGAGATGTTCTACAGCTCAAACAGCGCCAGACCGAGGCGCAAAGTAGAATGTTACAGCGAAATCCCGCATTCGGAAGTTGTATGAATTCTAAATTAAAAAACACAACTGCATTGTTATGGACTACGAAACCTACTGCTATAAAAATTCAAAATATATTGCAGGTCAAGATTTTTATACTGGTGCAAGTCGTCAAGATGCCCCTGAAAGTTGTAAGCTGAAAATGAAGTCCAAATTTCCAAAAACCACATGGTTTGGCAAGCTATTTGATCCTGTGGCCGTAAGAGCAGCCCTTTTTCCCATCCGGGACAATGAATGATCAAGTTTATCGGGATGAGTGCCTCAAAAGGCGTCTTCTGTCATTTATCAACAGATAAGGAGTAGGCCACTGTTCTAGGCGGACGTGGGAACCTGCCACTATGCAAAGGACACATTGCCGTGGTATAATGCAAATAACATCAATTTTGTACCTCACGACTGCAATCCACCCAATAGCCCAGAGCCACGTCCTATTGGGGAATATTGGTCAATTGTCAAAGAAATCTTGCAGAAAACAGGTGAGACAGTGAAAAATATTGAAGAGTGCAAAACAAAGTAGTTGTGCGCATCGCGTAAAGTCGATGATGCAGTCGTGCAGAACATGATGGTGCGTGTGCGATGAAAATACCGATCACTTGCAGATGGAGCAAATAATAACTAATATTTTAACATTTTAATAACATCTAAACTTCCAAGTTATATAATACAAAAAAAAAAATAATTTCAAAGCCTGCTAGTTTGTTTCTGGTAGTAATTTCTAAGTGTCGCAGTTTTGGTGTGTTCACCCTTTAGGTACAACCCACACGGGTGAGTTGTAAGGTGAACGGAATGGCCTAATAATTCCATCTTTTAGTAGATTTTCTATTTCTTGTTTCACAAAGTCTCTCATTGCTAGGGGGTAAGGATAATATTTGGTGTATACTGGGGTGTCTGAAGAGGTTCTAATTTCCCCTACTACAGTAGTTGTGTAGGTAGTTTCTCATCTGGTTCGGTAAATAAGTGCGGATATTTGTTTGTGAGACGGTCTATATGTCGTTTTTGCGCTTCTGTCATGTGGTCGGTCCTTATATGAAGGTTGTTGTTTAATTTTTATTTTGATGCCATTGCCAAATGTGAGGGAATCGTCGTGGATGTTTATGGTGGCAGGAAGCTCTTTAAGACTATCGTTTCCAATTATGCCGTCAAAGGATTTTAGGGTGGGGAGCAAAAAGAATTTTAAATTCGTGTCCTTTCTGCCAAATAGATTAATAACTGTGTGGTGGGAAATTTGTATTAAAATGCACCACGTTAAACGTACATACATATATTAAGCTAGCAGACCATGGTCACGACGCACAACTCTAACCTATTGGGTATTTGGTTGCTAATTAGTTACACTATTCCCGATTTAGTTGCTCATTACGTGTAAAAAATACGTGCGATCTGCTAAATTAAGCCTTAAGCTAGCAGACCATGGCTATATCATCGGTTACCGATAAGATATCAGAGTTCTGCAAACGGCATATTTCGTTGCTAATTAGTTACACTATTCCCGATTTAGTAGCTCGTTACGTGTAAAAAATACGTGTGATCTGCTAAGTTAAGTCTTAAGCTAGCAGACCATTGCTATATCCTTCGGTTCCCGTTGCTAATTAGTTGCTCGCAGACATATCAGGCATATCACTGAACGGTTGTTTGTAACAGCCAAAACGAATCGGGATAAATATAGACAAATGTATACATAAATGCTCAGAATGAATAGGGAAGTCGACTAAGCCATGTCTGTCTGCCCATCCGTCCGTCCGTCCATCCCTGTACACGATAACTCGAGCAAAATTGAGATATCTCAACGAAATTGGGAATGTAGATTTCCATTTATCCAAGGTAGGTTGGTATTGAAAATGGGCGAAATCCCATATAACGGTATTTTCGAAAAATGCAAGAACTGCGATATTTCAGTAAATATTGGATGCAAATTGTTGAAAATTAGTGTGTGAAGTAGAATTTCGGTAAAAAAACATTATGCAATTTTTGAAAAATGGGTGTGATCCCCGCCCACTTATGATGAAATGCTGTATCTCAATAGCCGCTTCACCAATCCTTACCAAACTCGGTACGAGCCTTGGCTAGGGTCTAGCTAAGAAATCTGATTAACATATTTGAAATAACCACGCGCACCTGCCATATAACGGTAATTTACAGAAATACGAAAACTGCGTTAAATCAGTAACTACTGGAGCTAGTTTACTTAAAATCGATGATTACAATCACCATATAGCAGAAAATTAGATTATTATAAATTTTTGGATAACGGCCGTGGCGACGCCCCCTTATGACCACAAATGTGTATCTCGGTAACTGATTCGTCAATTTTTACCAAACTCTTTGCACTTAATAACCTTGGTACGGAAACGAAATTCGTGAAATATTATTCAAATCGGACTAAAATTACACCCTCTTCTCTGAAATAACACTAACGGCATTAACGCAAAATTTGCTTTATTTCACTTTTTAATTTTAAATAATAGCAAAATCTGACAAATTTTGGCTTATTTCCCATTGCTTATTTATACTATTTGTAACAAAAACAGTTTACTGACAGAAGGAAAAAGAACTTTGTTTGAAATACAATTAAACAAAAAAATGTGATATAATTCATATCAAGAAAGTAATATTCACAAAATATTTTTACTTATGAAAAGCCTAACAAAATATAGGAAAAGAGTCGTCTTTAATAACTGCTCAACAAATTGAACATAGCGCTTTTGTATGAATTTTACCTGCATGGTTTTTAATATGTTGAAAACATGGCTGGAAAACCTTAAAATGTTTGCATGGAACCATGGCGCAATAAACAGGTGAAGTAATAAAACAGCTTTCTCGCTTTATTTTCTGCCATTCGGCTGTCTTATAGTCAAATTTTAAAGGCAATTTTTCAAATAAGGCAGTGTCAAAATCTTTTTCGCGCTCTAATTACTTCACCTGGTATAATTCCGTCATGACATGGAACAAACAAAAGTTGCCGTTCCTGTTCGCAGCTTATAACACAGAGAATATTGCTTTGAGTTTTATCTTCAGTTAAAATATCTGCATTATCATCACTAGTTTCACCATATCCGAAATGTGGATTTCGTTTACGAAGACGAAGCGAACATGTGGTACGAAGTAGTGATGTAAAAATATGTAAAATTTTACCTACTCTCAGACTTATAAATTTGAACGTATACTCGGTACAAGCAGGTGGGATGAATGGCCCTATAAACAGGTGAAGTAATAAAACAGCTTTTTCGCTTTATTTTCTGACATTCGGCTGTCTTATAGTCACATTTTATAGGCATGTTTTCAAATAAGACAGTGTCAAAATCTTTCGTCTCACTCTAATATTACTTAACCTGGCATAATTCCACCATGGGTGGTATGCATGCAGTAACACCATACGCAATAATCCCCATTACTTGGACATTAATAAGCAGTTTCAGAAGTGAACTAGTGTAATTTTATTATTCTTTTTTCTAAACGGTTATAATGACAGCAGTGTATAATTGCGAAAAGAGGGGAGGTGGCGGGGGACGCGAGCGCGACGTCGAATTGGCGCGGGGTGGTACGTGGCAGCGCGCAAACGCGGACCGCCGCGACGCTGTGCACTTTCAAAATTGTATACTTACAAATCCGTCCATTTAACTTGCCCTATTTTGCTTTAGTACTCAATCGTTAAGTTTAAAAGTTGGTCTTATTGCTCAACGAGAAATGAAATAAAACAAAATTGGGAAATAACACAAACTTGCGTTATTTCCGTTTGTGTTATTTGCTACGAATCGTAGAAATAGTATGCTGCAATCCGAGTCGTATTTTCGAACTTTCGAAATTCGTAACAATGGCATACAGCTTTTTTTGCGTAATTTTGTACGAAAACAACTCTGTGTTGGAACCACTGAGCTATGTACATCCCGTAAACTTCTACCGCTTAGACATTGTGGTTTTCTCCATTTTTCCTAACAAACAAATCGTGGTACAAAACTCAATAGCACTACTGGAATAAATATTAATACGCTACAACAAAAATTGACAAATAAATAGTTTGGGATGAGCCTGCCTAAAACAATGCAGTGGTCGTATTTCATGTATGGAATTAACAATAAAATCCACGCTGTCAAGTCGAAGTTCTCTTCTCTCAAAGGAGAAGGCTATCACGAGGGTCATCATAAGTCATTATGGGATATTGTGTCCAGAGTCAAGACAGCGCAAAACCAGGAGTAAATCTCAACTATCCCTGTGCGGCCAACTAAATAACGACGTCTATTGAACGTACATGAAGACCTGTCAGGGTTTTAACGAGACGGCGGCGATTGCAGCATTAGCCCACCAGCCATTTCTGTGAAGTGTCACCCTCTCATACTAAAGTGGCGGAATACTGCTCTCGCCAGCCCAATTTCGAACTGATCGTTTACGTTCACCAGTAAGCCATGAACAGGATGTGACTGGTCTCTATCTTGGAATGCTTTTTGAGAGGACACGAGACACGAGATTCATCAAGCATGTCTGATCTTTTAAATCAGGCCCTCGTCTCCTGCCTCCCTTGGTCTGGGACTGCCTTTTGGTTATTCGAGGTAGGCCCTTCACGATCCGCCCTGTGTGACTCCAGTAAGGTCCTGAGCTTAGCCCTTACCATTATTATTATTATATTATTATTAATTGCTTTCAGACCTTTTAGTTAAGTTCATTTGAATAAATCAAATAAAAGGTCTGAAATTAAAAAAAAGCAATTGCTTAGCTGTTATTCATACGGCCCAATACCTGTAATTGTCTCATGCTTGTCGACAATGTGATTTTTCGATCTCTAAGGTGCATCGATTCAATAAGCTTTTCGAGAAGAATATAGCTCATTCATTCTTATGTTTACACTTACGGAGTTTTAATGCAATCAAATATGATATCGCCACTTAT
This sequence comes from Rhagoletis pomonella, assembly GCF_013731165.1. NCBI lineage: Eukaryota > Metazoa > Arthropoda > Insecta > Diptera > Tephritidae > Rhagoletis > Rhagoletis pomonella. The sequence goes on along the minus strand of NW_023458555.1, from coordinate 101,526,720 downwards.
AGCTTATCTTATACATATAATAATTTATAGCAGGCACTCGAAAAATACCAAAAAAGTATAGGGCATTCCAAAACTCTAGAACACAAAATTTTAAAAACTACGTTTCCACAAGCGAATTGAAGGTATTCGAAGAAATCCGGGACTTTACTCGATAGGAGTGAACAGGGTAAGTAAAAATAATGTTTCGAAGATAGCGCCCAGAATGTCACAAAAAAACAATGCTAAATTAATTTATTGTATGAACTAAAAATGGTAATAGTCCAGGGGAATAAAATAATGTAAAAACAAAATAAAAATTAAATATAGTTAAAAAAATAAGCTTTTGTTTAACATAAAATTAAATGGCGTAACGAAAAATTCTTTTGAAAGAAGGTTTTTAAGACTGCATTAAAATTAATAAAATAAATTAAGCTTAAATAGGCTTTCGTTAAAGTTTCTAAAAGCCAAGGGGTGAAAGCAATTACTCAGGCTCTAATAAAAATTAATAACAATTTGTATTGATTTACTGGGTTTTTAAAAAGTATGCCGCGCGAATAGCGAACTAGCAGGTATATACACGCATACATATTTTTCAAAAACTACTTTCATTTAAACCGTAAGTTTAATTCCGCGACAACCAAGTAAATAATACAAATTGTTATTTTCATTAGAACTTGAGTACCTAATTCATTTCCCCATTTGGCTTTTAATGGTATCAAATCTACATCTCGCCAACTATAACATTCGATACACAACAAGAGATATCACTAATATAGAGGATAAGGATAAAATTATAATTGAAGAACATAACCGTGCTCATAGGACTGAAAAGGAAAATAAAATAAATTTCGGAAAAATACTACTTTCCCGCGATGTCAAAAGATTAAGAAGATTATTGTAAGGAAATTAAATATCACCGACATCCAAATAATCCAAAATTAAGCCCTACACTCTTACCAGGGTATCCAGGACATACTAACAACATTGGCATGTTTTCAACAAACATAAAGTGCTTACCTCAATTGACAACTTTCCTAAATTAGTTGATGTAAAGCCAGAGAAGCATAAATATAATTTTTTATTTCGGAAGGCCATAGTTTTTGACAACGAAAAAAACTTCAATTCGCAGCCAATAAAGTGTATGTTAGAAAATGAATTCAATGGGCGCGTTTCTAAGACGTAGCTGTTGCTAAACTGTTGAGTATTTGTTTCAGAAACGCACAGTTGAGTAGTTCTACACAGCTCAACGGTTGGCAACGTTACGCCATTTTTTCCATCATAAAATTATTTCGCTACATGAAGTCCATGATTCAATAATATAAAGGTTTTGTAATAAATCAGTCTTCTCGCTCCCACACATAAAATCGGCTCCTTTACTTGTGCAGAATGTTGCTTACTCTACAGTTTCTAGTGATATGAGTAGTAAAACCAAAAATTCGTCATAATAAATATTCGTAGGCATCATCTTCGTTTGCGTAATTTTCTAGAACAAGTGTAGAATAGTGACCATTTACCTATAAAATAACCAAAAATGCCGATAGATAGAACTTTTTACGCTGATTACAACGATACCAAATTTATTTGGCGCGGGCAAAAAATAACGAAGATATAAGAGGTTTATTTGTATTTTTTATTAGGTGCGTTCGTTTAAAATCTCCAGTAAAAAATATCCAACTGCCAAATTCCGGCGAAATGTCATATGTTCTCTCACAAAAGAAAAATATCCAAAATAGTACGCGAACAGGAAATTTGCAGAAACTTGCAAGTTAGACGAACAGCTGATATAATTTTTGTTTACATTCAAAAGTGTAAAATGTAAAACGTACGAAAAGTCATCACAAAGTGTTATACTGACACAGTTTATTGATTAAACAAATAACTACTTATTTCTTACAAGTTTAATTAGTCGCATTTTGTAATTTTTAACTTCCAAGCCATCAAATTCAATTTTGTGATTTGCGTAAATGCCAACCAGCTGTTCTTGATCAGCTGTTTTCCTGTTGGCAAATTGCGGTTGGCAAAAATTTTTCCAGCAGAAACCAGCAGCTTCCCCTCAAAATGAAAGGTCACTTTGCTCTCTCAATTTCCCCTACTTTGCAAGTTTTTTGCGTACGCGAACGCAAAAACTTGTAAGTTTTGGTTAAACATTACCAATTAACAGCAACGCAAACGCAACTATTATCACTGAACTGTTGAAACCCGAAAGTACACCATAATAAAATATGTAATATCGAATTAAAGATAATAACTTGTACTTTCTAAATAATATAAATTTCTTTACCATTAATTATGCAGTTTTTTTTCAAAAAAGATTATTTCATGAAAAAATAACATTTGTTCGTTTTTTAGTGGTTTTGGTTTAAAAATACAAGAAGCTATAAATTATGTACACCAGCGTCATTAGTTTTTTTTTATCGGTTATACCTACAGTTCGTAAGATATTAATATTTAAAAAATTTTAAAACTGAACTTTAACCTTCTACTTGCGCCAAATAATTTTGACATGGTTGAAATGAGCATAAAAAGTTCTATTGCTCTGCAGTTTTTGTTTTTACATAGCTGAACGGTCGGTTCCAGGAAATGATGAATAACTTAAATCAAAAATGCACATATTTATATATTGTTTAGTATTTCCATTAAAACACCAAATATATTGCAAAATCGCATAGAATAAATAATACACATTTTACTTCTAATTGTATACTTTGCGTACTTTTTGTAGTACCTTTCTCCTACCGTTTTCGCAAAAGGCGATCACATTCTTCCCCTTTCTCCTACTTCCAAAATACAAATCTAGATAAAGGAGTGTAAAATTTTAGCCGTCACAAATTACACAACCTTGTATTATTGAATCATGATGAAGTCAACAATTTATATAAGTCAAAAATGATGTTTCCCTTCCGTCAGTTTTCATAGAAATAAAAAATAATTTGTCTGTAAATTGCTGGTAAAACTGGCGGTTAATAAAATAAAATAAGAAAAACTCCATTATAAATCCTGTGCTATCCATATTTTTGGCTTAATATTTTTTTATTTTTGTGCTGTTTTATTTAATTGTTTACAAACGTTTTGGCAGTTTATGTATCATACCGTTTCTAAGACGTAACTGTTGAACTCAACAGTTGACAGCATTTCAGCAACAGTTGAGGTAAACAGTTGCGTCTTAGAAACGCGCCCAATATTAAAATATTTACCGCTCCGCCCTACAAAAGAGAAGAGAATGGACAAATAGAAAGATTCCATTCAACAATATCAGAAATCATGAGATGTTTAAAACACGAACATCTCGAGAAAAGTTTTGAAGAATTAATGGAATGGTCTGTAAATGGCGTCGTGATATATGGCCATAGGAAATAATGTCATATCGCACACCTAGATCTAAAGTGCGATCACCTAAAAAAAAAAAATCAGGACCATTTTTTTGTATAAATCAATGCATAGGACTTACCTCTAATGAATGAAAAAATGTTTTTCTTCATGATTATACACACTAATTAAAAAACTACTGCTATACCTGTTTTTGTATTGATTGCGTTGAATCTGTGCAACATACAAGCAGTTATATTCTCCGATCTGAATTTTGATTTAGCTCACTTTAGATCTAGGTGTGCGATATGGCTTTACTTCAGTTTTTATTGAGAAATAAGGCCATATTTTTGCATTTTGTCTTATTCCTCACTATGAAAGTGTAATAAAGCAATAATGACGTTATTGCATTTTTGATACTTTTTTGTGTAATGTTTACCTAGTGTACAGCTGGTGAGAATATAAGAAGTAACTCGGTAATTCTCTAGTACTTTAAGGTACAACTTGCAAAATAAGTCCAAAAATGTCAGGAAGGGTACCAATGGGCGCGTTTTTTTTTTTTTAATGGACGTTGGAGTAGGGTTGCTACTCATCAAATGGCCCCTTCGAAACATCCGGCTTTCAAATTCCGGCACCGCTTTTGCATTTCATCAGAATTTAGCCATTTGCATTATATCTCTGCCACGCCTATTTAGAATGTACTTCCTCCACTTGTTGTTCCTACATCCTCTCAGGTTTCTGAGAGGTTCGGAAGGTACGGTTTCTTTGCCCGCATAAATCGTTCTATTAGTCGGGAACAAGTTTTCCAATGTTCTGGGCTCTTTAAGATAATTGATATGAGATTTTCTGTGCCCAATCATTCATCCAGATTTGCATTGCATTTATCCCGCTCATTTTTCCAAGCATAGCATGTGTTCAGAACACTGTTCACATGGGAGTTCTGACTTTATTTTAAAACGATGAAGATATTGACTGAAGTCTCCATGTCCACTGAAAGCGCGCGTGAGGTAAAAATTCATTAATCCATGTGGTCTATTGACCCATTCCTGCAGCCGAGGAATCAATCTGGGCGCGTTTTTCTGCCTCTATTAAAAATTCGGAGGGGGAAGGTTAATATTGTTAACCGTTTAAAAGTTATTAGCAAAACACTTTTTGGGAATATTACTCTTTTTTATGAACAACTAGCTTATACCCGCGGGTTTCACCCTGCGCTTTTATACAAATAGGACAAATAATTTAATGATGTCAGATTTTATTTCTGTGCCCATTTCGTTATAGCTCGTTATTTTCTAAGCAAGTTAAGGTATTTAGGCCGTTTAAAACTATGAAATTATAAAATATCCTCTCTCTAAGTTTACCTTAAAAGGTTTCCAGGTATACGACGCGTGAACGTGAAACCTTCTTGGAGGTGCCACGGCGAGTTCTAATATTTCCAACTCAAATTTAGTAACCTGGCCTTGATAAAATACCACTTCTCATTACTGTAGCAAATGCCTCAAGAGAGCTTTAGATTATAGGTCGAACCCGGCTCTCCCTTTTCCATTTAATGAAATTTATTCTGTCTTCCACAAACACTTCCAGGAATATGTGGCAAGAAAAAGTCAATTTGTACAGGAAGTGCCACGCCCATTTTTCTTATAACCCTAATCTTCTTCCATGAATTTAGAATTGATTTTACATACCCCAGTACCAAGTCCCAGTACTCTACCATGAACATCTCTGGAGATATGCAGTATAAAACAGTAAATTTGTACGGGAGGTACCATGTCCCCTTTTCGAATAACACAAATTCTTCTCTATGAGTATGGAATTAATTTTGTATACACATCTCGGTGCCAAGTTCCAGTCCTCTGCAATAAACACCACCAGTGATATGCAGCATAGAAAAATCAATTTGCATGGGAGTTGCCACACCACCTTTTCCAATAACTCTAATTTTTCTCCATGAGTATGGTATTAGTTTCACATACATACATGCATACATATGTATTTCCATACCAAGCTTGAGTGCTTTACCCCAAACTTTTGAAGAGATATGCAATATGAAACTTTCAGTCAGTATGGGAGGTGCTACGCCTCTTTTCCAAAAACGTCCATTTTTCTCCGTGAATATGAACATGATTTCACACAGTCTTGGCAAACTGTTAAACTAATTAACGATTAAAAATTAACGATTAAAATGTTAATCGCCTTTGACGATTAAAATTAATTAGTCGTAATCAACTGTACGATTAATGATAACATTTTTTTAATCGTTATTCGCTGGCTGCGATTACGTTTAATTAATTTAAAACATTAATCGTTAATCCAATTACAAATAAAATCTGATTAATTTGTCTAGTTTGTCCGAGTTTGAAACCAAACACCAGTTATAGTAATTATTTTGTGTTTTACGCTTATAAAAAGCACGTAATATAAAAAAATAATAATTATTGTTATTAGTAATACATAAACTGGGAACTTTTACAAACCTAGTTTGTAAAACGTTTGTTGGTATACATATATCTTAATGAAAATGCACACCAAATTGCTTAGATTGATGAGGAAACCCGACTTAGCCATACTGGATTAACTTGCTTAGTGTGCACAGGAAAATTCCAGCATAACTTAATTAATCACCAAACCTACTTGATCAAATTAAGAGTTAATGATTAAAAATTAATTTTTTAATCGCGGTACGGTTAACTGTTTAGTCGGATTAAAATTAATCATGATTAACTGTAATCAGATTGAATTTAATCGAATTAACTAACTAATTAAAACATCAATCGATTAATGCCAACATTGATTTCACATACATATCACTATACCAAGTTTCAGTTCTCTCCCACAAATACTTCCAGAGATATGAATGTAATATGAAAATTCCAATTTGTATGGGAGGAGCCTTGAGTCATCGGACATACTTTAAGTCTAAGACCATCCTTCCGAAATCCGTAGTAAGTGTACTAAATTCCGTTCTGATCGGAAAACCGGTTAAGGAAGTAGCCTATTTTTCAATCCAGGTCATAAACCATCTTTGAGCAAAATTTAATTTTCAAACAGGTGGCAATTCTTAAAAAAGTAGCCTGTTTTCCAGTCTAGGTCATTAGCTATCTGTGTGCATACTTTCATGCAAATCAGTTCAGTCATTTCCACGTATTAATTTAATTAAAGTTTCCTAATTCGTGATAAAATAGTAGCCTATTTTCCAACATAGGTCATAAGCTATCTCTGTGCGAAATGTCATGCAAATCTGTTCAGTCGTTTCCGCGTATTAATTTAAATAAAACTTGTTTAACAGGCGGCAACTCTTCCAAAAAATTTGCCTATTTTCCACTGTAGGTTCATAAGCTATCTGCTTGCAAAATTTGATGCAAATCCGTTCAGTCTTTTCCACGTATTAATTGAATTAAACTTTTTTGGCAGGTGGTAACTCTTAAAACAGTAGCCTATTTTTCAACCTAGCTCATAAGCTATCTGTGTGAAAACTTCCATGCAAATCAGTTCACTCATTTCCGCGTATTAATTAAATGAAACATTTCTAACAGGTGGCAACTCTTAAAAAAAGTAGCCTACTTTCTAACCTAGGTCATAAGCTATCTATGTGCAAAATTTCATGCAAATCCGTTTAGTCGTTTCCGCGTATTAATTTAATTAAACTTTTTTAACAGGTGGCAACTCTTCCAAAAAATTAGCCTATTTTCCACTGTAGGTCATAAGCTATCTGCTTGCAAAGTTTCATGCAAATCCATTCAGTCATTTCCGCGTATTAATTTAATGAAACTTTTTTAACAGGTGGCAACTCTTAAAGAAAAATAGCCTATTAACCAATCTGGCCCATAAGCTATCTGCGTACAAAATTTCATGCAAATCCGTGCAGTCCTTTCCGCGTGATGATTTTCCAAACATCCAAACATACAAACTTTCACATTTATAATATTTATTAGATTGCACGATAAACAATTCACTATTGAAATACAATTCACTTTTTAAATACTAGCAAAATATATAATTTAAAAAAAATTATTCAACAAGTACATATTTTCGCAATAAAATATTGTTTATTTTGTTACTAAAAACAAGTAAACAACGTTCCCGAAATGAAACGAGAAAATGCAAAATGGGGTATAGTGCTGCCACTTAATTTATGTTTCGTAATATTTTTTTCTTATCTGCAATGAAGAGGACTTTGAGGTAAACAGTTGCGTCTTAGAAACGCGCCCAATATTAACATATTTATCGCTCCGCCCTACAAAAGAGAAGAGAATGGACAAATAGAAAGATTCCATTCAACAATATCAGAAATCATGAGATGTTCAAAACACGAACATCTCGAGAAAAGTTTTGAAGAATTAATGGAATGGTCTGTAAAAGAGGACTTTTCGGTTATAAATCGGTAAGATGCTTATGAAAAGCACTCAACCTTTTATAAATGTACTTATGCACTTATAATTTTAGTAATAATTACTACCTTAGTTGGTTATTTAATATTTATATTATTTTTTAATAATTATACAAACCGAAATTTATTACATGGCCAAACTATTGAAATAATTTGAACAATTCTACCAGCTATTGTTCTTTTATTTATTGCATTTCCTTCTTTAGGATTATTATATTTATTAGATGAAATTAATGAACCTTCAGTAACTTTAAAAACTATTGGACATCAATGATATTGAAGTTACGAATATTCAGATTTTATAGATTAGAGTGGTTAATTTTTTTTTTGGAAATTCATAAATGTTACCTGAAATTATCGTTATTCGTGATAAAAAAAAGACACGTATTTTTTTATTTTGAAAAAAAGTTTTTTTTATAAAAACGCTGATGTTCTAAATTTTTTTTATTTTCGTGTCATGTTAAAATACAGTTAAAAATGTACTTTTTACATGTAATTACTCTGGTATTATTGGGGAACATAACTTTAACTACATACCTGTCTTGGACAGTTAGAATGGGCCTAGCTCACGAAAATATGCTTTCGAAAAGAGACTAAATACTAAAATTAAAACGTTGATACTGAACGATTTACGCATTGTCATGGGTTGGAACATGTTACCAGGGGGCTTCTGGGGTTGCTAATTAGGAACCAGAAGTTAGTTTTTCAAAATTCAAAATGGCGATGAATTTTTTAAAAAATGATTGGATTTGTTCGAACCCCGGAAGTTTTTGCGGTCGCTGATTATGAATCTGAAGTCAGTTTTTTTAAATTCAAAATGGCGGATCTAATATGGCGATCAAATTCTTAAAAAGTTACTAAAATTAAAACGTTGATACTGAACGTTTTAAACATTGTTAAGTGTTGAAACTGGTTACCAGTGGGTTCATGGTTGCTGATTACGAATCTGATGTCACATTTTCAAAATCCCAAATGCTTTTCGAAGGCATATTTTCGGGCACTAGTGCCCCATTCTATCTGTCCAAGACAGATATGTAATTAAGGGAATGTACCAGAGTAATTTCATGTAAAACCGACATTTTAGCTGCATTTTAACAGGTCTCGAAAAAAATGAGAAGATCAGCATTATTATAAAACAACAACAAAAAAAAGAAAATACGTGTCTCTTTTTTAATTAAAAAAAAACTATTTTTTGATGAAGCGTTTATGAATTTGCAAAAAGAGTATTTTTGTGAACCAGTCTTATATAGATAAATAAATATATCTTACTGATTTACAAGAAAACCTCATATATATATACATATCATCAAAAGCAAGAAGAATAACGAAAACAAAATTTTTTTACGAAAGCGCAGCGGCGCGGGGTGGAGAGCCAACGCGGGGCGCCGCTAAAGAGACAAAATTTACATATTGTATTGGAATAAGATCGTATGGCTTTATTTCTCATATGTAAAATATTTGGTTATGGCTTTATTTCACTGTCCCCATGGAAATAAAGCCACATGACCTTATTTGTCAATGTGACGTGAAATACAGCCATATAGCGTTATTTCCTTCGCCTCTGTAAACGAGTAAAATCACTCCATTCACTACGTCACGACAAAAAACAGTTGATATCTTCTTTTGAAAGACCCACTTCTAGTTCTAATAATAGAGAGGACACTGGGATTAAAATTTAAGGAAAATTAAAAGCTAAACAGAAAAAGGATTTGCAATATCATAACATAGAAAAGTAACTGTTGACTATAAAAAAGGGAGAAGAATCTTTGTAAGACAAAATAAAAAATTAGGAAACAACTATCTAAGAGGTACAAAGAAGAAGTAGTTAAAGAAAATAGACACTCTACTGTAACAACCGAGGCAAGATATTTCGTAAGGATCTTATGCTTTGCTACTGTTCGATCGAAATATTTAATAAAAAATGGTATCGGGAAAGTACTAACCGGGACGTATAGGATCCTTCACATTACCATCCTTACAGAATACTCCTCCATCATCGACGACATAAACACCCCCTTTAATAAATACATCCCACCATCCCATGCTCTGCATCCATTTATTGCGGAAGAATTAAAATAACGAACGTCACTATTCACAATATTATACCAAGAAAAAGACAAAAACGCTTATTAAATATCATAGGACAGCAATGCAAATGCAATGAGTCCGATATTAAATCTAACCTTAAGCGCTTCTGTAATTTTGTCAAAGCAAGAAAAATGCAATATTCCTTTGGCTGTTTTCCTTGAGGGGAAATTTGCTCGTACCCTTAGTGAAGCGGCTAATTTGCTTGCTGAATTTTTTAAATCAAATTTTGTTTGCGATGAGTTGGACTCTCATACGGATTTTTCAGCTGATATGTCTTCATTGCTTGATTTTGGCTCCTTGTGTCTTTCCCTGAGAATGTTTCAAGGGGATCCTTGCACTTAAATCCTCTACACATACGGATATTGATGGATATCGGCTCTCTTATTAAAAAGTTGACATGGTTCAGCCTTTGTGTTTAATATTTAATAAATCGTTTTCCTCTGGGATTTTCCTGGATGATTGGAAAATAATCACCATTACCCCTATTTTTAAAATTGGCAAACAAATTATTTCGCAACTATCGGCCTATTTCTAAGCTCAATGATAAAGTTGTTGAGCACATAGTTAAAGATAAGCAGTTAAATCGCTTGTTTGCCAAAATCAGCATGGCTTTGTCTTTGGCAGATCTACAGCTACCAATCTCACAGTTTTTAGTCAGTATTGTATTGCGGCCCTTTCGTCCGGCCATCAGGTGGATTGCATATACACCGACTTCTCAAAAGCTTTTGACAAGGTTTCACATACGATTTTAACTAGCTTGTTTAGGGTTCCATTCTTTTTTCTTGGATTGGATTAATTCCTACCTGTGTAATAGGCGGAGCGAGGTTTCCCTTGAAGGTGTCAACTCAGAACCTTTTTTATCGTCTTCTGGGGTCCCTCAAGGTAGCATCCTAGTTGTTTTTCATTTGCTAACTACCTACTTCTACCTACTTTATGCCGATGACTTGAAAGTATTTTCGACAATCAAAGATACATCAGATGCATTTTTGCTGCAACGTGATCTCGATAGCCTTGTTGTTGTTTGGAGACCTAGTGAATTCAACGTGTACAAAAAGTATTTTTGAAATTTGCCCTACGCTCTCTGAGATTTCAGACCCTGATCCCATCGTACGAATCACTTTTATCGTTAATCAATTTAAAAACTTTAAATAATTGAAGGATAGTTCTATCTTTATCTTTTACACATGGTATCATTAATGGACTTATTGATTGTCCCCCTTGCTAAATAAGCTTAGTTTCAATATTGCTTGGCGGACCCTGCGCAACTTTTACCCTTTCTACGGGGAGAATCACAAAACTATCTTTGCGAGTAATGCTCCAATTGCGCGAGCTACACGGGATCTTAATCGCATTGCTAACTCGGTAGCTCTTGACTTGCCATTGTCGAAGGGCTCTTTTTAAATCTTTTGTATACCATTTGGTAGTAAATTTTACCCATTTCTTATTTACAACTTATTATACACTAGCCAGTCTCGTATGCGCGAGGCTTCGCCACGCGCCGAATGTGTAGATATTAAATAAGATGCGATTGACAACTAAACTACAGGTTGCAACCCCACTAAAAAATTATATATAATTGCGCATATGGAGGCCAAGCCCTTTCATTTGACACCTCATTTCTTGTAATCTAACGAACAGCCCACATTTTTTAATTTTTCGCACAGGTTGCAACTAAGGCCAGCTAGTAACGGGATTCGGAATCCCGAATCCCGGGAGTTCCGAACTCTTTTGGCAGTCCCGAAATCCAGGGATCAAGCCCTCGGGATCCCGGGATATTTAATTTACTACTAAATTAAAACAAAACGACATTCAGTCACTGTAATGACATACAAAAATTATAAAATGCAACCCTATAAATAATCAAATAATATATTACAATTTTAACACTACTATTATTCTATGTTATATTATATATAACATATATATGACGCATTCTTTTTAATATCGGACACAAAATTTGGTGTCAGAATTTCGATTGGCTTCACATTTTTCCTTTTTTCTTCGGATATATCGAGCCCTAACCGCAAAAAGGGCGTAAGCGACAACCTGTTCGATTTTCTGTTTTTGACGGAAACCGATTACCTACCACCATACGCACCAGCTGTCAAAATTTCAAAGTCCTACGAAGTACAGTTACAAAGTTATAGCGAAAGAAATTTTGGCTTAAGTGCTTAATTGTACTCTGTTTAAATTTTTTTGTGCCCGCAGTGAACAATTTTTCATTTCAGAGGGGAATTGTTACATTTTTTTGTGAAAGTTTTGAAGTGCCTCTATTTTACAAGCTTTTATTTCACTTGCTCTGTATGTTTTTTAACCGATTTCCAAAAAAAGGAGGAGGTTATCAGTTCGTCGGAATATATATATATATATATATGATTATTTTTGTATCGAAAAGGTAGTGTCTCAGAGGGGGTCCCTACTAAAACTCCTTGTCTTGCTCTGTACGTATGTATGTATGTATGTATGTTTCTTAGGGGTAAATATAGCAATCAATTTGTGATCAACTTCTCAATGACCTATAGACTTGAAACTTCACAGTTAGCTCAGAACCCGATGATAATGCAATACGAAAGATGAGTTAATCCGATAGGTGGCGCAGGAGTCGAGATACTTGAAAATCCGCTATTTATAGTCCGATTTGGTTCATATTTAGAACCCATATTAACTAACTGCACTAAACATTTTGCCGAAAGGTGGCGCACGAGTCTGGTAAACCAGTAGTTATTGTCCGATTTCGTTCATATTTAGAAAGCTTTCTTTAAAAATTATTGATTTTACAATTAACTTATCTCTTCCAAATATGGACCATTTACAAACAAAAGTAAATGCATATATTTCTGGTAGATTAAGATTTTTAATCAAAAGTATAAAAATATAATACATGTATATGGTGTTAAAATGCTTGGTTGTTGCAGCGCTTAACTAAAGGGGCACTCGTCCCATACAGCGACACCGATTCTTCTGAGGAGTTAGTAGAAGAGGAAAATTCTGTGTTCGTTTCTTAAAATAATGCACTCCAATAAGGCAAAAAAGGCTCATACTCTGCCCTTTGATGCCTTGTCAGGGGAGATGGTTGCCCTGTAAAGCAGAAGGTTGCTTAAAATCACGATATTATGAAATGCATGAGCTCGATAAGGATAAGTAGGCGAAACATGCACTTTTACAGGGTTGAGTGTAACGTCAAACACATTTTGCCCCATAAAAGAACAACATTTTTTGGGACAAACGAAATCGGCATTAGTTTGTATCGAATGAAACAATTCATTCATGTTTTAATTGTATTGAATTTATTTTACTGAGCAACTCAATGTCGCTTTGTAGGTTCTTTTACAATTGAATTCTTAGCCTAACATATTGGGGTATTTATGGGAAATAATTGCTGCATAAGCATAAATAATATTATAAATAAATTGAAGCTTAAAGTTAGTTTGTTTGACGGTTTGGCACGTGTGCCTGACAATGCGTGAGTTCTATATTCAAAATATTCAAACAACTGAAATATGAAACCCTTGTTGTTATGAATAAATTAAATAATTATAAACGTTAAGCATGGTCGACTTTCAGTTACACTACAAGTTTTTATAGAGCAGAGCTTCTTCCGTAGAAAAGACACCGCGAAATGAATTTTGGTATGAATAAGCACGGCGGTCGTTTTGAGGTGCACACAGAAAGAAAAGTTCTATAAACAGCTTGACCGACACGCAATTATCTACTTTCAAGTATACATATGTACTCGTAGTTAGTGTGATTGCCGTACGAGTGTCATACCTACATAAGAGATCATGAAGAAATTAACGATAATCTTAAATTTTTATATGAGAATTGAAGTCGTTTTTGTTTTTAGCTTAAAAATTACTTGCTTATACAATAATTAATAACAGTGAAACAATTTCTTTCTTTACATTAAAATTTAAAGTATGTATACTATTTCTAGTAAAAGTTTTTATTCATATATAAATTGCAAAGCCTTTGATTTTTAGTAATTTGATGTGGGGTTCCATAAAATTAATGGTGTTTAGTAAGGGTTCCATCATCTTAAAAGTTTAAGAACCTATAATATAGAGAAATAGTATTTTATCCAATAATGTATGTATGTAGAGTTGTTTTCTTAATAAGAGGAATACAAGAAATGAGTTAAAGGCATCAAAATGGGTTTCGTTAATGCAAAAACATTTTTTTTAAATATATCTTTTGGCTTAACCGCCGCAATTGCGTGCTGCAGCCTTTTTTTGTGACGGCAAAAAGGGTGATAAAATAACCTGTTTCATTAAAGATGGACAAATAATACCACCAGTATTATATACCTAACATCAAACGTAATTTATTCATTGACCTTCACGTTAGTATCTACAGCAGTGGTGTCCAACAGAACTTGGACAAAGGGCTACTTTGAAACTATCGCTATAATACGCGGGCACCCCTAGCTCAACTTCAATCTTAACTGCGTTAACTCGTCTCACTTTTCTTATATTCAATGTATATATTCTACTAACTGATCCTTTTAAAACCTTTATTTATTATTAAAGTTTATACAGTTAAGTTAAATTAATAACAGTGCATAATATTTTAATGAAGAACATTCATTTTATTGTAAACATATGGGAATGTGCTGCAATTCGTACGATTTAAGATCGATGCGATCTGCAAAACCTTCTTCGGAGATTGATTAACTAAACGGCAAAATTTGGCACTGAATCGATAGATATGACGTAAGTTATGTGCTTCTCGCCGTTTTCATTTGAAATATTTATTACTTTCCCTAAAAATAATCAAAAATAGTTTGCAAATCGCACCGATTTCAAATCGTACGACTCGCAGCACATGCCCAATAGGGATGCTAATCCCGGAATCCCGGGATCCCGGTGTTTTTGACGTCCCGGAAATCACGGGATTTGCTTGCATTAATCCCGGGATCCCGAAAATTTTGAAATATCGAATTGATAGTAAGAATTTGTTTATGAATTTTGAAGTATGATTTTTGTAAAATGCCGTTTTGACTGCAATTAACAAAAAGCTTGAAACTGTACTTTTAAATTGCAGTCTGAGCCTTTTTTGAAGAAGATTTCAATGAATTTACTCATAGCGTCGCTAATGTAAACGAAACAGAGTTTTAAGGAAAAGTTAGATAATTTTTTAGATTAATCTACTCAAAATTCCTCAAATCGAAAAACTTATAATTTGACCGACGTGCTGGTAAAAGAAGTTCAAATATTTTGTAATGGAGGAGATAGGGGTCATTATCTTCAAATGGATTATGTCTACCTTTTGACAGTTCAGCCTAAAAGTGTTGATGCCGAAATATGTTTTTCATCAGTAGGTTTTGTTTGTAAAAACTGCAGGTCAAGCTTAGAAGACTCCGCTTTGAATGCTTTGCTGCTCTTACGAAAAAATTTTAAGTGCAATAATAACAACACCGGCAAAAAACGGGTTTGTGTTTTTAACCAGACCCAACTACCAACATGTATTTCGACCCGCTGAATCCGATTCTGAGATCCGTTTGACTCGTACACCCTCAAAATTTCTAGTAAATTGCGAAAAAAATGACAAAAAATTCTCCATTCGCCATTTTTCTATAGAGTAGAATAAACATGTTTAGAGAAATTGTTTTTGTATATTTTTGTTTTATGTTTGTTTTATTAATCGTCACTTTCAAAAGTACCTGGTATTTACATTATTATTATTATTTGTGATGTATACGTTCCCCAATCACATGGTTTTTTAAATACAATTAAAAAAATTGTTTACTTTAAAATTTGTCTGATTTAATAAATATCGCTAGCGTAGAGTGAAAAGTTGCTAAGTCCCAATTTAAAAATTGTACAGGAGAGGAGAAAGCTTCGTATAGCCATTTTCTTCAAGTATTTCGCAAAACTTGGAATGCAACATTTTGCCTGTTTAAAGCAAAGCATACGAATCGGAGGGATTCGATATTTATTAAAAGATTTCGAACTTTTTTGGCCCTATCGAATTTTCGGAGCTTTTTTGGCCTTAGCAAATTTTCCTTTCATTGAATATAAACGAGAAAACATAAAACAAGGACCTTTACCCTTTTCGACACGATGCAATTTTAATTTATCTAGCCTCCTATATCAAAATGTGATTTTTCATTAAAAGTGAAGTTAGCAACTTTCCACTCTAAGCTAGCGATATATGAGTTTTACAATCAGTTTATCGTAAATTTTAAATAGTTTTATTTAATGGCATGTTTAAATGCTTTCAGATATTGAATTTTTACTCATATTCATAAAATTTATGACTCAATTTGAATGCCGGGATAAATCCCGGGATCCCGGGATTACCTAAAAAATATCCCGAAATCCCGGGATCCCAATTTTCCTGATATTTTGGCATCCCTAATGCCCAATAAACTTAATATGATGCTTGAATCTTCATATTTTCAGATAATTTCTTAAAATCTAGTTTATATTGCACAGTTGTGCAGGCTAAAATCATGGTATTTTTGACATGTTCGTCAGTCAGAACGTTTCGGTATTTGTTTTTTATAACCATTAGTTATGAAAAAGCCTGTTCCAGAAGAGTAAACGTCTGGAAATGTTGAAAGTTTTTCTTTGTCAACTG
Source organism: Rhagoletis pomonella (assembly GCF_013731165.1). Lineage (NCBI taxonomy): Eukaryota > Metazoa > Arthropoda > Insecta > Diptera > Tephritidae > Rhagoletis > Rhagoletis pomonella. The sequence goes on along the minus strand of NW_023458555.1, from coordinate 101,510,384 downwards.
CTCTATCCATACATCGATTTCGAGATTGCAAAGTTGTATTGAAATCAGTTAAAAATGCTGCCTTTGGATTTCAGGAAAATCTTTATTTCTGTCATCAAAGCTACAAATATTGAGAGCACTTTACCTTGACTTAGCCATCTTACTTCAGAGTGGTAGAATATGTGACCGAATTCACTCTCAAATTCATCGAGCAAGGCTTTGAATTGCCGATGCTTTAACTGTCATCCGCGAATCAAATTTACAATACGAATGATCGTGCTCATAACATTGTCAAGGTTGAGTGTTTTTGCAATCAGATTTTCCTTCTTTTTCACTACGTTATATATATATATCTTGCCCATGAGTACGAGTTTCCAAAGTCAGATTGACTAAAAGTGCCTCCTTAGCAGCAAAAATAGAAAATACCACTCTGGTGAACACTAATAAGTGCGGAGTGTCTGAAACATCGGTCCACTCATCCACTTGTAAGGAAACCTAGTCACATTTCTTGAAATCGCTTTTTATTTGGCCATGAATATCGTTTGGTAGGTCATCAGATAACGACACTTTTTTATTGCTGAGATTACGCTATTTTTGTTTTGAAAATCCTGAAACAGAGATTCTGTCATGTCTAGCATAGAAAGATAAGAAGTGAATGAGTTCGTAAAAAGTTACTTATGTACCAAAAAAGCTTCCAGTTGTTAAACTTTTCAATTCAATACAAAATATTCTGTTCATCTTCTTGTTTGCGGGCGCCTAAAATTTAGGTCGCGAGCTACCAGGCGCCCGCGAGCTACCGGTTGGACACTACTGATCTACAGTAATTGCCGTGTTAATAAAAAAAAACGCCTACTGTAAAATTTACTTTTTGTCGCTTACGCCCTTTTGGCGGTTAGGGCTCGATATGATCTGTAAAATTTTGGTTTTTTTCGTGATTCTGACTAAGTAATCATGTGCTTCTTCAAATTGTTATATCTCGGGTTCTGTTCATCGTAGAGACTCCATTGTTGACTCTCACATAATAAGCCACCTCGTCATAAAAAAACAAAATATACAAAAAATACAAAATAGTTCTTGAAAAACTCCCATTTTTTTTGAACATGTTTTTTATAGAGAATTAAACAAGGATTACGATGGTGTAATTTTAAATTCCAAATTTACTGGTCTTTACTATGCAAATCAACTTAAAGAGTTCAACTGTTAATAGCTAGGTTAACTTAAGGACAATCATAACATATAGAAAGCCCGTTTCTTTATCTTTAAAACGACGTTACGATGAAGTCTCTACGATGAGTAGAGCCCGAGATTTAACGATTTGAAGAAGTGCATGAATGGTCAGAATCACGAAAAAAATCGAACTTTGACAGATCATATCTCCGAAGAAAAAAAGAAAAAAAACCTCGATTACGTGTTACCTTATTTCATGTATAGAACACAGAATAAAATTTGAAGCGAATCGAAAGTAACACACCAAATTTGGTGTCCGATATGATGTCGATTTGGTGTCACATATATATGTATATGTATATGTAGATATGAGAAAATTTGCGTAAACAAAGAATAAAGGCCGGTCCACATACAACTTTGGCGTTGCGTTGGCGCTGAATTTCATTGCAGCCGTCAACGCCAAAACAAAGCAAAAAGAACTCTCAACTTTTCACGTGCGTCGGTCGTCAGCTGTTGCAAAAAAATAAAATTATGTGAAATATTTTTCCTTTTTAATCAAATGAGGGCAAGAAATATCGTTTTTCATGCAATTATTGACATGAAATATTAATTTATCTGTCGTTACTATGTTAATAAAACATACAATTTAATTACATTGCTGATATTTTTAAAGCTGAAAATCCGCAGCCATTTTGACGAGTAAAAAAGCAGTACAAAATTGTTTTCTTGGCGTTCATTGTGGCATACCTTTTGCGTCTGTCGCTTTGTTGGCCAAGTTTTTAATGTCACGCGAAGCCACAAAGTTTTATCTGACATCAGCTTTAATTACACAGTGCAACACTCAAAAAGTGATGGGCATGAGACCAATTGCATTCGTTAAATGATGTCAAAATATGAATAAATACCAAAGTATTTGTAAAAGTTGGTTCCCATTTCCTTTTTATATCGATTTAAAGTCGTGAATTTAGGATTAAAGAATAAACACGTACAATGATCTTTTTTTTTTGTTTTGCTCACAAATTGCATACCTACATACATATATCGTCGCCTGACAAAATGATTGTCGTATGTGAAAATTGGGCCAAATTGAGTTAATAATGCAGTTATACTAACTCATCAAGATCTTTCAAATATTCAAAATATTTGGTATAATTTTATCTAATGTGCAAGGTCACAAGCGTTTTAGTCGCATTTGGTCGTATAATTTAAAATTTTGGCACATACGACATTTTTTCATACAAATTGAATGTTTATAAGTCTCAACAGAAAATTGTTGTATGTGAGAGATGAGCTAATGCTAAATGTCCACTAGGCATTAAATGACAAAAATGACAAATGACAAAGTCGGGCATTAAAAAATGGTCGTGTCATTACATTAAACAAATAGTCATTTAGTTCATTTGCACATGGCATTTTTTTAAATGGCATACATATTTTGTCATTTCAATGCTCAGTGGAAATACGACATAAACACGGTAATAATATGTCGTATGCATTATTGAACTAGCATTGAGCGTAATAATTTCAGTGTCATTCGCGATGTCAAAGC
>NW_023458555.1:101484550-101507589 GCF_013731165.1 Rhagoletis pomonella | reverse complement strand
ATCAATTCGTCAGTATATTTGGTTATATCTTATTTTTGTATGTATGTTACCGCATAACTTTGAACTTGAAGGTGGTACCTCAAGGGTGGTCCCATACTGGTGTAGGTGGTTTGATCATGGGATAATGAAGAAATTAACGGTAGTCCTAACGGTAGTTGTGGGTGTTCTGACCCCCACTTGTAATGCAGTGGGTAAACGAGAAAGTGAAAAATTTAGTCTTGTGGCGTATTGTAATGCGTAACTCCATCGATACAAAAATTAAGCGCTTACCAAAGAAGAAGAAAGTTTTTGCTGGGTACTTCCTTTATGTACAATGTGCATGTCCAGTTAAGGAATAAAAATTACCTTAATCTTCCTCCAGCTTAATGGAACGTGGTTCAGTAGTAGAGTAGGCACCCTCTAAAAATTGTTTCTAGGGCTGGAATGACCATCTAGAAGCTTTCTGAAGCATGACTGGTAGTATTCCGTCCATACCCGGTGATTTATAGGGTGAGAAGCTGAAGATAGCAAATTTTATCTTTTCCCTCTCTAGTAGCTCCTTTAAGAGGTCCTCGGAGAGGGTTGGTATATGGTCTGGGGCATCGGTTTCCACTACATCGATTTTCCACCCTGGAAAATGTGTATTCAGAAGGATATCCTGCGACTCCCCAGCCGACTCGGTCCACGAACCATCTGACCTTTTTAGATATGTTGGCTGCGAGTGCCCCTTGGCAAGGATTTTGCTTAATCTCGCAGATTCCTTGGTATCCTCGATGGATTCGCAAAATTCCCTCCAGGACGCCTCCTTGGTTTTTTGTATTTCTTTAGGTTCTCTCTGTATAGGTCCCATACCTTAATCCTGTAGCATTCGTTGAAGGATTTTCTTACTTGCATCCGTAGCGCTGTAAGGTTCTCATTCCACCAAGGTGTGCGCGCTTTCTTGCCATACCTCAGCGGACAAGCCTTTGTAATGGCCTTTCCGAAGGCCTTATTCAGGCTGTCCGCTCTGGCGTCCAGCTCGCCCCTTGTAGGAATGTCTTCAACTGGTAGTTTCTTCAATTCTTTTCCAATAGCCTTTTGAAATAAGTCCCAATCTGTTTTACGAGCGTTTCGAAAGGGAGTAGGCGTATCCGCCGCAATATTTAGCTCAAAGAGTATTCGACGGTAGTCTGAGAGGGTCTCTTCGTCGGATACTCTCCATTTATTGACCTTTAGGCTCCCCTCGGTCAGCAGAGTTCGGTCTAGGACCTCTTCCCAACCGCAAAAATCAGGAGTACTAGGAAATATGAAGGTGGGAGTACTACCTCTATTACAAATCCTAAACGTAGAATCAATAATAAATTGAAATAGCGACTCACCTCTTTCGGTGGTTTCCGAGCTGCCCCATAATGTATGTCGTGAAATGGCATCGCAGCCGAGTAACACTGGACTAGCTCCTTCTAGCCTTTGTAAAGTGACGACTTCCTGTAGCGGACACGACCTGTCGTGCGCCATGTATACGGATGATATAAGGCAGCTTTGTTTATTCATCAACTCCAAGTTGACGACTGTAATATCCGGTGAGCTGAAATTGGAACATAAGAAAGCTTTATATTTTTTTTAAACAATACATAAATTATAAATAACAAATGTTTATACGAATGTTTATAAATAACTTAAACTTATAAATGAAATGCAAATTCGAACGACATGAAGTAGTAAATATAACATTTTTTCAATCGTAAGTGACTTGTTTACGTTTTTTAAAATATATTATTAAAAGAAAAAATTAAATAAAACCAATGCGGTAAAACAAGAAAATCCAATCCAGGACCCGCTGCGCTAATCGGTGGAGCCTTCGAGTCTTCAAATGATGAGTTCTTCTTATCCTTTCTTAGCTTAACATTCAATTAAAAATATATTAAATTTTTTTCAGAAAAGTTTGTCAATGAGAATGGCGGCGATATAGCGGAATATATAGCTGCATCGATGTCGTTTTTCCAATTTGCCAATAACCGCATGTAATTGAAAGCAAGCAACAAGATGTAATAATTAACTTTTCTATGCTTAATTTTTGTTGGTTATCGTGAATTTTTATGCTAAAATGTCTATTTCCTATTTATATTTTCGCGAGTGTAGATGACTTCGCCGGAAATTCGAATTTCTTTTAGTTTCTAGATGTTAAGCAATCTGTGTATTAGTTTTAAACGAAATATCTTTAAATAAAGGGTTATAAAAATGTTTATAAAAAGCTTTCTTTTGAAAATTTTTAGTAAGTTTATATTCATACGCTTATAAACAACTTTTTTTGAACCTTTATTATAAGTTTACAATTTTACGCTTATAAAAAGCTTTCTTTTGAACATTTATTACATGTTTATATTTCTACGCTTATAACCAATGTTCCTTTCGTTTATTACGCTTACTTTCAAGCGTTTTATAAACAAAAAATCAACGTTTTGTAAGCTTAATGTTAATAATTGAAATCTTAAAAAAACTTTCTTTAAGTTTATTTTGCTTGTTGGGTAATAATAATAGATTGGCGCTTACTCATATGTTAGTGTTGACCGAGCTTCTCCTCCGATTTGTGGCGTGCGCCTTGATGTTGTCACACAAATAGGAGGGACCTACAGTTTTACGCCGACTCCGAACGGCGATTGTATTTTAATGAGAAGCCGTTTTTCGTGGCGGAAATACACTCGGAGGTTTGCCATTGCCTGCCGAGGGGCGATCGCTGTTAAGAAAAAACCTTTTTTCTAAATTTTTTTGCGATGTTGCTTTGACCTGGGTTAGGCACTGCGGAGTGGAAGCGCGCACTGCTTACCACTACACCACATCGGCCTTTAAATATAATAAACTCCTCACATCTCCTCCCCTTTCCGCTCCTTTAACTTTGGAAAATGTTTTTATTTTTTTATTTAAAGAAATTACACATGAAAACACGAAATTACAATTACCATCAGGGGTCCACGGAAGACTCGATGGGGGTCTACGTTGGCGCGAAAAAAATATGGGGGTCCATGAGTTGTAAGTGGGGGTCCACGAAAATTTATCTTGTTTCGATAGTAAAGCACCATAATGGTTGCTTGATAGCCTCTTTATTTAACTTTAATTTTTTCGAGTGGTGTACGCACTGTGGTGCACTTGACACTAAATCCAAAGGTATATGGCTAGATCAATCAAAATACACTCGTCAAATTCTGGGGAAATTCGGCATGAGTATTGCGAAAGCTGTTTCAACACCAAGTGATCCCAATACAAAATTATCGGCCAGTATGTGCGCTGAAGGAAAACAATTACATAACGTACCCTACCAAGAAGCTGTTGGCAGTCTCTTATATCTGGCGTAAGGGACTAAACCAGACATCGCTTTTGCTGTTAACGATGTAAGCCGTTTCAATAATAATCATGGTGAAGCACATTGGGTGGCGGTAAAACGCATCTTCCGGTACTTAAAAGGTACACTCAATTTTAAATTATTTTACGGCTATGACGATGACGTCCGAGGTTTCTCAGACGCAGCCTGGGCATCGGATGTTGATAAACGACGTTCGTGTACGGGTTTTGCGGCGGAGCAATATCTTGGGCAAGCAACCGCCAGTCTACCGTTGCATTATCCAGCATGGAAGCGGAGTACATGGCTATGGCATCGGCAGTACAGGAGGCGATCTCGCTTAAACAATTCTGTCAGGATTTTGAGCCAGATAACGTGAACAAGGCTACACAGATTGCATGTGACAACCAAAGTGCAATTGCTGTTGCAGAAACCGACTGTTTTCGAGCTCGGTTAAAGCATATCGACACCCGCCATCACTTCGTTCGTGAGCGCATTGCTGACTAATCGGTAAAGTTACTCTACATTGCTACTGAAGAAATGGTGGCTGACAGCCTAACAAAAGCCGTGCCTTCTGAGAAAAATATTTTTTGCGCGAAATCATTGGGTTTAGTTAATATTGAAGATTAAAAATGTAAACTTTAATTTACATACTGAGTATTGTATTAATAATTTGAAATTCAACTTTAACTTGGAATTTGTAACTTGAAATTGTACCAACAGCATATTGTAACTGAATTCTTAATGCTTCAATAAGTGGGGGTGTTGAAATAATTGTCATCTGGCATCACCATCTCTATTTCATTCCCCTATTATATTGTTTATTCATGGTAACTCTATCATTTTTTGACATTTCATTTGTATCTCTATACTTCCTTCTTCTTATTTTTTAACCTTGGCAAATAAAGACATTAAATACTAAGTCCGGCGTTTTTTTCCTTAAAACATCTGCTATTTTTGAACAGTTTTTGATGTTTTATCTTTTGCTGACGGTGTTACGCACTTTCTTACATACAAAGTATGCTTACCAATTTTTTATATTAATGGAAATGCACAACACCGTCTGAAAAACTATAAAAATCAACGGGATTCGTAAGTAACTCCAAACTTGCACCTTATTGTACTAAAATTCAATGAGCTATACTTAGAATTTTTCGTTTGATAGAACGTCAGCAATGTGAAGCAGATAGTGCATACTAGGGAATCCAAGCCCGCAAATGCGGGGCCTGCAAACGCGGGATCCCGCTCCGTTTTTTGCGGGATCAAAAATGAGGGATTACACATGCGGGATCCGCGGTATTTGCGGGACTACAGAAAATTAAAAAGACGAATGCGAGTTGTGAACGTGCTCGCCAAAATGTTCGTCGTGCATGGCTGTATTAAATATATATCATTTTATAGCCCAGTAGATAATTTCAGGCCCTTCCGAAAGGCCTTCCTGAGAGTCAAGAGGCCTTCCACTCTACATTCTTTTCTCCTTTCTTTTTTGTATGGACTGCCATCAATTGAAGGGCTTCTTCTTTCGCTACCCATAGAAGGCCTCCAGAAGGGCTTTTATAGGACGTACTTCAGAAGCCCCTTTGGAGGAGTTCATTGAGTTTCGAAATGTGTTTTGAGGTTACAAGCAAATCCTGACGTGATGGAAGTAAAGGGACTTCAGATTCGTGTTCGGCGACCCCAAAAACATTTAAAACATCTGGTCTGGTTTTATTAACCGTTCATTGATAACTAGCTTAAACTTTGTACACTTACCGATTTATGAACACATTATAAAAGCGTAGAACAGTCCGTTTCTATCGATAAATAAGTGTGCCAGCGGAAAAATATATTTTTTTTTTGTTGAGCTTCCTTTCAGATGCTAAATTTCGAATACTCATAACCAGAGGTGGGCACTACCACAAACAAGCGTTAGTTAAAAGTGAGAATGTGTTAGTGTGCCTAATTCATTTTGCATGCTGTCGCATTCTAATCGTTACGCTCTTGCTTGTATACGTACTCACGATGATTACGCTCTTTGAGCGTGTGCTCGTTCTCTGCCCATGCCTGCTCATAACTCTGGTTCTATTAGAGGCACACATTCAGCTCTGGTGTAATTGTCAAGAGTATGTTATATAGAAAGCGTCTGCTGTGGTGTAGTGGTAAACAGTGCGCGGTTCCACTCTGCAGTGCCCGGGTTCACGCCCTGGTCAAAGCAATATCGCAAAAAAAAAATTTAGAAAAAAGGTTTTTTCTTAACAGCGGTTGCCCCTCGGCAGGCAATGGCAAACCTCCGAGTGTATTTCTGCCATGAAAAACAGCTTATCATTAGGTCCCTCCTCTTTGTGTGACAACATCAAGCCGCACGCCACAAATCGGAGGAGAAGCTCGGCCAAACACTAACATATGTGTTAGCGCCAATCTTTTATTTTATTATTATTATTATTTTATATAGCATATATTACTTTAACGCCATTTTCAAATATCAAACGGTAAAAAAGTTAGTTAAATTTAAATAATCCAGAATCACTGATGTTTTAGCTAGTTTTTGGATTACAGCGAGCGGGTATTGTTTCAGATCGGATAAAACGCTACAGTAACTCTTATTATGATATATTTTCTTCTGAAAAATACCCACCACATATAGCGATTTTGACCATATACCTACGAAACTATGCATTATCACCAAAATCAAAAGTTCCAGATTACGCGGAAAAACAGGAAAACTTAGTTAAATTTGAGTAATCCAGAATCACTGATGTTTTAGCTAGTTTTTGGATTACAGCGAGCAGGTATTGTTTCAGATCGGCTAAAACACTAAAGTAACTGATATATTTTCTTCTGAAAACTACCCAACACATATAGCGATTTTGACCATATACCTACGAAACTATGCATAATCACCAAAATCAAAAGTTCCAGATTGTGCAATAAAATTAGGTAAAATTTAAAAGATGAAACTTTAAAAGGGTCAACCTAATTAAAAGTAAATACGTAGATTTTCTAAATCAAATCGTTTTTAACCGACTTCCAAAAAAGGAGGAGGTTATCAGTTCGTCGGAATATTTTTTTTATTTTTATTTTTTATGTATGTTACCGCATAACTTTGGACCACGTCAACCGATTTCTATAATTCTTTTTGCATCGGAAAGGTAGTGTCTCCGAGGTGGTCCCATACTTATCTGGTTAAGATCCGATCAGCGGATCATGAGATATATATATATATATATTTTATATGAGAGTTGAAGTCGGTTTTTTTTTTGCTAAAAATTACTTGTTTTTTACCATATAAATTTTGAATATAACTGTTTTGAGGAAATAATATGATTTATTTCAGTCCCGCAATTCCCGCAGATTCGCGGGATTGATGACATCGATCCCGCAAGCTCGCGGGTTTGCTATTTTCATGCGGGATTGGATTCCCTAGTGCATACATATACGTTAGGGCGGATACATTTTTATGGATAGATTATTTTCGACATCTTTCCTAGCAGTTTCGGATTCTTCATAAAATTATAAGAAAAAAATTCCTTCAGACCTTAGCTCTAAATTCAATTTCGAGCCTGCGCAATTTTAAAAGAAGATATTTTTAATTGATGCTAAGTTAATATGCAGATTAATATTTACGAAAGTGTTACAAATGTTATTTATTGTAATACAAATGTGTATTTGAGGGTTTTTTGATAAGAAGAATTCATTTTCAACAGCCCAGTCAAGTTGGCTCAAAAATAGGGGTAAGCTTACAATAATTCGCATACAGCTTAAAACTGGTACGAATGTTGCGAACACTTTTATGAATGAAATGTCAACAGTCGTCATCGGTCCCACGTCTGCAAAAAAAGTTATTCAAAGTCAAAGGCCACATAAATTGGTTTTTTAATTTTCCAGCAAAACGGAAAGGTTTATCATAAAATTAGGTGAGACGGAAGTGTAGATCAGGTATTCACATTCGCAACCGCGGAGCTTCCGCATTAATTTTAACATTCGTATTCACTTTCGCATTCGCAATAATTAATGCGGAGCTTTTGCGAATGCGAATGTTGTGCAAGTGCACTGATAAAACGTACATCTGGCAAACAAAAGGACAATTGTATCCATAATTTTATTTAGGTCGAGTTATCCGGGTGCCGCACATAGAGTATTTGTGTAATAAAACGTAAAAAGTCAGATTTATTAACTTTTATAAAATTGTCTTTAAACATATTATCTCTCAAGCTATGTATATAACCGCCTCTGCGGCTGCTGTGGTGTAGTGGTAAGCAGTGCGCGCTTCCATTTCGCAGGGCCTGGGTTCAAGCCCTGGTCAAAGCAACACCGCAAAAAATATAGGTTTTTTCTTAACAGCAGTCGCTCCTCGGCAGGCAATGGCAAACCTCCGAGTGTATTTCTGCCATTAAAAAACAGCTTCTCATAAAAATACAATCGCCGTTCGGAGTCGGCTTTAAACTGTAGGTCCCTCTCCTTTGTGTGACAAGCTCGGCCAAATACTAACATCGTCACTAGACACGAATATAGGCGCGAGCTCAAAAGTTGACCGCGAAAAAAGACGCGTTAAAATATTTGACGGTGAAGTAAGACGCGTGAACTTATTTTCGCGGTCAAGTATGTTTGCGGGTATAACAGTATGTAAATTCCCTAAAAAGGTTTTTTTGGGAATGATGCTGATCCTTGGTCAGATATAAATCTATGTTTTTCTTCGCCGAAGTTTTTCTTATGCCTCTTTTTTCGTAAAATTTTTTTTACACAAGAATTTTTATTGAGCTTCAGGCCGTTTTTAATGAAAAATTATTGTGGAAAAGCAACAATAATTTAAAAAAAATGGTAGAGTGATAGCTATTTCGGAAATCATCACATTTCCTCATCATACTTCTTTCATTAAAAACTGCGTCGAGCTCAATAAAAATTTTTGAGTATAATTGAATGGTCGCCGCGAATAACTTTGTAAGCGACAAGATTATAATTTCGCAGAAATAAAAAGAAAATGCGTTTAATGGCAATATATATATATCTCACGTGATTTGGTTTTTTTACTTTTTCGGTACAGAAGTATTCAAGAAATTTGCTCTTAAAGTATACAATATTTACACTGCCGGAACAAAGTATTGGCACAGCAAATTTTTCACAATACATGAAACAATTTTTATTCTAATATTTTTCCGCTAATTTCGTATATAATATAAAAATATGGTTCATTCTACAACAAAAAAAAAAAATAAAAATATAATTCTTAAAATTTGTGCAAAACTCGCGAAAATTGAGCAAATTTTCTTCAAAATTTTCAACTTTTTAATAAGATTTTTTTTCGAGTATGCAGATTTGTAGCCCAATCAATTTTATTGTAATAAGATGCAAGTTTTAAGTAGCTAGGAATTACCGTTGATTTTTGGCAATTTTTTTCACGCAGTCTCTTCCATACACATTTTTTTTTTCGAAAATACTTTTATAAATATTTTTATACAAAATTGGCGGAAAAATATTAGAATAAAAATTGTTGCATATATTGTGAAAAATTTGCTGTGCCAATACTTAGTTCCGGCAGTGTATGTACAATGTACATTGTACATTTATATGTTTAAAGTTAAAGCAACTAGTTTTAAGAAAATTGTCGCTTACAACGTTATTCGCGGCGACCATTCAATTGCTATATTCGTGTCTAGTGACGATATGTGTAAGCGCCAATCTCTTATAGATATTTTTATAAAGTTTACTTACCTAAATTATTTCTTAAAAATACTTCAAATCCGCATTCGGATCCGCGGATGTCTAAAATTCCACATTCGCAACATCCCTAGTGTAGATCATACAATTATCTATAAAAACTGATATAACATTTTTTTTCCTAATGATTACCATTTCTGAGATATAGCGATTCAATATTGTAGTAAAAAGTGTGTACTCCATAATATGCAAATCAAAAATTTGTGTAGAAACTTTTTGTATGTATCTCTACTTAAGTGCTCATAATTTCTACGTTTATTATTCTATTTAGATGAGCAGGGCCTTATTGTATATTGTATTAATGAAGAATCATGCTTTCACGTGCAAGAATCCAAAAGTCCAGATTCTTTCATGTTGATATTTTTACCAAAAGTAACTTTTTTATTATAACTTTTTTTAATTATGCAAAATTGTCGATGAATCAATGATTAGCTCCTAAACTACTAATCCTTTTGCGTTTGGAAAACATCGTTTATGCAGAAGGAAGTTCATTTAATTTGCTTCACTGTTGTAGAAAGAAATTTGAGATCCGCCAGCTATATAAAAAAAATATACAATTAAAATAGTGCACTTTTTCACATCTATTGCAGTTTATTATATTTTGACTACATAATCAGATTCAGCGGAATATATTACATTACTAGTAACCCCCATTTTTCTCCATGAGTATGCGATTCATTTCATATATCTCCTTACCAGCCCAGCTTCTTGTAGAGGTGGCAGATATTTGCGTACCTGTGACTTTGTCAGGGTTACTCAAAAGTCACGGGTAACTGCTGTGACAACTTCCAAAAAGTCACCGTGACATACTGTGACAAAGGAACCGTCGCAATGTCGCAATGATGTTTTTATAGTAGGATGGCGCGATTGCGCCTTCCCCAATAGCAGATAAGATGAATTGTATGAAAATGCACAAAGCATGCCACATAGATCGTTGCAGCTGCAGAACAAAGCGAAAAAATGGCCAACACCCATCTTTTTGCTCGCGTTGACGATCAGTCGGTTTAATATTTATTTTGTTTCGTCCAAATTCGATATTTCATGCAGAAACATAAAATTGAATTACATTGTTGATATCTTTAAAGCTAAATATATAAAATCCACAGCAATTTTGACGAGTAAAAAAGCAGTAAAAAACTGTTTTATCTGGCATCAACTTAACAGTTACAGTCACTACTACGAACTGTGACTGTGATAAAATAGCAGTGACATATGGAGAATCTGCGACCTGTTATTTAAGACCAAAATCTGATTAATGTTGTTTGATATTAGAATTTCACATCATTAAAAACGAGTGTGAATGACCAAAACAAACGACGAAAATAGTCAGTGATGCCAAATAAATAAATAATGCCCTTAGTTCACTCGGTACAAGATTTCCGTTTACAACTGCTTTTGGCATTGTTTTTGTCACAGTCACGGATGAAAATCACTGTGACTGCAAAGTCACAGTCACAAATAACGTTGTTCCTCAAAAGTCACGGGATCGCCCATCTCTAGCTTCTTGAACTTTTCCAAACATATGTAGTATGAAAAATTCTGTTTTTATGGGAGGTGCCCTTTCTTCCAATAGCTCCCATTGTATGGTATTGATGAGTATGGTATTGATTTCATATATCCCCATACCAAGTTGCAGTACTCTACCACGAATACTTCCAGAGATATGTAGTTTGAAAAACTCGGTTTGTATGGGAGTAGGGTGACCAGACGTCTTGATTTATCAGGACATGTCCTGATTTCAGGGTCGAATTAAAGTGTCATGACTGATTTTTCCTTTTCTGCCTAATGTCCTTATTTTTACAAAGGTATCCTTTTAAACATTTTACTGTGTAAACATATCGTTTGCTCTTGATGGTACATCGTTGACACAATAATATAGTGACCTATAGATGTTAAAGCTGAAGCTCCTTTGAAGGTGTTTCAGGCGTTGCGGCTTGAGGATCTGAAGTTAAGGCGGATTCACCGTTCGTGTCCGGACACTTTTTGTTAGTCATTTTACGCGTCCCTTTCCCACCTTGTCTCACTGACAGCACGACGTACAGTATTGACCAATACAATAGCACCCCCATTTCAAAGTGATATGTTTCCCACTCATGTTTATTTATTTATTTTTAGGAATTTTCAACTAAAATACAGTTCATTCTCTAAAAAAACCCATATAAACCCAAATTTAAAACTTTGTAGAAAACTACAAAAAATTCAACAAATTTTCACCTAACGTTCAAACTTTTTTCTCAGAAGTGTAAGAGTTTTTTTGAGTACGCAGTTTTATAGCCCATTCTATTTTAGTCTAACAATGTGCAAGTTTCATGTGGCTACAAATCACCGTTGATTTTTTAGATTTTTTGGGCCGAAGGTGTTGCGGGTTTCTTCATATAGAAATAAATTTTGTTTATCTGTCTATCTATCTATATTAGGGCTGTGCGATTATTCGATTACTCGAGCAAGCTGGTTAATCAGTTATTCGGTTAATCAATTACTCGAGTAATCAAGATTTTGATTACTCAAAACCATGATTAATCGAGTTACTTGAAATATGACTACTCAAAAAAAAATTAATTTTGCTCGTTAAAAGAGGTTGCTTTGGAAAATGCTTATTTTCTTTTTTATATTCTGTATATGAAAAAAATATGTATGTATGTATGTATTTCATTTTAATTTTTGAAAACAGATACGTTTTTTTCAAAGTATCAAGGAACTTCAACTGCTTTATATGTAAGCAAGGCGAATTAATATAAGGTGATAGCAGGAGAACAAAAACAAAAATTTACATGTATTTTGTTTTTGCATTGGCGGCATAAACTGTCAAAATCTGTAAGTGTGTGTGTGGAAATTCAAACAAAATTTTTCAATTTGATATTAGAAGCCGAAGAAGAAATCAGCTGATCTAGTAACATCACCTTATATAAATTCGCCTTGTATGTAAGTATGTAAAGATAACTTTGAAATGTTGATTACTCATTTTATTCATAATGTTGATTAATCATAAAGCAAATTACTCATTTTATTCATAATGTTGATTAATCATAAAGCAAATTACTCAAATATTTTTGTTTTTGGTTAATCAAAATCTTGATTACTCGAGTAACTGAACTTTTGAGTAATCATAATTTCCGATTAATCGAATAATTGAGTTATTTACTTTATGATTAATTAAAAATTAATTAATTAAAATTTTGAATAATCAATTAATCGCACAGCCGTAATCTATATATATAAATGTGAATGTCTGTTTGTTTATTACCTTATAACTTTTGAACCGCGACACGGAATCTCTCGAAACTTTGCACACTTATTTGTTTTTATCCCAGGGAAGGTTATAGGCATAGAGAAAAATCGGTGGTACTGGAAAAGGGGGCGTGGCACCATCCATACTAACTAAAATTTTCATGTTGTATATCTCTTAAAGTGTCGGCCGCTGTGGTGTAGTGGTAATCAGCGCGCGCTTCCACTTCGCAGCACCTGGGTTCAAGTCCTGGGCAAAGCAACATCGCAAAAAAATATAGGAAACAGTTTTTTTCTTAACAGCGGTCGTCCCTCGGCAGGCAATGGAAAACCTCCGATTGCATTTCCGACATGAAAATAGCAGAAACAATCGCCGTTCGGAGTCGGCGTAAAACTGTAGGTCGCTCCGCTTTGTGTGACAACATCAAGGCGCACGCCACAAATCGGAGGAGAAGCTCGGCCAAACACTAACATATGTGTAAGCCCCAATCTATTATTATTATATCTCTTAAAATATTTGTGGTAGAGTACTGGAGCTTGGTGCCGAGATAAATTAAATTAATTCCATACTCATGGGGAAAAATGGGCGTAATTGGAAAAGGGGGCGTGGCACCTCCCGTAGGCGTGAAATATTTTATCAGCTATAACTTCGGAACCCTAAGTCACATGAACTTGAAATTTGGTATGCAGACATATCTGTGATACATAGGTGCTTATAGCGGGGTATACATAATATGACCAACCGTACTTCTTTCGGAAGTACAGTACTTCATTTTTCGGTTTTGTACTTCGTACTTCGAAGTACGGTCAAATGTACTTCTTTGCGATATTTTGTACTTCAGGAGGGAGATTCTGTAACCAGTTATCGACAATTTTGCGATCGCTACCGTACTTTTTGACGCATGATATAAATTTTTTTGCGGCAAAAAGTGCGATAGCGATTCGAAAATTTTCGCTAACTGGTTACAGAATCTTCCCCCAGGTCCTGTACTTCTCCGATCTTCTGGACGATCGTCACATGGCCTGGGCAATAAATTCGTACAAACCATTAAAGTCACCGGGGACCGATGGCATCATACCTGCGCAGCTGCAAACGGCTCTGAAGGTGTCGTGTAACTGGTTGGATCCTATTTATGCGAACTGCGTGAGGACCGAGTACATCCCCAAGTCTTTGAGCGTAGTCAGTTTTGCGTTCTTCCCGAAGGTTGCAAGAGGCTCTCATGTTTCCCCTAGGGATTTTCGGCGGATATTGCAGACAGAATTGTCGCAGCACGAACTGCTATTAGGCTAAGGGAAACCGGGTCCTTTTGTGACATAAAAAAAAGGAAAAGAAGACGTTTCTCTGCTGCAGCAAATGTTTTTATAGGGCGTTTTAAAGCACGTTACCACTCAAGGGCTAGTGATGGGGGTTCTGACAGGCTATTGTGCGATTGGTATTCATGCGGAACCAGGAATTTCGACTGATCCTTTTGTTTCAGCTGTCAAGACGAAGATGAAATGGAATCATCTTCACACTTTCTTTTAGACTGTCCAACCTTCGTGAGGCTAAGATGGAAGCAGTTTGGCTCGAACTTCTGAACAAACACTGAGCTCTCAGGGATCGAAATTAGCCGCATTCGAAATTTCGTAATCGGCTCGCGGCGTTAAATTAACCCAACCTTACCTGTACTCCTTTGAGCTATGAAATAGTTGGTCACATTAGGTATACATAAATGAGTTTGTAAAAGAGGGCGTGGCACATTTCATAGGCGCGGAATTTTTAATCAGCCATAATTTCGGAACGATAAGTCACATAAACTTGAAATTTGGTATGTAGACATATCTATGGTACATAGGTGCTTATAGTAAGGTATGTTTATATAAATGAGTTTTTAAAAGGGGTCGTAGCGCATAACACAGGCGTTGAATTTTGTATCAGCCATAACTTCGGAACCTCAATTTGCATGGCCCCGTTTATTCTTTCTGATATGCCTTTCGAATTTACAGGCCTCAGTTTCCAGTTCGCTTAGCTTTTGCAATGACACTAAACAAGAATTCCTTAAAGCAAAACCCAAAACTTTATCGAAAATAAAATCTATGATAATTGCATTGGAAAATGCAATTAGTTAATAGAGGCTTTGAAGTATTAAAAACATGCTGTGAAATAATATTAGAGTTATTATTCCAAGGAAAATAGATAGCTAAAATTTTAATATTACAACATTGGTATTTCTACTATTCTATGCATATCGT
Source organism: Rhagoletis pomonella (assembly GCF_013731165.1). NCBI lineage: Eukaryota > Metazoa > Arthropoda > Insecta > Diptera > Tephritidae > Rhagoletis > Rhagoletis pomonella. The sequence continues at coordinate 101,493,146 of NW_023458555.1, read as the reverse complement.
CGTTAAAGTTGTAAAATATTATTTTTGTTGTTATTTAATTTTGGTTAGTTTTTTATAGTTCATTTTTTTAACAACATCCATATACAGCGTGGCGACAAATAACTGTTACCCAGGTTTTTTTTGAGATATAAAAGCGTCCTTTATCGATTTTGCGAAAAAAGTATTTTATTGTTAATTTTCCACAGATTTCACTTTAGTTGTATTAATTAGTTCTTAAATTTTAAACCTTATTTACATTTGCCAGCAGTGTAAACTTTGAGAGAAAAGTTCATTTGGCACGAAAGTCTTTTTCAGGTGTATTTTTTCTTAGGCTTTGTATAAAAAAAGTACAAAAAAGATAAAAACTGTATAAGGTTGGTCGAATGTATGGCCGTCCTAGTCACCAGTTCCGAGTCGTCTATTCCATTTTTGAGTATGAGGGTTTAGGTTGGTCAGAAGGGGGAGTTAAGGGACTCAAAATGGAGAAAATTAGCCTATGGATAAAGAAGATATGCAATAAATTAACTAAGACCTGTGTGCCAAATGAACTTTTCTCTCAAAGTTTACAAATGTAAATAAGGATTAAAGTTTAAAAACTACTTATTACATCTAAAGTAAAATCTGTGGAAAATTAACAATAAAATACTTTTTTCGTAAAATCTATAAAGGACTCTTTTATTTCTCAAAAAAACCTGGGTAACAGTTATTCGTCGCCACGCTGTAAATACAAGTTGAAAGGCAGTGTCACCCCATTGGGTATTTGCCGAAATTCGGTGGAAATCGTATCCTAATTGTGTGAATACCCAAATATTTTTCTTTATCCCAATCACGAAAAATAATTTGTTGAAATTTTTCAGTAGCAGATTGCTGTATTGTACCAATCTTTTGACTAAAAAGAAAAATAGTCTTTTTTTATTTTGTACCAATAGCCCAATATGAAAATATAAAAATCTGTACAAATGTATCAATGTACACTGCCTTAAAAATTTATGAAATTAAAAAAAAAACAACAACAAATTTTTGTAAAAAGTTCGAGTATTTTAGTTAGATTCTAAGTATGCAGTTTTGTAGACCACTGAATTCTAGTAGAATAAAGCAGGCCTTCCCAAAGTGGGTGACGGGGCTAGTGGCTTGAGTATACTAGTGGAGCGGGCAAATTCTTTAGACTTTCCATACACAACACAAGCGGTTTGATCAAACTTTAACATGGCGGACACAAAATCAAAAAATTTTGATTTTTATTAAAATTACCTTCAGCTCGTCAAACACATACACAACATAAATAGCTTGCAGCAAAGAGATATTTCGCTCTTAAGCGTAGTTCCCCAGTACGTTTTGTCAACGTAAAATTTAATCTGAAAATTTTCAGAAAAATAGCAGAAAACGTACCCTTTTCACAACCACTTCCGGTACTTTTGTAGACTTAATCCGCGTTTCATCCACTTTTCTTCCCGTTTTCGGATTAATTTTCGTAACAAGCGCAGCAGCTTCGCGCACGTGTATATATTACTTATTCTTTGGAACTTCACAATCACACTGTCAAAGAGCGAATCAACACGATTTTAGAGGCAGTCTTCTCGTGTTAGTGAGATACCCATTCGTAATTCAAAACGAAGAAGAACGAAGTACTTCAGAATTACGCCACTAGCGACGAAATTTTTAAAGCTATCGACAAATTTGTACAGAACAATGGTTTGAAATGGAGCAAGTGTTGCGGTGGTTGGAAAAACGAAAGAAGCGATGTCTAGGATGAAGCAAGAGGCAGAAAACGCCACGAGAAGTCACTTGTAGGATCTCTCGGTATTCCCTGGCAACTAGGAAGCGGCATCTTCCCTAGATTTAAAACCCGTATTGGATGACGCTGCGAAGATAACAGAGGCCTGCGAAACTAACATACATCTCTGGTTTTTTCTGGCACGTCGAGATTTTTTTTTATTGGTGACATGTTTATTTCAGAATTTCTAGCAATTTGCATGAAAACCCCATAAAGATACAAAGTAATCAGAAAAACGTGTGTAACTTCGAAGTTAACACTGCAAAAATTATTTTCTTAGCGTTAACGCGCATTACCAGCGTTAACTTGGAAGGTTTAGAAAAACCATTGTCGAATAATTTCCCAACATTGACTCTGAGAATGACTTCAGCTGGATAACAAACCCGTTTTCATGTGGCCAGAAAAGTAAACCTACTGAGATGACCAATTAAGCTTTTGAAAACCTTCTGGACATCAGTGAAGACAGCACTTTGATTATTAAATACTACGAAGGGAGCCAACAGAGTTCTGGATGCACGCAAGTGTATGTAGCAAACACTGCTGTTGGCAAGATTGCATTAAAAATACTAGTGACTTTTAGGCCCTTATTATGAGTTGCATTCGATTTTCGATCTTCGCTGGTTATCGAAGGTCGAACATCGAAAGTGAAAATATGAGCTATGCAACCGTGTCGAAATTTTCGTTGAGTATCGAGTTTTCTGTCGAACAGAATTTTGCTTTCGATGGTGTAGCGAAGTGTTAGAAAATTATGAAAAATATATGATTTTGCATTTGTTTTTGTTTTACTTTATAGCAGCTAGACACTAATTAAAATTTTTTTTTTTATTATTTTCATGCAGTTCTAACGTCGTGAATACTTGTAAAAGAAAATCCCAATACTCAGTTGTTTTCTGAGAACAAAATCGTAAGCGGTTTATAGTTTTAAAATATTTTAAATGGATTTGGCTCACAAACGCCTTTTTAGACAGTCGGAAGTTTTAATAAATCTGTAGACAAATTTCTTAAATATATTTTGTGTCAAAATATATTCGAAAGATTACATTTAAACCCTCTTACATATTTTCTACTCTTGGCCAGTTTACCAAGCTCCCATCCTCTGACGAATCGTTGAACCAGAACTCCGTTGTACTCACTTTTACCACGTTTTTATAAACTCGCTTTCTTTTTTATTTCATTTTAATTTGCAAATGATTTCAGGGTAAAATTGTCAAAGCTCCCAATAAACTTTAAGGAAATAATGAAATCATCAAAACAATTTCAGTCCTCACATTAAAGCTAAAGGAGCATAAAGTTTGTATTGTGTTTTCTTGTTTTCGTAGACATTTGAAGAGTAGGGGTGCCGCGAAATTTTTTTAGCACAACAAGGGTGCCGAGGTGAAAAAGGTTGGGAGCCCCTGGAATAAAGTATAAGTTTCAAATGGCTAAAGATTACGGTTGATTTTTTAGAATTTTTAAAAAAGCTCGAAATTTGTACGAAAGTTTGTTGAACTTTTTTTAATATTGCACAAAGTTGGAAACTTGAATTTACACATGGTTTTTATTTATTTTATTCAAAGTCAAGAAACAAATGTTCTTGCTGACTACTTATAAGTAAAGTACCATTATAAAAAATTGTATTTATTTAAAGTAAGAGTTTAGTTGTAACGAAAAACTCAGTTTAGAAACTGAGAGATCAAGTTCAACGGAATTAGAGATCTCGTTTAGTTCGCGAAGCGCACGAGCAATAGGGGCATTGCATGCATAGTTCGTTCGGAATCTGCATAAATAAAATGGATGGTTATTACGTAAGTGTCGAGTCGGAACAGAAAAGTTAATACTATGCAACAGATCGGAGCAGTCAGTCTCCCTAATAATAATAATACATTGGCGCTTACACATATGTTAGTGTTTGGCCGAGCTTCTCCTACGACTTGTGGCGTGCGCCTTGATATTTACGCCGACTCCGAACAGCGATTGTATTTTTTATGAGAAGCTGTTTTTTCATGGCAGAAATATACTCGCTGGTTTGCCATTGCCTGCCGACGGACGACCGCTGTTAAGAAAAAACCTTTTTTCTATATTTTTTGCGATGTTGCTTTGACCAGGGCTTGAACCCAGGTGCTGCGAAGTGGAAGCGCGCACTGCTTACCACTACACCACAGCGGCCGACAGTCTCCCAAATAATAACACTAATTTTGAAGGACAAAGACAAAATCGCTCTTCTGCTTTCCAGCGGCTTAACCTTTAACTATGGAGGCGAATTTTTTGGACACAGTCTATGACCTGGTGGTAAATTTTACCCCTTCGAATTTTAGTTAGAAATTTGAATACAAATTGGCCATTTTATAATTATTTTTTCTTTTAAACTAAGCTACTAGATTTTTAAGTTAAAATACATAAAAAATTTTCTTTTTTCTTTTAAAATCAACAAAAGTACCACTTTATTTCACAAGGCTTTTATTATTCACAAGAACGAAAACGTCACAGTAAACTTATAAAAAAAAAGTGTAAAATAAAAATTAATCTAAAGCTTAAGGGGCATCTTTCCACAGCATAAAATATATATTTACAAGTGAACAAATGTATGGTGTTTTTGAGTTCAATTTGAATTTAATTTAATTTTGGTTAATGAAAAGTATTACAATTTAGAGATTTAATAATAGTTTGATGTAAGATTAAAAGAGATTTAACATACATAAGTTGAATAGGAATGAATGTAAAGAATGAATGAGTGATTTGATATGAAAGTTTATAAAATGAATTTAGGAGTAGATTAAGTTGATACTTAGCAATGAGATGATAGGATGGACAAATGATTATATGTCGTCAGCGTTCCCACGATCTTGGGTACTCGGAAGTTATGATATTGGAAACTAAGTGTTCGATATACGAACGGTTGGATTGGTAATTCGATGCTCCCACGTTGATATTTGATGGTATGGTTGATCACACCGATGTCGCCTGATGTCTGGTAGATGTTGAAAAAAGGGACGTTGGAAATGCGCTTAGCGCATTCATACCCAGCATTGGATGCGTTGAAGAATAAAGCTGAGCAGGGATGCTTTCTTTAAGTAGGCGCAAGTCACTTAAACAACAAGAGATCATATTAAAAAAATGTACTTGTAAAAAATACAGGTCAACCTTCCTTGAAAGAAAAAGTTGCATAAACGTTGAGGAGTGGTCATTTTTATACCAGCATCAGCATTTCTCCGCCCACGCTACACCTTCCACAGCAAAAACGTAACTATCAATAACGACAACGAAATAAGGAGATACTGAGAGTATCAAGTTGCTGGAGCGCAACATAGGAGAGTAATTCAAAAAAATTTAAAGAGGGGGTAAATTTTACCACCACCTCCACAGTTAAAGGTTAAGTTTAATTAGTCGCAACCAGGACTCATAGGCCGGGCTGGGACTAGAAAATTGAAGTGAAGAAAGAGAAAAGTTTAGAAAAACTTTTTGCACACGTTCAATTCTTTCAATGGAGGATTGGTAGTAAGGACTCCAAATGAACGCAGCATATTCTAGTCTAGAACGAACGAAAGCAGTAAATAATAATTTGAAGGTATAAGGATCTGAAAAGTTTGAGCTATTTCTTATTATGAAACTTAAGACGGAATACGATTTGGAGATAATAAAGTTTATATGATTTGTAAACGTAAAACGCGAATCGAAAACAACGCCTAGATCTTTGATTTCCTCAACATGTTGGAAAACATTATCAGATATGCAATAAGATGTAGGCAACGCATTAACTAATTTAAAGAAGGTGAGCTTAAAGCATTTTTTGGTATTTAAAAATTGGTGATAAATACAGCACCACTTGATTAAATTATAAATATCGGCTTGAAGTCTATGCGAGTCAGCGAAGTTGGTAATGACAGAATATATTTTTAGGTCGTCGGTATATAAAAGAAATTTAGCGAAGGTAAAACAGCTACTAATATCGTTGATGAACAAGACGAAGAGCAGAGGGCCCAAGATCCGGGGTAGCGGATCCCAAGAGCACTCATCCCAGTTAACTTTGATTAAAGAGTTATTCACCCTTGAAAAGTCACACTTTGAGAAATTAAGAGCCATTGTCTCTTCACATTTACTGCCTGTAAATTCATAAAACTTTACGTTGAGGGCCACGGAAACATGATGCTTGTTTGTTGGCAAGATCGGCGAGTAACATTCCGAAATAGTAGCGTTGATATTATCACTAACAAAAACGAGATCTAAAATTCGGTTAAGCTGGTTTTTAAAACAATTCAATTGCACTAAGTTAAGACTTAAAATATTATCAACAAAGTAAGATTCGATCCCTGTATTAACATTCGTTGGTATAAGACCCCATTTTGACGGATTATTAGACCAGATAATATTTGGAAGATTGAAATCACCGTACACACATAGATGATTAGTTGTTAACACATTGTGAACCAAATATGAAATGTTGTCCGTATGAGTTTTATAAAGATGTATGAAGTCAATATATATGTATAAAGAGCCAAATTCAGAAGTACCTTTGATGGAAACACAAATTTGATCTAATATTGGGTCATTGTCGCTGAGCGGGACAACAAATGTATGAAGATAACGCCGAACTGCGATAGGAACACCACCACCGCGAGAAAATCCTGTACTATTGACATCCCGATTTTTCCTAAAAGCGTTGAGTAAGGTCGGATTGAAATATTCACTATCTAAAAAGTTTGCATTTAATCAAGTCTCCACGAAGATTATGACGTCAAAATCCGAAACTGAGGTAAGGATGAGAATTTAATAATGGGTCATTGTCGCTGAGCGAGACAACAAATGTATGAAGATAACGCCGAACTGCGATAAGAACACCACCACCGCAAGAAAATCCTGTACTATTGACATCCCGATCTTTCCGAAAAACGTTGAATAAGCTTGGATTGAAATATTCACTATCTAAAAAGTTTGCATTTAACCTAGTCTCCACGAAGATTATCACGTCAAAATCCGAAACTGAGCTACGGATGAGAACTTCGTTCGACTTTGTACGCAAGCCACCCATATTTTGAATGTTTATCTTCAAATTCTTGAACGCTGGCACGGATATTTTGGAAATGGCTGGGATTGCTCTTTGGGATGCCCTCGTCTTTGAAAAAACTGAAAGGGACGAACTGTAATATTGGTAGGCCAAAGCGCTGGGCCCAAAACCTTGTCATATTGAGATGCAATAACACCCAGTTTAAAATTTATCTTCGTAAGCGAGTCAATGACAGCATCCTTTTTGATGAGCTTAAAGCAAGAAATGCTAATTCTGTCGATTCCAGTATTTTTTTCCACGAAAGAAATTATATTTTCCTCAGACACATTTGGTTTAAAAGAAGACAATTGTAACCATTTTTTCGTATCAGCGAAATCTAATTCAGTACTGATACTGCGCCCAATAACAACGTTGCGTACATTATTTTCGTTTTTCTTCCTTTTGTTCCTCTTCGTGTGCATGGTGACCCACTGTGCTTGTCCACTTGATAACGAACCATTAGCACTGTTTATTTCAGTAGAGCCGGCGGCGGTGGCGGCTGCAGCAGCGTATGTGTCAGCAGAGGCAGCAGCTGCGTGGGAGAGACTACACCCAGGCATACAAGTAGTTGTCGACGTGTGATCCGTAGCAGTTGTTAAAGCTGGGGGAGTAACCATAGCAGAGTTAACAGAGTTAACACTGCGAGCGGAAGGTTGAGATCTCTCGCACGCAGCGTCTATGTTACACTCAGTCATACATGTATCTGACGAAGTATGATGCGTAGCAGTCGTTTAAACTGGGGTAGTAGCGATAACAGAGTTAGCACAGTGAGCGGAAGATTGAGATTTCTCACTCGCGACGATTTTGCAATTCGAGCGAAGATTTTTAACTTCGGTAGTGAGCACATTGATCGACTCCGCGAGCCCACAGTTTACTCTGCAATGAGTGTAACTCGGATTCAAGGTATTCCGTTTTGCTAATAAGCCGTTTATTATCATCCGCTAATGCATTGACTAAAGCAAAACACGAACATTCTCAATAATCTCACCAAACAATGATTACAGAGATATTGCTTGCTTAGCGTCAATTTGGTTGAACTTGCTGCCTGAACCTTTACACACTTGTAGAGACGGAGAGGATGAAAATGGCATTTTTAACTGATGATGAGCAGTAGCATTATTGCTGCGTTGTGAGCCTATTTGACTGCTTGAGGTAGCCGTGTTGTTAGACAAAGCAGCAACTACACTGTCCTCTGGAACGACGATAGGTGGTGGCGAACGTATGGAATCACGCCGAGCCCCAGCACAACCATTGCAGTGAAATGGTTTATCAGAATTGAGCAAGAACTCAACATCAGTTGGGTTCATATTTACACAAGCTAGGTGAAACAGGTTATTACACTTAGCACATTGTATTTTATGCTGTGTCCGCTCCACTTTTTGCCCACAAACACACGGCATTATGATATTATGCTCGACAAAATTCAGCGATTTGATTAGAGTCTCTATCTCGGTAACAGCAAGCCACAGTAGTGCACAAGCACATCAACATTTGCACATATGTTGGACGACGAGAATAATATAAAATACGAATTTTCAACTAGACAGAGAACGCGAACAGAAGGCTTGACTGCCAATGACTGATGAGGTTTTGTTAAAGAATGAACTATATTTTTATAAAAAAATTACCAAAATTAAATAACAAAAAAAATAATACGTTAAAACTTGACAAAAAGTGGTTCGGCTATAATTTTTTGATCACTGTATGTACTTTTTTTTATATATTTAATTGGACATGCACATTGTACATAAAGGAAGTACCCAGCAAAAACTTTGATTCTTTGGTAAGCGCTTAATTTTTGTATCGATGGAGTTACGCATTAC
>NW_023458555.1:101435265-101464550 GCF_013731165.1 Rhagoletis pomonella | reverse complement strand
AAATATTTTCAAAATAGTTCTTGAAAAAGGCCAATTTTTTGAACCACGTTTTTTATAGAGAATTAAGCATGGATTACGATGGTGTAATTTTAAGTCCCTAATTAACTGGTCTTCGCTATGGAAATCAACTTCAAAAAGTACAACTGTTTATAGCTAAGGACAATAATGACCATTTTATATATATTTATAATAAGGTATATATATATTTATAATAAGCTTTATAACGACGTCGGCCGCCGTGGTGTAGTGGTAAGCAGTGCACGCTTTCACTCATCAGCACCTGCGTTCAAACCCTGGTCAAAGCAACATCGCAAAAAATATAGAAAAAGGATTTTTCTTATCAGCGGTCGTCCCTCGGCAGGCAATGGCAAACCTCCGAGTGTATTTCTGCCATGAAAAACAGCTTCTCATAAAAATACAATCGCCGTTCGGAGTCAGCGTAAAACGGTAGGTCCATCCGCTTTGTGTGACAACATCAAGGCGCACGCCACAAGTCGGAGGAGAAGCTCGGCCAAACACTAACATATGTGTAAGCGCCAATCTATTATTATTATTATTTATAACGACGTTAAGATTAAGTCTCTACGATGAGCAGAACCCGAGATATAACGATTTGAAGAATGACATGATTAGTCAGAATGACGAAAAAATCCAAACTTTGACAGATCATATCTCCGAAGAATAAAAAAATTCCCTCGGATACTTATAGTAATAATAATAATAATAATCCCAACGGTTTTTACCCTCCATTCCCACCCATCCGCACGAGGGGCGCAGTCCGCATGACGAACGGAACCAATATTTTCAATTTTTGCGCCGAGTCACGGTAGGCAGGAGTTTGTTAAGTGTCGGGATCTAAAACTGTTCAGCTACAGAATTAAATTCATCAGCTGATTTTATGTCTTTATGTTAATAATTCATTTATTGGGAGAGGATAGTATCGCTTTCTTAATGATAAAAAGCGAATGAGATATATCAAATGTGCTGGAATGAGAGTTAAAATCCTGGCATAAGCAACGGAGTGGGTCATGTAATTCAAAATTAGTTAAGTTTTAAAAAATAGGGGATAAAAGAGTCTTGATACACAGGAGGGAACATTAAGGCTAACTTCACCTAGAAGAAGCGAACTTGAAATTGAGAATGTCAGTAATTTAACCATAAAAATTGTACCAAGCATTTCCCTGCGACTGACAAGCGTAGGACGATTTATAAGTTTTAATCGGCTCGTATAAGGCTTAAAGTAAAAAGTAGGAATTGTTTTTGAATTGATTCTATCTTGTCTGAGTAAATTTGATACCTTGGATTTCAAACCACCGAACCGTATTCCAGAATCGGTCTAACTAATGTAAACAGGGTTTTAGTGATATAAGGGTCACTAAATTCTTTTGACCATCGTTTCACAAATGCAAGTACACCTTTAGCCTTGTTGACTGTCACATTATTGTGAAGATTAAAATTAAGTTTCGGATCCGTTGTGATACCAAGTTCCACAAACTTGTATACCTGTTCCAAATTATGGTTATCTATTGTATAAGAAAGAAGTGGCGGAACAGCTCGTCGCGAGAAGCACATTACTTTACATTTTTCAAGATTTAGAGGCCTACGATTTACATAGCACCAGTTAGCCATGCTGTTTAAGTCTGCTTGTAGCAAATGCTTTTCTTTAGCTGATACCAAGGTACATTGAACAGGTAGTATCAGCTGATTTGATTTATTTTCAAATTATTTGGTCTCGAAAATGTCAAATATTTTTAAGTTTTTCTCACAAAAATTCTGAATTGTTAAAATCCATTTGCATGTGAATCCTTTTTCCATACAAAACAAGCGATTGAATAGCAGCTTTTGGAACGTTCGCCCAACTCAGCAGCACAACCGCTGATTACTGGGCCTTGCAAAGGATGGATCAATGCTTCGAGAAGCAAACAAATTTACTAGGAAAGAAAGTTGCATAAATTTTTATTTTTTCCCATTTTTTTTTTTTATTATTATAATTTTTTGTATTTCACATGGCACGCTTTGATTTAGAAGAAAAAATTCAGAACAGTTTTTGACACTTTCGATACCAGAAGCAACAACAAAATACACGCAAATGTTGTTTTTGCTCTACTGATACTACCTGTTTAATGTGCCTTGGCTGATACATACGATTTATAAAGTTTCACATCATCTGCGTACATTAAAATTTTTGAAAATTTTATATCTGTAGAAATATCTTTTATAAAAAGCAAGAACAGAATCGGGCCTAGGTGGCTACCTTGCGGGACTCCTGAAGTAACATCAATGATGCCAGAAATAGTATTTTTAAACATAACCCTTTGTGATCTATCATAGAGGTATGAAGAGATCCAACGTAGGAAATTAGGTTGAAGACCCAGAAGATCAAGTTTATAGATGAGCAACGAGTGGCACACTTTGTCAAATGTTTTACTGAAGTCATATATAACATCAAATTGCTTTTACTAAATGCTTTTGAGATATAGGATGTTAATTCAAGTAAATTTGTAGAAGTTGATTTGCCCTTGCAAAATCCATGTTGACTTATGAAATGCTAGAAGAGATAGAATGCGTCAACTGATTTGTTATAATTGCTCCAAATAATTAAGGAATTGCAGAAAGCTTAGCTATTCCCCGGTAGTTCTCCACTGAAGATCTGCTACCGCTTTTATGTGACGGGATTATGAACGATTCCTTCCATATAGTTGGAAAAACGCCCTCTTTAAGAGACAAATTAAATAACACTGTTAACGGCTCATAGAGATAATCAGCACAATTTATAAGAATACAAGTGGGGATCTGGTCAGGACCATAACTAAAAGACTGATTTGAGGACTTCAGGTAAACTAATACATCATCGGTAGTCATGACTGGGGTATGTATTGAGTTAACTGGACTTAGTTTAAAAGGATAGTCAAAGTATGCTTGGGAGTTGATGGAGTAATTGGATTTAAAAAACTAAGCGAACATGTTAAGAAATTGTTTGATTATCACTAGAGACGGTATTTTGATACTTCATGGTGGAAGGAACCCCGCGTACATTTCGCTTGGAGTTTACGAAAGCATTAAATGATTGGGGTTATATATTATACGTCGTTTGATTTTACACAAGTAAGCTTTTTAACACTTTTTGTTTAATTCGAAGAACTTGTGACGCAATAGTGAGTATTTTACATAGTATTAGTGTAAACCGGTTTTTTTGTGTAATCCAAAATAACGTGACTTTCTGTTTTTCAAATTTCTCAGTTCTTTAGTGAATCATAACTGTGTTTGTTCTTCAGGAACACACATGCGTTTAGGCACATACTTTTCAAATAATTGTTGTACAGTAAAATTAAAATGTGCAACGCTTTGCTCAACCTTTTCTTTGTATATAGGCCACGACAATTTAGACAATTCTTTAATCAGCTTTTTAAAGTTGGCTTTCGAAAAATCAAAGCGAATATTTGGTTCGTATGTTTGAATACCGCGATTTTGACCATCGTTTATAATTTCGTAAGATATCTCAATAGCAGGGTGGTAGACATCTTGGAGCAAAACTAGTGGGTCACATTTATTTACAGCGGACTTAGATGCATCATCAACTTAAACAAGATCTAATATTTTGTCAAACTTATTGCGAAGTACATTAACTTGATATAGGCAGAGTTCAGCCATCTCCTCTAAAAATACGTTGTTGCACGCACTAGACGAGAAAGGTACGATATCATTGTCAATGATGTTCCATGATATGCTTGGTAAATTAAAGTCACCCAACACAACCATTGAATCAGAGGGTTTAATCATTGAATTAATTGATTTCAGTAAAGAGACAATACACTTATGAGTCAGATCTGTGAGGAATATAGCATAGGGCTAATTAAGTAAATCCCCTTCCAACCTGTATACGAATGCATTTCAATTCTGCAGATTCAATGTGTGGAAGACTAACTTCTTCAGATGGTACTGAAGAGTCTACAGCAACGAGTACGCCACCGCCGATCCTGTCCTCCCGATCTTTTCTGTAGATATTATAACTATTTGAAAGAATCTCTGAATTAAAAATGTGAGGTTTGACACAAGTTTCAGTGAAAGAAATTATATTATAATTGCATTCAAGGCCATTAGGATATAAGTTCGTTAATTTAGTATTTAGGCCTCTTACGTTTTGATAATAAATACCTAAAGCAGTTTTTTGATTCAGTATTCTTGATTCCTTATTCTGACGGTGAATATTTGCTAAATTAGTATTTTTGTTGGGCCTATACTCGAATTCACGAACGAAAGCTCCGGAAGGCCAAAAATCAATACATACTAAGCAGCATGTCAAAATTTTTTCAATTTACGTCAATTTTAAATGAAGAAATATTTCTTTCATATTTACATAAAATAAAATTTTCTGGTACTTAAGTTGATAGTTTTAAATTTGGAGGTGATGTAAAACTTTATATCGTCTTCGGAACTATCCCTCGAAAATCTAGAGACAAATATAGAGTTCTTTGGGGGAACCACAACCAGTCTCCTAGTATTAGACTCGATTACCGGCGGAGGGGGTTGAGTAACTGAGTTACTAATTGAGGGTAGAGTAAGCGTTAGAGGATTAGATGACGGTGCCACAACTTCAACGGGGGAAGGGGAAGATACTTCAGGCTCGTTGTTATTAGAAGCGGAAGCAGACTTTATTATACATTCTTTTGAGGATGACGGCTCCGATGCCTATGGACATGGAGAAGAGAGGTTAATTAAGTCATTCGGAAGATTGTTCTGACGTGGAGCGATTAACCTTTCATTAGGCGGACTATGACGACGAATTTTTTTCGCCAAAGGTGTTGCGGATTTCTTCCATCTACAAATAAATTGAGTTTATTCATTATATGGAAGCCAATGCGACAAAGAAAATCTAAAAAATTAACGGTAATTCGTAGCCACTTGAAATTTGCGCATTATCAGACTAAAATTGAAGAGCTAAAAAACTGTGTACTCAAAAATATTCTAACACTTCCGAGAGTTTGAAATTTAGGTGAAAATTTGTTGCACTTTTTTGTAGTTTTCTACAAATTTTTAAACTTGGGTTTATATGGGGTTTATCTGAGAATGAACTATGTTTTAATTTAAAATTCTTAAAAATAAATAAATAAACATAAATGTCACACAATATCACTTAAAAATGGCGTGCTATAGATATGACCGATACTGTCTGTATGTATTAGTAATGTTAATCCCGGGATCCCGGCCTTTTTGAGGTCCCAAAAATCCCGGGATTTGCCAAAAATTCAGGATTTGTAATTTGCACTAATGGCAATAATAGAAACTAATTTTCTTGACCAGTATTGGCTATATTTCTTTTTTTATTTGATAATTAACATTTTTTTTATAAATGTCTAGCTCAGTGTGCACATAACACGGCGCGATAGTAAATTTTAAACATAAATATCAGTATATTCGCGAAACCATGGGCCAAATAATGTAAAATTGCGTTTTTAGTTTTTCACCATGACGTCAGTAATTCAAAAATGACGTAAAAAATCAGAGAAATGTTCTTAAAAATTAATGAGGAAATCCTGTAGAATTTAAACAGATTCAAGTTTTTGGTGCAGAAGGACTGGTAAGTATTGAAAATGTCCTTTTAAAATTTTATCCTTGAAATTTCGCAATATTTGTGTTTGAAAAAATTATATGTTAAGGACTCGATAAACTCGATAACATCCTAGGGATGGATAGTGGGGGGTTGAAATTCGATTTTTACCGAATTTCGAACATTGCCCAACCATTCGATTATTCGATTCGAAACTTGGTGGTACAAATTCGATTTAATTCGAATTTTTTCGAATTTTCAAATTTTTTTTTACTGGAAATTTAAAAGTTTCTTTGTAATGATAGCTCAAATCGGAAAAGAGACTCAATTGAACTTACATTAAAGTGACTAATTATCCGTATCTTAGCCTCACAACCAAAAATGAATACAAATAAGAAGTATTTTTTCTCAAAAAATTTTAGAGAAAAATCCAAAAATGTATACCATATATTTTTTTTTTGACTCAGTTAAAAAAATTAACAAAATGTGTATTGAAACTAATTTTTTGATTAATTTTTGCTTTACAAGAAGAAAGAAATTTGTAAGTATTTCACGTTACATACTTATACGTATGCATGTTTACACACATATTGATGTCAGGTTTAGTCAGAAAGATGAAAGTTGCAGAGTTTTTGCGAATAAAGCCGAAATTCGATTTTTTTATAAAAAAATTCGATTTTATCCGAATTTTAGCACCACATAGTTCGATTTCAAAAATTCGCTATTTTGGAGCTAAAATTCGATTAAAGTTCGAATCTCGAAGTTTCGAATATCGAGTTTACCCATCCCTATAACATCCTCTAATTTCGTCCTTCTAACTTTATAAGCTTAAAATGGTATCTATTCGTCCTCGTGAATCCAAAACTTGTTTATTAATTTTAAAGAAATTCCCTCTTGCTGGTACCCATATTTTTATTCTACATTGCATTGAATTTTTTAAATGATTTTTGGAAATAATCATAGCTTTGAAATTACAAAGTCCTTTAAAAAAGTCTTGACGTCAGAGAGAAAAAATAAAAACCCACTTTAAATAAAAAAGTAGGTTTCAGCCCCATTTATTAATTATTTATTTTATGGTAGGAGAGCTTCTCAGACCATATATAAGCAATTTTTTCGATTTAAGTTGTTGAAAAGTAATGAATATCTAAATCCCGGTACTAATCCCGGGATCCCGGGATTGTGATAATGACATCCCGAAAATCCCGGGATCGGAAAAAGCTGAAAAATTAACATCCCTAGTATGTATACAATATTTATACATACATATGTTCATTCTACAACTATGTGTTCATGTGAAAGAAATTTCGTCGATGATTCTGGGGGGTGGCAGCAGGAAAAATCATGGACCCCCGTAATGTACATATATAACATATGGGTATTTCCATACGTCGCATACGTGACAGTCGTACGTTTCAATGCGATACAAACCAGGAATACCATTTGTTTTCTTTAACTTTTTTGGGCCATTGTATAGCACATAATTAGCTCTATATTTAACCGAAAAATAAGAACAATCGAACTGCTTGGTCCTGAAATATAAGCATTTAAAGAGAGTGTCGTTACGTGACAAAAAATGGAAGTAGATTTTTTCTTTTCTTACAAAATCGCAAAACTCTGCGAATTGTGGATGGCTATTTTCATGAAGCTTAGTTTAATATGATTTGGAGCAATTCTAGTTGTTTTTAGAGTTTTTTGAATTAATGCAACTTGTTTCAATTTTCTTTTACAACCCCAAGTGTGAAACGTCACGTGACGCTACATTTCCATCGTTATATTTTTGTTAATATTGCTTTTAAATGAATTTTTAACGCAAATAAAACATGTATTTTATGTAGAATATACTTTATATTTTGACTTCAGCGCCAATTCAGGGTGAATTTGTTGGAAATCTATGACTTATTATGTTTCAACTACATACGCCAAATTCGAACCAAATCGGACCATAAATACGGTTTTTCGAAATACATATCTCAACCTTGGCGCCACCTAGGAAGACCATTTTACGCAAACATGATTCTACTTACATAGCCAGTATATATTAAGAAGCAGACAAATCGGCCCGTAAAGTCTTATGACTTTTATCTTTTTTGTCGTGGTGGACTTCCGATGGAAACACCCATATTTGTGTACATATGTATGCAAGAATAATAAATAATATAAAAAACTTCTTAATATACCACGCTTCTATAAATGGACTAAACAGTAGAAAAAATATTTCGCTGTCCCATAAAATTAATTTTGATAACTTTTGATTTTGAAATTTTGGAAAAATCACTCAGCCTTATCATGAGTTTCATTTTCCCCGAACCGGTTCACTTTTCACTTTTGGTTTCCAGGTTATATTATGGACGGATCACAAATTTTCGGGTGAATTTTTTTCAGGCGAAACTCAGGATAAGGCAGATTATAAACAATTTATGAGATTGAAAATGAAAAAAGTGGGGCGCATGTAATAGACTTGAATTGATATGAAAAGTACCTAATATACATATATATGTACATACATATGCATGTGGGTATATGGATATCGATCGCTTAAAATCGATGTCAAATATTGTCAATTAAATGTAATGGTTGGTATTGCACGTTTCCTCCACGTTTTTCATTTTCATTTCCATTCTCACGAATTGTTTTTAATGGCTTTTGCTAAAATTTCAAAATCAAAAGTTATCAAAATTAATTCTATGGGACAGCGAAATATTATTTTCAACTTTTTAATCAATTTATAGAAGCGTGGTATATTAAAAAGTTTTTATTTTATTTATTTTTCTATGTAAATCAAAAATTCTTGCATATGTACATAAATATATATGTACATCTCTATATATAAAAATAAATTGCTCCTCGTGTGTTATCGGATAACTCAAGAACGGCTCAACGGATTTGCTTCGTTTATATTTCATTTCGCGTATTTTTGTCTGTAGAAGGTTTGTAAAGAGAAAATTGGGAAAATGGTGCTTTCAGATATCTGCAATGTTATTTCACTGAGAATCTATAAAAAACCTAGTTCAGAAAGAAATTTCGGTAGCGTTGCCACCATTCGAAAAAAAAATCTTATTTGTAAAAATGGATTGTTTTCGTGTTTTATCGCATAACTCAAGAACGGCTCAAGGGATTTGCTTCGCGTTTGTCTCATTTTGTGTCTTTCTGTCTGCAGAATGAAAGTAAAGAAAAAATTGGAAAACTGGTGTTGCCACATATTTCAAATATCAAAAAAAAAAATTAAATTTACATAAGCCGCAATAATGTACTTTACTAAGAATGTATAAAGAAATTTAATACAAAAAAATTTGAATAGGGTCGTCACCACTCGAAAAAAATCTTTACATATAAAAATGAATTGCTGTTCGGGTGTTATCAAGCAAAGAGCATCATCCTGCTCTCCAGCAGTGATCAATGTGGACAACAACGCAGCTGCCGATACTAATACTTCGACGGCAACAAACAAAGAAGAAGAAAAACAAGCAAAAAATGCTACTGTTCAGACTGGGTTAGATAGCGCACACCCGAAAAAAATGGAAAACAAAGCCCAAAAAATAAAATTTTAATAGTAGTCACTTCAGGTCCTTCTACATCGGTGGAGAATAATCGTTTTAGTATTCTCGCTGATATGAATAATGATTCTAACCAAAAGGTAGTTAAGAAATACAAGCCTCCAGCTATTTATCTACGAGAACAAAGTTCTAATGCTCTGGTAGGTACTCTCTTAAAACTAGTAGGGAAAAATAATTTTCATGTGGTTCCTATTAAAAAGGGTAATATACACGAAGTGAAAATACAGGCTCAAAACGAAGATATTTTTCGTAAAATTACCAATGAGTTTGATAAGTGTAATAAATCTTATTACACCTATCAACTTAAAAGTAGTCGAGGACTAGAAGTTGTCATAAAAGGCATCAAGTCCAGTGTGAACTCACAAGAGATAGAAAATGCTCTTAGGAAAGAAGGTGTAAGGTGCGCAATGTTTTCAACATCAAAAACAAAAAAAACCCCTCAACCGATGTTCAAAATAGAGCTAGAACCTGACTTTCATAATTTGAAGAAAGGGGAAGTGCATCAAATATATCAATTGCGATATCTTCTACACCGTAAAATCTCCGTGGAAGAACCCCATAAGCGTAGAGGCCCTGTTCAATGTCATAACTGCCAGGAATTTGGTCACACACGTCGCTACTGCACCTTACCTGGTGTCTGTGTTATCTGTGGGGATCTACACACTTCTTAAGAATGTGTGAAACCAAAAATGGACCCAAAATCCAAAAAGTGCAGTAACTGCGGTGGAAATCACACTGCTAACTATAGAGGTTGTCCAGTTTATATCTAAATGAAAGAGAAAACAATTCCCAAAAATATTCCTATTAGGCATAACCCTATATCAGAACGCGCTAAGCCAATGTCTGCGCCAATGACTGTTAATAACTTTACTTCATTACTTCATATGCACAAATGCTCAAAAATACTCCTCCGACATAATATCTTTTTGATCAGAATAGTAGTAACCTAGAAGCTACTATAAACAACTTTATGAAAGTTATGCAGGAGCAAATGATGGCAATGCAAAGCATGGTACAAGATTTGATTAAAAATCAAAATCTATTATTCAAAGCATTTTAGCTAAACCATGAATAATGCCAAATTTGTTTTTGGAATGCGAACGGGATAACCCAGCATAAAAACGAACTATAAATTTTCCTAGAGCGATATCATGTAGACGTTTTGCTTGTATCTGAAACCCACCTTACGCAATATAATAACTTTCAAATTAATGGGTACAAATTCTATGATACTGAGCATCCACAAGGTAAAGCCCGAGGTGGAACAGCTATTCTCATTCGTAACAGGATAAAGCACTATGAATCAAGGCTTAAACAGACGGCAGCGTTGATCCGGATTAAATCGGACTTAATCCGGATCAACTGCGGTTAATTTCCGAGTTGATCCGGATCAATGCTGCCGTCTGTTTATGCTTTTAGAATCGCAAGGTGATGAGTTCATTCCTAACACTGTAATACACATTGATAACCACATAGGTGGCCTTACTGTATCTGCTATATACTGCCCTCCTCGTCATAACATAACAGAAAAACAATTTAATGACTTTTTCCTAAAGTTTGGCAGTAAGTTTATTGTAGCAGGAGATTACAATGCCAAACACACATTCTGGCGATCTAGATTGATTACAACAAAGAGTAGAAATCTATATAAAGTAATCCAGAACAGAGGGTTTGACGTCTTGTCTACTGGTAAGCCAACTTATTGGCCATCTGACCCCCCAAAAATACCCAATCTTATTGACTTTGGTGTAACAAAGGGTATTGCGCGACACCGAGTTAACACTGAAGCATTATTTGATCTCTCTTCAGATCATTCACTCTTCCTCATAACATTATCAACTTTCATTAATTATGAAGAAAAACAAAGAAATCTTACAAATAAGCACACAAACTGGTTAAAATACAAAAAGTATGTCAGTTCGCACATTGACCCGCAAAATCCTATTCGGACCAAGAATTATATCGACAGAGCAGCTGAAAATCTCACAGATATAATAGCTAAGGCCGCAGAAATTGCAAAACCAAATCCTTCTATTAAACATCGCAGTTCTTACTGCCCTGGCCTGCACACCCCAAATATTCTTAACTCAATAAGTAAAAAGCGCAAATTAAGAAGGGAATGGCAAAGAATTTGCTCTCCTAAGCTTAAACATTGCATTTTGTTGCAGGCGGAAGAAGAAAGAAGTACGCAGTCGATTCAGTTTTTTAATTTTATTGTGTACCCTTATAGACCGCGAAATTTCGTATAATAAAAACTCAATTTGTTTGTTTGTTGTAAATTGCATTTTAATTGTTTTTTACCGATGCATTTCGGTTGACAACTGAGCAACCATCATCAGCAGATATGGGCACTACCACAAACAAGCGTGAGCTAAAAGTGAGAATGTGTTAGTGTGCCTAATTCATTTTGCATGCTGTCGTGTTCTCATCGCTGCGCTCTCGCTTGTATACGTACACGCGACGCTTACGCTCTTTTAGCACCTGCTAACGCTCTGCCCATGCCTGATCATCAGCCAGCGTCAAATGAACACTAATCAAGACGACAAAAGTAGAATGGGCAATAGAAACATAATAGATGCTTACAATTATACATACATACATACATGTCCAAACAATTATATGGGTGAAAGAGCAAGTGACATTAGAATTGTAAACAAAGCGAGACAGTTGGAAGTTCTGTATAAACATATAAACAAACATTTAGTTTTTGATACAATTAAATAGAGGAGATTCAATTGCACCGGGTTCTAGATTCATTAATTTATTATTAATAGCGCTGAAAAGGGATTTATGGGCATCTAGTTTAGCTGGAGTTTTAACGTGTTTAATTAAACGAACGTTTTCTTCCATGGATATTGTGTTGTGTGGGCGAGAATTGTTTAGGTCAAATGCATGCGCGGCGATTGTCTTGCCCATCTTTTTCAGCCGTACAGCACGCAGGTGTTCCTCGATTCGAGCACGCAGCGCCCTCCTTGTTTGTCCAATGTATTTACAGCCGCAATGCGAACAAGTTACTTCGTATACTTTGATCTTCTATCGGCAACTTGTCTTTCGTTGAACCAAGCGCGAATCTTAGTTTATTGTTGTTTGTGTATACGATTTGCAAATTAGATTTTTCGAAGGTGTGTTTCAATGTGTAGGTGATGGCAGGAGCATAAGGTAAGGAAACGCCATGTAATTGGGATGATAGTGCGATGTTATTTTGTGAGAAGAGTGTGCTTTCTTTGTTGCGTCTTATTCTGTTCGAGTGTTTGATTATCAGCTGATCGATGAGTGAAGTATTGAAACCATTTATGTCTGCTATGTGTTTTATTTGCTGATATTCTCTCATATAGTTGTCTGTAGACAGTGCCAAAGAGCATTGAATTAAATGAAGCATTTTTTTGTTGGTATGTACAAAATGAATCGCTAGTTATATATCGGTCTGTTGATGTTGGTTTCCGATAAACGCCGAATTAAATTCTCTTCCCTTGCCGCTTAATTAGTACATCAAGGAAAGGAAGAGAATGTGTTGTTTTGTCTTCTTTTTCAAAAGTAAAACTAATACTCGGATAACGACTGTTTAAATTTTCCAGTATTTGATCGATGTCGGATATTTTTACAATAGCAAAAGTATCATCGACATATCGATGCCAAATATGGGGCAAAACAGTTGCGATTCAAAATTGCACATGAACGCTTCTGCTACGTATGGTGACAGACTGTTGTTATTGTAGTAAACGTCTCGGAATTGGAAGAAGTTGTGTTTCATGCTGCTGTTAATCGCTATAATGTATGCATTGAATTTATCCTCAGGTAAATAAATTTAATAGGTGTTCCTTGATCGCCTTAATAGCGATGTCGATTGGCATCGACGGGAAAAGCGCCTCAACGTCAAAAGAAATCATTTCATCATTCTCAATTTCAATGCCGCGTAATTTGTCCACAAAATCAAATGTGTGCAGTGGATCCTTCAGTCCTTGTCCGCTTCGAAACCGAACACTGAAGTATGCGAAGAGGCCCGTTCTTCGAGAAGAACCATTACGTACTCAGAACGGAAGCTGTGCAAGGAATGATGAGGATAAAGCAAACGCCTGTCATCTTTCACATGTCTTTAGACCCAATGAAGGCTCTCATTCTTCCAATATTTCAATACCCCCAGTAGCCTTACGCCAAATCCGCTTCGGGTTAAAAAGAAAGATTTAATTAACACCATTGCTCATGATATTAAGAATAAAGCGCCTGGTTACGATAGGATTACAGGTGAAATGATAAAGGAGCTTCCACAAACTACATTTTTTGTTACATATTTTTAATAACATGCTTAAGTTGGGGCACTTCCCCGACTTATGGAAACTTTCGGAAATAATTATGGTGCCAAAGCCAGGCAAATATCCGACGGTAGTAAGTTCATATCGGCCGATTAGCTTGATTTCTGTATCTGTATTTGAAAAACTTCTATTGAAAAACATACACCTTCATTAACAAGTAACCAAATAATACCACCACATCAGTTTGGTTTTCGCGAAAAACATGGCACTGTAGAACAAGTTCATAGAATTGTTTCTTGTATTAGAAAAGCCTTCGAAGGGAAGCAATACTGCACCGGTGTATTTCTGGGCATCTCTCAAGCTTTTCACAAAGTCTGGCATGATGGCCTTATATACAGCGTGGCGACGAATAACTGTTACCCAGGTTTTTTTGAGAAATAAAATGGTCCTTTATAGATTTTGCGAAAAAAGTAGTTTATTGTTAATTTTCCACAGATTTTACAATAGTTGTATTAGTTAGTTTTTAAATTTTAATTCTTATCTACATTTGCCAGCAGTGTAAAATTTGAGAGAAAAGTTAATTTGGCACGCAGGTCTTTTTCAGGTGTATTTTTTCTTAGGCTTTGTATAAAAAAAGTACAAAAAAGAAAAAAACTGTATAAGGTTGGTCGAATGAATTGCCGTCCTAGTCACCAGTTCCGAGTCTATTCGATTTTTGAGTATGGGGCCTTCTGTTGGACAGAAGGGGGAGTATAAGGGACTCAAAATGGGGAAAATTAGCCTATGGTTACAGAAGATATGGAATAAATTAACTGACGAGGACCTGCGTGCCAAATGAACTTTTCGTCGCCACGCTGTACAAACTAAAGTTTTCACTCCCTGCAAATACGCATGCAATTATGGAAAGTTTTCTGCTGGGGAGAAACTTCAGAGTAAGGCAGAATTCCTTTAGAACGGAAAGTCACCCAATATATGCAGGTGTCCCTCAAGGCAGTGTTCTACGACCCATATTGTACGTAATATACATTCGTGATTTGCCAACTGATGATAGTCTATCCTAAGAAATAGTGCAGACCCTAAAGAGGCTTCTTACAAGCTGCAAGAATATTTGCAAAAGTTAGAGCTATGGCTAGGTTCTTGGATGATAAAGGTTAACGAAAGCAAGTGTGTTCAGACAACATTTACTTTGAAGAAAGAAACTTGCCCACCACTATAACAACAAGGCTATACCACAAAAAGATAGTGTCAAATTCCTTGAGATGACACTAGATAGAAGACTCACCTGGAAAAAGCATAAAAAAACTAAATTTCTCAAGCGATGGGTCAATGGGTTATAGGACACAAATCTAAATTAAGTCTAGATAACAAGATTTTGCTTTTTAATATGATGATTAAACCATGTTGGGCATATGGAATCGGGCTTTGGAGCACAGCGTGCAATTCCATTTTGAACTGACTTCAAAGACTGCAGTCAAAAATTTTAAGCGCCATATGCGGGGCACCGTGGTACATAAAAAATACGAATATCCACAAAGATCTTAATATAAATACGGTGCATGAGGACATAAGAGTGGTAAGCACCAGTTACTCAGCACGGTTAATGAACCATCCAAATCGACTAGCGAGAGACCTTCTTAGCCCGAGATATGCAAGAAGACTAAAAAGAAAGGATTTCTCCGATATTGTCAAATGATGCGCAATATAATAAATTTTGATATCCCCAAAATATCAATTTCGGCTCTGGAACTCGTCCTTTCCGACCGACTACCCAACACCAGTGTCAGTGCGGCTCGGAAACTTGTCCTTTCCGACCGAACACAGCCTACTGGATTGTAATTACTTAAATATAGAGAAGCGAAGGCGCTGCGTGGAAACTAGTCGTCTCACCGTGCTGTGAAACTTCAGATCATTGGAGAATTTCAAGAACCTCATCACAAACATACACTTTCGTTAGGTTATTAAAGACGACAATGGAAATATGCCTTTTGACAACTACCAAACCGTAATATTAGCAGATAAATGTATCACTGGAAATCGTGAACGTGAATTGTTGGTGAAAATGTTGGACCAAAATATTTCAGTAAAAAAAAATTAATTTTGGGCTGGACGAAGTTCGACGGGTCTGCTAGTATGTTATATATGTACATATTAGGGTGATCCAAAAATACAAAGGAAAGTCACTTTTTTAATTTTTCCTGCTGGCACCCCCCAGAACTGAAGAATATCAGAAGCAAGGAGACACGTATTTTATTATTTTGAAATCGGTTAATATTTACCCATGCCGGTGGGGCTTTGAAGTTTTCCATGTATTTTACATTAAAAAAATACATATTTTTATACATACATATTTATAAATACATAATTAACAAAATAAATTTTTTGTAGAATTGCTATAAAATCGTTAAAAATAAATACTTTTTAATCGAGTAATACTATTTCCCCTCAGAAGTTAAAAAATTGTAATAAGTGTGTTTTACTAACTTATAATCCTATCTGTTATATACAAAAATTTGTTATTTTATGTTTTCATAACCACATCACGTATGAACAGCTCAATGGATATGTTTATTTTTATTTTTTTATCCCAACGGGACTGAAAGTTAGCTGCTTCCCAAAGGAGCAAGTACGGAGCAGTACAAAAGCAAAATAAAAAATAAATTTTTAAATTTCTAACAATGCTCAGAAATAAATATCATGAGTAGTAATATAAAATATTTTCTTTTGAAAAAAAAGAAAAAAAAAAACTTGTGCATAAGTACACTTAATAAAACCATCAAATGGTCTACAAAAACGCCATTCTTTTATTAAAACAAAAATATAATATAAAAATTAAAATTTTCATGCATCGGTTTTTAAATGCTTTAGTTGAAGCGCTCACCAAGGGCTTCTTTGGGAGCAGCAACGGAGCGCTTCTTTCTAATGACACACAATGGGCCGTATGAATAAAAACTAAGCAATTGCTTTTTCTTAAAATTTCATACCTTTTACTTCTATTTTGTTTGAATAAATTGAGTAAAAGACCTGAAATTTTAAGAAAAAGCAATTGCTTATTTTTATTCATACGGCCCAATGTTACAATACAATGAAGTATGAAATTAGGAAGGGAGCGCTTACTGCTGAATATGGAGCGCTGCAATAGAACTAATGGAGCGCTTCTGGCCCCGTTGGGATTCTACTCGATTATTTCTGTGAGTATGTGGTGAAAAATTTTTAAAAAAGTGTTGTCAGATATTTGAAAATTTAAAGTTATTTAAAGGCTCAATAAAATAATTAAGTTTCTTCATAAAAGCTAAAAGCGTTTGAAGAGATTTAAAAACATTTTCGTACGGAGTTGTTACCTTTCTAAGAGATGCTACGGTTATTAATATATTAAGCTTATTTACGGGTAACAAATGGAAGGTTTATGCACTCCCAGCAAGAGTTTTTGAAAACACGTACTTTAATTCACATATGCGGTTTTTCAAACCCTTTTTCGCTGTAGCGATTTTGCTTTTTTGGGAGTTTTTACTACTTTTTTTCAGTGTGTAATGCCGAATTTCCTCTAGACCATGATACAAAAACGAAGTTAGTTTCATTGTCACTTTTCGGGCGCCATATTAACTACCTGACAATTAAGCAGATTGTGACATTTCGTGCTGCCATACCTAGTCCTCAATAATCATTTATTTATTTAAAAAAGAAAAAATAAAAAAAAATAAAAGGAAATTTGTCTTCGATATGCGCAATAACGCAAATTGAAATTCATGATATGATAAATATTATAGTTATGAATGATAGGAGGTACTGCCGATTGAAGTGGCACTCAAAATCTGGAAGTAAGTAGTGCGTTAAGTGCAGCTTGGCCGTCATGTATACTCCTTGCGCTCCACCTATTTTCCACCACGTAGTCCATATCCTTGAGGATTGCAAACACCTCAGCCTGGAAGACCGAAGCATACTTGCCAAGAGAAAAGTTAATTTATCCCCATTAACTCCGATAAAGACCTCAGATCCTGACCCAATCAGTTTTGGAGCCATAAGTGAATATTCGAATATGTGTGATTTTTTTAAGGTTTTCCTCAGTATAGATTTGGAAAATTTTCCTCTCAGAGTCAGTTAATGTTTTATTTATGGCATTTAATGAAGATTAAACTTGCGTTTAGAAAAACCTTAACTTAACTTTTTAGTGATTGATTTTCATAATCTATGTTTATATTTTCCTATGGCATTTATAAAAATAGAGGAAAAGGAATCTAATTTCGAAGAACGCAGTGAGATTACACATCTCACCGGACGCCCTTGATCGTAGCTGCATGGGTAACGATGAGGTGGAATCATCCAACTGCCCGGGTGTGGTCTCCGGGTCTAACGTCAGCCGCCTACGTATTTCGTTCTCGGCACGCAATGATTCTCGCTTTAAAATTGCAGTTATTCTTCGCAGTAGTATCACAAAGGACCAATGCCTGCGGTCTAAGTGATTCCCTTGACCTGGGAAGCAAAAATGCTCTCCTAGCTCGATGTTGATAGCACAGCGGAATAAG
Organism: Rhagoletis pomonella; assembly: GCF_013731165.1. Taxonomy (NCBI): domain Eukaryota; kingdom Metazoa; phylum Arthropoda; class Insecta; order Diptera; family Tephritidae; genus Rhagoletis; species Rhagoletis pomonella. Next base: position 101,446,678 of record NW_023458555.1, on the reverse strand, counting down.
AAATTTGAGTTCTTTCCTATTTTGGATCAGCTTCAGCAGGTCCTTGAATTATGTCAATGGTGATTACTGACCACTAATACTGCTTCTACCACGTCTTCAGTTACAAAGTAAAATCAAAAAAGTGTTTGGCTACACACAATCAATTTAATTTCTCTTTTTGGAAACGAAAAAAATTCGTATAAATTTGATTAAAAATTGACAGAAAAATGTAAGTGATGCCATTAAAAAAGGGGAAAATGCTTATAGTTTTCATTTACTAATAATCGCTCAATTTTTGACTCTGAGAAGAATCGTCTATTAACATATTTAACGATCATTAGTAAATTGTTAATTAAGATTATTTAATAACTGTTTCTGAGTGCGGCTGTAAGTAACTTTAAAAAATATTGTATTAAATAATCTGTGCGTATGTATATAAAAAAATTTAATTTGATTTAATTACTGCCCTAATATAATATTCACATATTTATATATATATTTTTAACTTTTTATTTTTATTTATTGAATTTGCCCTGCCTAAGAGCCTAACAATAAGTTTTCGAATCTTAGGGCCATTTTCACCAACTCTGATTAACACTAATCGCCAGTTAAACATCGTTACCGACGGTACTGACTCCATCCATTTAGCATTGGGTCGGTAACGTCGGTAACAATGTTTAACTGGGGATAAGTGTTAACCAGAGATGGTGAAAACGGCCCTAAATCTATTCACTTAATTTACATTCCCTAGTTGGGATGAGTATTTTCTTAACTGGCCCTAAGAAAAGATTACGGGTAGGCTGGTAACATTCCTACGTAGTCTTGAGGTCCTGTTGGCACGCAATAAAGATCTTGCTAAATGATTTGGGTGCAATAAAAGCTTCGATACATATTTCGTCTTCCGTTGTTCTATTTCGGTTCGTACCTCTGGTATTCTCAAGTTGCGGTGAATGTTCTCATTTCGGATATACCAAAGTGCTCCGGTGATTGTTCGAAGGATTTTAGATTGCACACGACGAAGGATTTCGATGTTGCTGCTGCTGGCGTTTCCCCATAACTCACATCCCTAGGTCCATATCGGTTCTAAAACTGTATTGTAAAAAAACACTTTATACTCCAGACTCAGGGGTGAGCGAGAGTTAATAAGCCAGTGGAGAGAATTAGCCTTCAGCTTGAGATGAGTCCTTTTAGCCACTATGTGGTTTCGCCAAGTAAGTCGCCTGTCCAGATGGACCCCTAGGTAAGTGACATGATTGCTTTGTGGTATTTGTACGTTGTTCAATGTCAAGGACGGACAGATACTCTTATTCAGTGTAAATTTAACTTGCTTACATTTTTGCTCGTTAACCTTTATTCGCCAGTTTGCGAGCCAATTGTCGCAGTTGCTTGTAGAGGACACTTGGAGCGACTGATTATGGTAGTGACATCGGCAAAAGTGGACATTATCAGGCGGTCGTTTGTAGGAATATCCGCGGTGTATAAGACATACAGCATAGGGCCAAGGACACTGCCTTGTGGCACTCCAGCTTCGATTGCAAGGGCTTCAGAGATGGAGGTGTTACATCGAACTGCAAACTTTCGATTATAAATTTATGACTTAAGCAGTTTGTGTGTACTTTGTGGAAGTAGCATCTGTATTTTATACATAAGACCGTCTAGCCAGACGCGATCAAATGCTTGGGCGACGTCAAGGAATATTGCAGCGCAATATTCCCTCTTTTAAAACGCTGTTCGGATTTCGATTGTTATGTGATTTACTTGCTCGATTGTTCCATGTTCTTCCCTGAAGCCAAATTAGTGAAGTGGTATTATGTTTCGGGCTCGCAGATGTGGGGAGATGCGCAGCATAAGAAGTTTTTCGAATAATTTCGACTTACACGGTAGCACGCTGATGGGCCTATAGGAAGATGGCTGCGTTTTGTCCTTTCCTGGCTTTGGTATCATCACAATAGTCGACTTTTTCCATTAGTGAGGGAAATGGCAATGTTTTGTGATTGCGTTAAATAGCAAACAGATGCAGAGTACAGCACAATTTGGTAGCTCAATAATCATTTTTGGGGTCTTATTTGGTTGCAGTTGATCCTTAATTACTTTTGAAATTTCTTCAGGCACAAATTTCAGCGGCTCACATTTTGACATATTGGGTACGGGTGGTAGTTGAAAATCATTAGTTGCGGGGTTTGGCATAAAAACATTTTTTAGATGAGCAGCAAAGGCGTTTGCTTTTTCTGCGACACTCCGAGCCCATTTGCCATTATGGTCCCGAGCTGGCATTTCAGTCTCTATTGGCGCATTTAGATTTTAGTGTACTTTCCATAAAGAGTGCTTTGTGCTAGTCGGTGAGAGCTTTTGGATGTACCGGTACTGTGCGTACTGTTCCTCGTTCTTGAGGGCTCTCGTCAGTGCATGTGTGGCCGCCTTGAGCAGTTGTTTTGATGCTGGGGATCTATGAGTCTGCCACATCCGTCGTAGGCGTCGTTTTTCCAATACAAGCATTTCAATTTTCCTATTGGTTTAATTATATTTTTTATCTTGCACATAACCTTTCTGGTGTGGAAACGCTAGCGGCTGCTCTAAGTGTAGATTCAAGAGCGGCTATGGAGTTTTCAATATCGGTCGGCGTATCTTAAGTCTATAAGCGCACTGATATATTTTTTATACTTTAACCAATTTGTAGCCTTTGTCGTGAGCATATAGAGTGACTCTTTTTCTTGCGGCTGATGCCACAATGAAAAATACAGGTGAGTGGTCTGATGAGAGATCTGCAACTGATTCTGTACTAATAAGGCCGCGAGGAATTTTCCTTGTCACCGCAAAGTCAATCAAATCTGGCAACTTTTGCGGGTCTGCGGGCCAATATGTAGGCTTTCCAGGAGAAGCGTTGTTTCTTCTACATATAAGCGCGTTGTATAATTGCCTGCCTTTAGGGTTAGACAAGCGTGAGCCCCAGTGAGGGTGCTTCGCATTATAATCACCTGCAGCAAGGAAGCGCTCTCAGCGAACTGAAGAAATCCATAAACTTTTTTTCTATTATCGTGAAACGTGGGGACAATAAACCGCGGACAGCGTAATATTGCCTTGCTTTGTTTGTACGCCTATTGATGTTGCTTGCAGATGATTCTCGGCAACTCCAGTCAAATGATAGTGTTTAATCCGGTTGCTGACTAAAATACCAGTTCCGCCATGTGCTTTTCCATCTGGATGATTGGTGCAATAAAGGGTATATCCCGAAATGTCAAAATTATATCTATTAGTTAGGTGTGTTTCAGCAAGGAGCATTATGTAAATTTCCTTGTCTTTAAGAAATTTTGACAGCTCTAGTTTGTGACGAGGAATGCCATTTGCATGCCAGAGGGCTATTTTAAGTGAGGTTATTATCTTGCTTGCTGAGTAGCAAGCAGTTTGAGCAGCGTATTTTGATTTCGCATGAGTTCTTGCATTGTGTTTTGCATGAAAGTCATGAAATTCAGCATGTTTTGTTGCATCGACGCTATCAAAGCTTCGATAATGGATTGTTTGCCGTATTGTGCATGGGGATGCTGTTCTTGCGGCGCAACTTGAGGTGCAGTGTTTGTAGGGGCAGGGTTTTCTAAGCCTGATTTTAAGGCACTTGCAAACGAGACGCCATTGACAGTGTTTGATAGAACTGTTGGCGACGTGGCTCTTTTGGCGAAGAAAACGTCAGGATTCGTTTGGGAGGGTACAAAGGCATTCGATATATTATGAGTACGTACGGAAGCCACGCGTTGGTTGATCCGGTTTTTTAACTCCTTATAGACTGGACAGCCTCTGTAGTTTGCTGTGTGATTTCCACCGCAGTTACAACATTTTTTTTGCACACGGGTCTTCTTTGTTTGATGTGCAAGTGACAGAGACATGTAACTCTCCACAAGCTACGCACACTGAGCGAAGCGTGCCGTAAGACCTAGTATGACCATACTCCTGGCAGTTGGTGCATTGTACAGGGCCATTTCACTTATATTTATATATACATACAATATATTAACATATTTTCGTACATAATATATTGACATACATTCAAACGTTTTTATACATAAAAAGGCATCTGTTGTATAGTACACTCCGAGCACTCGCTCGTCGCTCCCTGCTAACGCGCTCATGAGAAACATTGGGCCGTATGCATAAAACCTTAGCAAATGCTTTTTCTTAAAATTTCAGAGCCTTTACTCGATTTATTCAAATAAATTTAAGTGAAAGTTATGAAATTTTAAGAAAAACCAATTGTTTAGTTTTTATGCATACGGCCCATTATGTTCTATTGTTGCTGTAGTGGCTACTAAACGCCGCTCGAGTCGGCTCATCCATCAACGTTGTCGTCTGTTTCAGCTAAGAGGAGGCCCAGGAAGTGCGCGACTTCAACATCGTATGTCCATAGGGACAGGGCCGTTATAGCTGGGCGGGGTTTGGCGGCATGCAAAAAGCTGCCGTGAGTCATGTGGCGACTCTCCGCATGCCGTGCACTGGTTTGGCACATCCTCGCTTATTCTGCTCAGGTATCAGCTTTTCCTGCTGTAATAGCCAAAGCGAAGTTGGGCTATTGGTCCGGGTCTCCCGAGGCAGACAAAGTTTTGTCCCGTTCACGTCAGTTGGTTGCGTGCCCAGAACGGCGTTCACAAGTCGAGAGAATCCTCCCTCCGGCAGCAGAATATGAAAATAGGACGCTTAGAACTAAACAAAATGAAAAAAATATTCACTATTGCAAAAACTGGATGAGCTACTCCGAAATCCGTGATGTCTTATAAATGGGGTTATGTCCTTATATCAAAAAACATTCATCTTGAACAATAAATAAAAAAAGATTTCCAACCTCATGAAGAATAAGCCGCTAAAGCGAATGGCGTACTTAGTTTTTTAATACAACCAACCAGAGTGTTACAAATACGTCCTAAAGTGACTATATGGTATTATTTTTCACGAATTTTCAAATTTATTTGTTAAGATTTTCCAGATAGTAGTAATTTTTCTAAAATTAAAATACCTTAGATTGTAGCTAATTTAATGTAGCTTTTAAAACAGTTAACAGATTTTGAATTGATTTATGTTTGAACTAGTAAATTAGGTTTAAGTAAAGCCATGTTGAGTACAATCAGGTCTGACATACTTTTCAATTTGTTGAAGTTTTTATCAATGTCGTTTGTATATGCTAAGTAGGGAAATACTTGCATGTGCGCCTTTACTATTTCAAAAAAATAAATAATCTCCGAAGATGCTAACCTGTAGCAGCAATGTCGAAGGGTAGGGGAAATGTTAATTTGGTGACAGGTAATAAGATCAACGGAAATAAGGTCAATTGACTTTATTTCGCACAATTACCTTTTTAAAAACGAAATAAAATCAATTGGCATTATTTCTCTTTCAAACATTAAGTTCGCTTAGCTTCGCACCGGCCCGCGTCAGCGCGCCACACCGCGCGCCACCACGTCACGCTACGCCCCGGCCCCCCCTTCCCCGTCTCCCGACGTGCTGTAACGCAGGTAGATTTATTTTTTGTATACGTTGAAATAAAATTTTTATATATTTTAAACATCGAGGGCTTATATTCAATAATACCCTCTATCTGCACACTTGAGATTCTGATATAAAAATCCACCTAAGCTTTAACTGTCATCAGTGATATTAATGCTACCTTATATAACGACAGGTAATAAGTCCCAGATGGTTTCTAAAATCACAAATTAGTTTTTGTGCAAATTGCAGATAGAGGGTGTTAATGAATTCAAGCCCTCGATATTTCACATTTTTATATTTGTAAGTTATTGGAAGCAGGGATGCCAACTTGGCTCAAACCGTGCCATTTGTTCCTATTTTACTTCAAATGACACTTAATTTTTCAATTTGGCACAAATGCCAAAATAGCACTTTTGTAAAAAAAATAACATTTCAATACATTTTTGTGAAATCCTTTGCGTGCACTTCTTTTTCTCAACTAAAATTTTCTAATTTATAAAGGCTATTCAACTGGTTTATCTTATTTTATCATTGCACTTTTGTTTTGAAAATGTGGCTTTATTTTATTGCTAAATGTGAATGATTAAAAGGAAAAGGAAAAGGAAAGATAGGAAAAGGCACTTTTATTTTTCTATTTGGCACATTTTGGCACTTTTTTTATCCTCAATATGGCACCTCATAACTAAGGAGAGTTGGCAGCCCTGATTGGAAGATTTCTGCTGTGTTTTGAGGCAACATCTTGTCTGCAGTAAAAAAGCATATAATTTGTGTTTGAAAGGTGTGTGAAAACCAATCAATTAACTTATATGATCTCTGTTCCGATATTAAATAATCAATAATTGTTTATACCCGCATTTTAGCACATTGGCTCGTTGAATGTGCCATATAATAAATAGTGCCGTCGTTCTCCTTAGCTGCTTTTAAATGACTGCTGGCGGAGACATGAATACAGTGTAGGAAACGGCTTTTTCTATAATTGTTTCCTTATAGAAAGGTTGGTTTCTCTTTTCCACCTTAGACATCCCGAATTTGTTCAAAATATGCTAATTTAAAACACAGAATTCTTTCAGTGCTCCTCCGGGGTTTTTGGACATGGACTGTATCTTCAATTTAATAGTGTTCGCTTTATTTTTGTGGAAACGAAAAATGTTTTGCAAGTTATGGATCATTTCTCCACTCTTTCTTCAAATATTTCTCGTATTCCAGCTGTGCGCAGGCGTTTAGTTTTCGCATCGTGTTTTTACATATTCGTAATTTAAATTTTTTTTAATAGAACCAATTGGTGGTAGTTCATGATTGTGTGTGGATTAATATCACAACACTGAGGATTTGGCAAAAACCTTTTTCATCTATTAAAAAACAACACTTACGGGGCAATGTTTATTGTAAGAACAATACTTGTTTCTGTGAATCGACATACTTTAAGCATTGTTGACGCTATTTCCATTTGAATGAGGAAATAGCGTCAATGACTTTATTTCCAAATTTTTGTTGACTTTATTTCGCTTTTGAAAAGGTAATATTGTCATTTTACTTTATTTCGCACCAGGGTGGGAAATAAAGTCAATTGACCTTATTTCCATTGACCTTATTACCTGTCACCGTTAATTTAAATTTAGATTCTCTATGTTCCGTTCGTTTGTCAAATCTGTCTTTTTAATGTTAGCATATTCAGAGTAGAAATTGGTCACGTCATGTTTCACTACTGACTTTAACTTAGTGGCGACGCCTAAACGCGAACAAACGTTAAAATTAATTCCACTTTTCTCTATGTGTATTAAATTAATGAAACTTACCGGTGCATGGAATTAAATGCAGTTTCCCCCGAGGTATGGCTTGAGGTCAAACTTAAAATATAGGCTCCATTTTACCACAGGAAAATATCTGGAAAATATTTGAAAGTATTTGCGGTGGAGTACTGTAATTCGGCACGGTTGTATATGAAATTTGTTCCACGCTCACGTAGTAAACTGAAGGTTATTGGAAAAATGGGCGTATCATATAGAGTTGCCTTTTTTTGCCTTTTTTAAGATATTTGCCTTTTTTTGCCTTTTCTACCTTTAAAAAAGTGATTATAGCATTTACAATTTTTTTTTAAGATTAAAAAATATAGACATGCGCATGCGGCTTATAGAAGCGCAGGGACCTCTTGCCAAATTGGTGTTGGAAAAATTCAAAGGCGTTTTCTCAGCTAACGTAGGCTTGGAGACAATAAGGGGTGTGGATAAAATTATAAAGGGCGAGGAAAACGCCCTTATTCCTGATAATATGAACGTTTCAAACGTTCCATATTTAAATTGGGGTCCACTTGTATCAACTTACGTCGAGCGCACATTTAGTACATTCAAGGCTTTTCTTCGCGAAAATCGAATGAAAATGCTGCCAGAAAACTTCAAAATGCATCTTGTGGTTCAATGTTACTACAACTATACAGATTAAAGTTTTATGAGTTAGAAACTCGAAAGGATAAAATAGTCAAAGGTTCAAAGTACAAATTTTTCATATATTGAAACTAGTTCATACTGGCATGTTCCAGAAAAGTAGTAGAATGAAAATGAAGTGAAAATCAAAAATAAAACTTTTCATTTTTGATGTTCTAGAAAAGTAGCAATTTGCTGGTTCATTTTTAAAATTTGATGTTCGGAAAAACGGAATTCAGAAGTATAGGGTAAAATGTAGAACACCCAAATGTGAAATTGAAGTATTTTTAAACAACTTTCACTCCAAAAAAGAATGCAGAACATGCCTGATAGTTTTTCTCTTTTTACTTGTGATATAAACATTTCTAAAATAAATGTATTTCTTGATTGTTCTTCGTATTTTCTGTCTTTTTTTAGTGCCTTATTTTGCTTTTTTTTGCAATACCTAGTGCCTTTTCCTGCCTTTTTCGCTATTTTGTTTTGCCTTCGTTTGCCTTTTTTTTGTAATACCTAGTGCCTTTTCCTGCCTTTTTCGCTATTTTATTTTGCCTTTTCCAGCCTATTTCGTTACTTTATTTTGCCTTTTTTTATAGGTTTTTAGGTCCTAAAAATCCGTTCCCTGCTTATTAATACTATTATAAATGTGAATGTTTGTATTTCTGTTACTCAATCACGTAAAGGGGCTGAACGGATTGGAATATTTGGCCCTGATAGCTGTATTAGGGACTGACCTATTCGAAAAAATTGTATTTAGGGTCCGGTTTTCTTGAAATTGCACGTATGCATATTACAGATATAAAGAGAAATCAACCTACCAAAAATGGACACGATAGGTGGTACCGAAGCAATTATCAGTCGTAAATATAGATAAAGTATTCCACAGCACGGCAGTTTCATCCACGCCTGCTTTGGCTTTTAAATTTTGTGATGAAGTTTGTCAAGTTGGAAAGTGGTTTTCAACATGGCTTCACTTGAACCTAATTTACTAGTTAAAATATAATTCGATTCAAAATCTGTTCACTTCCTTAAAAACTACATTAAATTGGCTACCCTTTTAGGTATTTTAATTTTGGAAATTTGATTTCGTTAGGTTCTTTGCGTCCTATTTTCATATTCTGCTGCTGGAGATGGGATCTGAAATACTTTAGCAAAATAAGGCCTCTAATGTATATATGTATGTATGTTTGTTAGGAGCAAATCTTGCAATAAATTTTTGATCAACTTCCCGATGACCTAGAGTCTTGAAACTTCACAGTTGGCTCAGAACCCGATGACAATGCAGTACGAAAGATAAGTTAATCGGATAGGTGGCGCAGGAGTCAAGATATTTGAAAAACTCGTATTCATAGTCTGATTTGGTTCATATTTAGAACGTATATTAACTACATGAAGAGGAATAACTCCACTAAAAGTTTTGCGTATAGGTGGCGCACGAGTCGATATATTTGGTAAACCAGTATTTATGGTCCGATTTCGTTTATATTTAGAAAGCTTGCTTTCAAAATATTCGTTTTTACAATTAACTTATATGATACATATAATACACAAAAACCACACAAAAAAAAAGAGTATCGGTTACGTTTTGTTAGCAATTTTGAAGTTTGTTTTCACTTATAAAGACAATGAGAAAATGGCCCTTAGTCACGTTAAATTTCTACTAACTACACCTTTAATCTTTTAAGTGTCTTAGTTCGTGAATACCATATCAATTTGCTGGTCTTATCATGCATACACATACATATGCATATGTAAAATAATCTGTAAATATTGCTGTAATTAAACTTAATACGGGCGTAGATTTTTGTTTGCATTGCATTGGATTCTTACACTTAATTTAACAACGTTGTAGGAGAAAATTTTTATTTATGTGCTAATGTGCATTTAAGTAGATCACGATAAAAGAATTTACCGTTGCAGAAGTTGTTTTCATGTAAGTATTTTTAGCAATCTTTAACTAAATTCTGTTAAAGACATTTCTTTCTGATGGTGACATCTACATAGGTACACGATATCGAACAGAAAGTATCGATATGGTACTCATTTAAAGTATCGCTTTAAAAATATCGGGTACCCATTAATATCGGAATAAAAATACTCGATATTCCAAATATCGATACCAAAGTTCAAAAAATGTATATGAATATAGGTCTCGTATATAGGCCGATGTGGTGCAATGATTAGAAGTGCTCAAGACTTGAAAATGAAAAATAGCTTCCCATTAAAACAAAATCGCCGTTCAAAGTCGACATAAAACTGTAGGGACCCCTTTTGTGCCACAACATTAATAGGCCGAACACAATGAAAACGACGAGCTATGGACCATAGCTGTCAAATTATTTTAACACGTACTACTTATGTAGATAATTATTTTGGCGCCGACCGGGCTACGCGATGACTGTGGTTGTGGCCAGATTAGATCTATTTCTTTTTTTCCAGCGACAGATAAGGTTCTTCCTCTTCTTTTATGTCAAACTCGTACAAATTCATGATGTCGCCGACGCATTCAAAAAAATCATGTCGCCATCGAGCGTTTAGACAATGAATATAACAAATTGGAAGCTGTGGCCCGTAGCTCGTCGTTTTTAATGTGTTCAGAACTTAAGGCGCACTTTGCAAATCGGAGAAGAATCTCTGTCAAACACTAATATTGTGTAACAACACCTAGAGATTGAGGTGTTGTCTTAAAACACCGAGGTCGAGGGTTCAAATTCCACCACATGCAATCCTAACTATATTACACATTTCTGCTCTTCAAAGCCCAATTTATATCGGGAAGAATTGTTAATAACATTATCCTTGTAATGTGAGTTTATTACATTCGATACGATACTAGGATTCTGGTACTCGATTCCAAAAAATATCATTTTAAAACTATCGAGTAGAAAATATCGGTATCGAATGCCAAAAGTATCGATATGGTATCGTATCGTATCGAAATTCGTGTCCCTACTTCTACATATATGCTATAACGTACCATAGGGATACTAGCTATACATATACATATGCATAGTGGCGAAACGAACGAAATTAATGGGGTACAACCGGCTCGCGGCTAACCCACTTTTTATTGCTTTCACATAAAAATGTTTTATTAAACGCGCAGTATAAAACGCTATAAGTGACATTTTGTGTCTGCTGGAAAAATTGTGGGGAAACTGAAGCGAAATTTAGATTCATGCGATAAAGCAAACGTGGAAAAGTTTGCTATGAATATAAATAATTTTAATAATTTTTTAGTTTTTTCTAGTGACGTTGTTTTTGGTACAAAAATTGTTTGATTTAAAGCGGATTTAATTACAATTGAATGGGCTAGAATCATAAGGATCTAAGTGACATTTTTGAAAATATAAGTTATACCCATATTTGTATAGTTAAACATATGTAGTTATTTTTTTCCATCTGTAGTAAACATTCTTTGAATTAGTTAATTAACCTGCATTCATTTAGGCAAGAATAATTTCAAATGCATTTACCCAGAATTTACAATAAGTAATCAACTATATTCAACAATTTTTATTGAGCTCGAGGCCGTTTTTTAATGAAAG
>NW_023458555.1:101427261-101435255 GCF_013731165.1 Rhagoletis pomonella | reverse complement strand
TAATTAGAAAAAATGGTAGAAGTGATAGCTATTGCTATTGAATATAGTTGTTATAAGGCCATAAAATAACAAAAAAAAACAAATAACTTAAGGCACGAGCACAGTACCGCCTAAGTGGGCAAAAATCGAAAAATTCGTTGTCTGCACTGTGAACGTGTTTGGGATTTTTGTTAAGGTAATTTATCCACTAAAAACGATTAAATAGAAATTTCCCTATGAAATGGATAATATGCCGCCAGGAAACCACTAAAGTCGACAAATTTTATGCTAATAATATTAATAAGAGCATAGCCGTGCGTAAGCTCTTCACCGAAACAAATGTCGAAAATATATTCTTTGATATAAAATGTTGGTTTGACGTTTTTTATTTCCATATAGATGGTAGAGAGCTACAGGATTAAAATTATATTGGAATAAAATTACACACGGGGTGTCCCTGCGGTACTCCAGAAAAACAATTTTTTTTTGTATGAATAAAAAATATATGTAAAAATATGTTATTTTTTAATATTTTATTCAATAGTACGGGTTTTTGGCTTTCGAAAGAAGAGATAACAACCTCCTAATTTTTTTTTTTTTTAAGTAAACAATGCATTACTAATGCTAATGCATAAAATCATTATTTAATTTTTTGCCAGTGCCATAAGATCTGCACGATTCGTTCTATTTTTAAAAATGAAGTGTCAGATTAAAAAGATTGACCTGTAGACAATAGAGGCTTTTTTTTAAAGAGTTGCCACCTGTTAAAAATTAAATTCAAATTTTTTAATGAGTTAAATAAATTATTAAGAGATGGGTATCAATCGAAATGTGTAAGAAAAGGTTTTGTTTCTTAACTACATGTAGAGGGTTGCAACTAGAGTCCGACCGATTACTCGGCATCGGCATCAACATCGGCTAGTATCGGCACAAAATTGAGCATCGGCATCGGCTTTTTTTGCCGATTCTTTGCCGATTATTTGGAATTTCTTTTCATATGTTCACGTGAAGCGACAGACAACAGCCAACATGAAAAAACATTTGCAGACAGCTCACAAAAACGCTTTTTTCATACAAAAGTATGTTCGACAAATTTCTTTTATATGGAGGACGCTGCCAGCAAAAAAAAATTGCTAAAAATTAACTAGATTTTATAGCAGCTTGAAACTTGCACTTCATTATACTAGAATTAAATGGCCTACAAAACTGCATTCCAAAATTCTGATTAAAAAGTTTGAAATTTTGGTGAAAATATGTGGAATTTTTCTAATTTTTATACAAAGTTTGAAATCTGAATTTATATGGTGTTTATTGTATACCAGCTAGACTTTTATAAAAAAATAAAAAACATTAAATAAACAAAAGACAAATACCAAATGCCACAACCGGTCAAAATATCGCAATTCTTTTATTTTGTAGACCACTATATGTAGCAGCATATAAGGGGCTGTCCATATAATACGTAAGACCTTTGTGGGGGAGGGCGGGTCTCGAATTTTCTTACTTTTTCTTATATGGGGGGAGGGGGCGTCCCGTAGATTCTTACGTAATATTATTTTTCTTGTATTCTTATTCAAAATTGTTCTTTATAAAATACGAAAATTCACCCAATTAAAGTATTAAATTGCATTGAAATGATAAATATACATTAAATACGGAGGATATTACAATTTTTTAAATTTTTTTCTTTAATTTTTCTATTTTTCTAAAAAAAAAAACACATTCATGCAAATATCAAAATGTATTGATATGACATGTTGCGGTCCAATGCGGGGTAATCTTCGAGATATTCTTCAAACCGGTTTTTGTCCACCACCTATTCCTCTTCGTTGTCAATCAATGTTGACAGTACCTTCTCCGACAGAAGTACAAGAAAATGATCATTTCATACCATTATTGCTAAGAATGGCACTGAAAGTGACTATTCCGTGCACTTACAAAAGTATACCTTATGATTTTGTTTGTCCCTCAGTGAATGACCAACTAGAGGAGAGAATATGCCATGTATGTGGTAAGTACTTTGCATCAAAGAAGGCAATAAGCATTCACAAAAAGCTTCACTTGATCTTTTCTGAGCCTCAGCGTCGAAGAGCAAAGAGGATAATTTCACGACGCGGGCGAGAGCTCATATGTGTCTTCACAGAAAATGAAACAGAGGATATTATTGAGTGGGTGAATCAAGAAGAAATTTGAGTGGACTGTGAAAATGAAATACCTTTGAGTGGAAAAGAAGTACGTAATATCCCTGTGGCTACTCCTCTTTCAGATTAGCTGGCTGGACCGTGGACCAAAGAAACCGGCAACAAAGAATGACTAATATAACTATGTAATGAAGTTTTTAAGACTGACTAGGCATACATCCTATATTTGTTTGATGGAAATATATAGTATTTTCTAATGTTTAATTGAAAAAACATGTCTAGGGGATTTTTAATCTTACGTAAGATCTTAACACCTTCTTAAATGATCTTAAATGTATGTATTAGCCTTAAACAGCATCCTTATTGTAACATCACAAATTTGTAGGATATTTTTCTGGAGATTTTTACTCCACACTTTATTATACTCAATTTTAATGAGCTACGAAAGTGCCACCAAATTTGTTTTCTAACGGTTCTGATAAAAAAGCTTGAAATTGTGGTGAAAATTTTGCAGAATCAATTCTCATAGTTTTTGCACTAAGTCGGGAAATTTGTCTTTATACGGTTTTTGTGAGGAAAAGGCTTTACTTAAAAAAAAGAATAAACATTAAATAACAAAAAAATCTTTAATTTTTTATAAAAATATGGTTAATTCTACAACAAAAAAAAAACCAAAATCAAAGTTCCAAACCTTGTGCAAAATTAAAGAAATTTCATTCAAATATTGCTCTTTTTATTTACGCTCTCTAGAAAAAGGTTGAGTATGCATTTTTTCAACCCATTCAATTTTAGTATAAGAAACTGCAAGTATGAGGAAGCTAGGACTTACGATTGATTTTTAGGAATTTTTTTGTTGAAGGTGTCGCACATTTTTTCCATTTAAAAAAATTATCGAACATTATTTTATATAGAGAAAATTAGCGACGCCTTCAACAAAACAAATTGCTAAAAATCAATGGTAAGTCCCAGCTACCTCAAACTTGCACTTTGTTATACTAAAATTGAATGGGCTAAAAAACTGCATACTCAACTTTTTTCTAGAGAGCGTAAATAACAAGTACAATATTTGAATGAAATTTTGCAGAATTTTCTTTAATTTTGCACAAGGTTTGGAACTTTGATTTTTGGGGTTATTTTGTATAATCCTCCACATTTTTATAAAAAATTAGCGAAAAATAAAATATTTAAAAAATAGTTACCCGTATTGTAAAAAATTCGCTGTACCTAAACTTTATTGACTGACTGTACATATGTAAATGCCACAAGAACCCAAAGTTTAAACTTCAAACTGCACTTACAGTGAAAGTATGAAAGCTATCCAAAAACAAATTGCATTTTTGAATTTAGCGTCTTCAATTTTACTAAGAAGCGAATTTTCATTTAAATCCATCTATAATTCTATTTTTTCCCACATTTCATATGGGAAGAACTGTGCGGAGGTCGTTTTTAATGAAAATTTTTGTGGAAAAAAACGATTTACATTTTGGTAGAAGTTATACAGCCCTGTTCTACAATTCGATTCCGATAAAATTTTTCGAAATGGATTGGTGTTCTTGAGTTCGATTCCGACAAAATTTTTTCGATTTGAAAAGTTTTCACTTGGCTAGTCGGAATGAAAAGTAATTGGATAACTAAACCCAACTATATACGCTTAACAGTGGTCGTCCCTCGGCAGGCAATGGCAAACCTCCGAGTGCATTTCTGCAATGAAAAACAGCTTCTCATAAAAATACAATCGCCGTTCGGAGTCGGTGTAAAACTGTAGGTCCCTCCGCTT
The DNA here is from genome assembly GCF_013731165.1 of Rhagoletis pomonella. Classification (NCBI taxonomy): domain Eukaryota; kingdom Metazoa; phylum Arthropoda; class Insecta; order Diptera; family Tephritidae; genus Rhagoletis; species Rhagoletis pomonella. The sequence goes on along the minus strand of NW_023458555.1, from coordinate 101,431,358 downwards.
TGTGTGACAACATCAAGGCCCACGCCACAAATCGGAGGAGAAGCTCGGCCAAATACTAACATACCCAAGTAAAAGAATTATATGTGCAATATGTTGTAACGGCATTAATTGTAGCTTTTTTGTTGTAAATTTGTTGTTAAAAGAAAACATTTTTAGCTTTCGTTTTTTAAGAAAAATATGTCATGTATTGCACCATACACCTAGTCGATAGAATTGAGATATCCAATATGTTACTATGCCATTAATTCTATCTTTTGTCTTAAAAATTTGTTGAAAAAAGAAAAAATTTTAGCTTTCGTTTTCCAGGAAAAAATTGAGATGGCCGTTTTTCGAACAAAATTTAGTATGTATTATTAACTTGACACCATGCCCTATTGACGATTAAATTGAGATAACTAAAATAAATGTTACCACGCTAGCTTCTTTATTACGAATTCGTTGTGGAAAGAAAAAATATGTAGCTTTCGGTTTTTAAGAAAAAATGGCGTGCTAACTTCTATAGAATTGAAAATGTTACAACGGAATCGGGCCTAGGTGTCTATAGAATTGAAAATGTTACAACGGAATTAATTGTAGCTTTTTTGTTGCAAATTTCATTGGGATTGAATAAATTTGTAGCTTAGTTAGTACTACATACCATTTTTTCTTAAAAAACGAAAGCAACAAGTTTTTTTCTTTTCACAATAAATTCGTAAAAAAGAAGCTACAATTAATGCCGTTGTAAAATTTTTGTTATCTTGATTTAATACGGCAATAACGCAAAATTTGCTTTATTTCACTTTTAAATGGAAAATAATACCAACATCTTAGTTTTGTTTTATTTCCAACAAAGGTTGGAAATGAAAAAAAATGTGTCTTATTTGTCCGTTTAGTGACAGAAGAAAAAAGAACTTTGTTTATTCCAAAAATACAATCAAACCAAAAATGTGATGTTAGACTTTTCATAAGTAAAAATATTTTGTGAATATTACTTTCTTCATATGAATTATATCACATTTTTTGTTTAATTCAAGGCCTATCAAACAGGTTTAGAGCATTTGAGCAAAAACAACATTTGCCTGTATTTTGTTGTTGCTTCTGGTATCGAAGGTGCCAAAAACTGTTCTGATTTTTTTCTTCTACATCAAAGCGTGCCATGCGAAATACAAAAAGGTAAAAAATTTAAATTGAAAAAATGAAAATTGTTGCAGCTTTTTTTCTTAGTAAATTGGTTCGCTTCTCGAAGCATTGATCCACCATCCTGTGCCAGGCCCAGTAATCAGCGGTTGTGCTGCTGAGTTGGGCGAGTTTTCCAAAAGCTGCTATTTAATCGCTGGTTTTGTATGGAAAATGTTTCACATGCAAATAGATTTTAACAATTTAGAGCGTGTGTGAATCGGTAACAAAGTTCGCGGCGAGTAAATTTTTGACAACTATGAGGTGAATAAAATTTCAGTAGCTCATGAGGCTAGTGAAATTTTTGACAAATGCATAGAAAATTTTGACAATCGCAAAGATTGTTGATGTGTGTAATTTTTCGTTAAATAAAAGCTTAAATTGACGGATTGCAATCAACGACGGTAGATGTTTTCTTAAAATATTAATTTCACTTTAATTTGTAAAATTTTATTCCGCATTAATCTGCGGTTATCAAAAATTTACTGCTGTCAAAAAATATTTCATTTCACACAGCAGATTGGCAAAACGGTTTCACCGTAGTAAAAATTTTATTCAACGGCTTTCCCCATAGAACTTTGTTACCGATTCACAACGCCCTTAGAATTTTTTGAGAAGAAATGTAAAATATTTGACATTTTCGAGAACAAATAATTTGAAAAAAATCAAATCAGCTGCTATACTGATATTACCTGTTCAATGTGCCTTGGTTTAATTGTATTTTTGGAATAAACAAAGTTCTTTTCCTTCTGTCAGTAAACTGTGTTTTTTTTACAAATAGTATAAATAAGCAATGGGAAATAAGGCAAAATTTGTTTTATTTCCAACCTTTGTTGGAAAAAAAGCAACACTCAGATTTTGGTATTATTTCCCATTTAAAAGTGAAATAAAGCAAATTTTGCGTTATTGCCGTTTGTGTTATTTCAAGTGACGTATGTTATATAACCCCAAAACATTTTATGATTTCCTAAACTCCAAGTGAAATGTACGTGGGTTTCCTTCCGCCATGAAGTATCAAAATTCCGCCTCTAGTGATAACCAAACAATTTCTAACAAGTTCGCTCAGTTTTTTAAATCCAATTATTCCATTAACCCCCAAGCATACTTTGACTATCCTTCTAAACTAAGTGCAATTAACTCAATACATAACCTAATAATATCTCCCGATGAGGTTTTAGCTTACCTGAAGTCCTTAAAGCAGTCGTTTAGTTATGGTCCTGACCAGATCCCCACCTGTTTTATTATAAATTGTGCAGATTATCTCCTTGAACCGTTAACAGCCTTATTTAATTTCTCTCTTAAAGAAGGCATCTTTCCAACTGTATGGAAGGAATCGTTCATAACCCCACTACATAAAAGCGGTAGCAGGTCCTCGGTGGAGAACTATCGGGGCATAGCTAAGCTCTCTGCAATTCCTAAATTATTTGAAGCAATTACTACAAATCAGTTGATGCACCCTATCTCCTCTACCATTTCATACTGTCAACATGGGTTTTGCAAAGGCAAATCAACTTCAACAAATTTTCTTGAGTTCACAACCTATATCTCAAAAGCGTTTAGTGAAAACAAAAATGTGGATGTTATATATACCGACTTCCGAAAAGCATTTGACAAAGTATGTCACTCGTTGCTCATCTAGAAACTTGATCTTCTTGGTCTTCAACCTAATTTTCTACGTTGGATCTCTTCATACCCCTATGGGCCAATTTCACAGTGCGAAGTTAACTCAGAAACGGCAGTTGACTAGAGATTTTCAGTACAAAAATATGTAGTTAACTGCCGACTCTGAGTTAACTAACACTGTGAAATTGGCCCTATGATAGATCAAAAAAGTAATGTTTAAAAATGCTATTTCTGACGTCATTGATGTTACTTCGGGAGTCCCGCAGGTTAGCCACCTAGGCTCGATTCTCTTCTTGATTTTTATAAATAACTAGCAGACCCGGCGAACTTCGTCCCGCCCAAAATTAATTTTTTTATTGAAATATTTGGTCCAACGCTTTCGCCAGCAACTCAAGTTCATGTTTGGTTTTGTGGTCGACAGAAGGCATATCCCCATTGCCGTCTTAAATAACCTGACGAAAGCGTTATACCGGGAAGAAGTCCTTGCGGCTCGATAGTGAATCGTCCTTCAATCTGTATAGTATAGTTGGTGGCAATTTACAAACTGGTGAGTGTCATTGATCCACATTCTGTTTAGTCACCGTAAAGCAAGGACCGCAATGGTTCTGATGGTTGATTTAACGGGAGTAATTTAACTTTGATCCCTGGTGCTTCCGAATCGACGATTTTTAGCAATAACTCGGTTCCAGCGCCACTAAAAGTTATCATTAAAATCGTTTCGGTCGTTTAGGAGGAGTTAAGCCACCAGAATAAGCCTTTTACATACTGACACTCTTCGGCATTTTTTCCCATACAAAAAAACTCTCACGCATTCGTTAAACGGAGAAAATGCGCAACATCATCAGCGAAAAAAATTCTTAAAAATCAACGGTATCTTATAGCCATTAAAAACTTGCATTTTATGATACTGAAATTGAGTGAACTACAAAACTGCATACTCAAAATTTGGTACAAAAAAATTTATTACGAAAAAGAAAAAAAAACACTGTATTCTGGGTGTATATATTTACAGATAGGTAAAAGTTTCAATATGTTTGGAAAGCACCACTTCCCTTTTCCAGTAGCCCCAAAATCTCTATACAAATTTCCAGGACATTACCACAAATACTTTCAGAGATATACGGTATGAAAAATTCGATATGCATGGGTGATGGCACGCTCCCTTTATATATCCAAAGTCTGCAGTAGGTGTTCAAAATTTCAAAAAATCGGTACAACCGTTCGCGAGATCACCTCTTATAAAAAGAAGGAGCTTCTCTTTATATATTAGTGTAGGTAACACAGGGCAACACCGATTTTGATGCGGCAAATGTTGAAGC
>NW_023458555.1:101371589-101417261 GCF_013731165.1 Rhagoletis pomonella | reverse complement strand
GGGTTTCAACCCCTTTTTTCTCGAAAACGTGACGTGATGGGAAGTTTAGGACCCCAGATTCGTGTTCAGCACGAAAAATCCGTTCGGAAACACCAGGTCCCGTCTTATTCGCAAAACCCTTGTAGACCAGTGTTACTCACCTTTCAATTTTTATTTAACTAAATCACCTAAATTATTTCTTAACAAGTAAAAAAGTCTAAGTTCGGGCGGAGCCGAACATTAAATACTCGGCGGAAGTATTCAATATAGTTTTTTCACCTTTGCGAAAACTACCGCTACATGGTAAGCAGTGGTGGTTTTACGTCTATTTCAAACATGTTCGATAGAATGTTCAATTAGATATAATGAGATAAACTTATATGGATATGTGTGGGCGGCACCACCCATTTTGCAAAATTCCATAATAATGTTACTTCTTTTCACGGGATTGTTGTTATTATCAATTTTTGGTAAATTTAGCTTCCTTAAATTTCGAAATATCAAAGTTTCAAACATTTCACGTTATATAAAAGTGGGCGTAATTTTAGTCAGATTTCAAAACTTTCAACGTTTTGCCTTTATATGGCAACCACAATAATTATACCGAGTTTGGTACACACTGATCGAGCGGTTACCGAGATACACATATGTATGTGGTTATAAGTGGGCGTGGTGACGCCCATTTTCCAACCTTTTATTATAAACCTATTTTTGGCTAAAGAATTATTGCAAAAATCAATTTTGAATAAATTAGCTTCAGTATTTACTGATTTATAGAAGCTTTCGTATTTCTCTAAATTACCGTTATATGGGATGTGGGCATGGTTATTATCCGATTTTTTAAATTCTAAGCCGTTTGGTATGTTTTGTGAAGGCCGACAACTGTGCCAAGTTTGGGAGAAATTGGTGGAGCGGTTCCCAAGATATACACATGTAATCATATGTGGGTGTGGTTATGCCCATTTTCTAAAAATTTATAGTGTTCTTATTTTTCGCCTAAAAATTATTGTAAATAGTAATTTTGAGTGAATAAGCTTAAGCAGCTACTAAAATATCGCAGTTTTCGTATTTCTCAAAACTACCTTTATATGAGAGGTGGGCGTGGTTATCTTCCGATTTTGCCCCTTTTTTAATTTCAATTTCAAATTCCGTCCAACGCCCAAAAGAAGTACACATACCAAGTTTCGTTAAGATATCTCAATTTGTACTCGAGTTATCGTGTGCACAGACGGACGGACGGGCGGACAGACAGTCACCGCTTAATCGATTTCTTTTTTCATTCTGATCATTTATGTATATACATATTTGTCTATGTCTATCTCGATTCGTTTTGCCTGTTACAAACAACCGTTATGTGAACAAATTTATAATACCCTTGTGCACAAATGCGCTCGGGTATAAAAATACTTGACATCCGCATTCGCATTCGCATCCGCAGATGTTAGCGTTTAAACATCCGCATCCGCATTCGCATCCGCGGATGTCTAAAATTCCACATTCGCAACATCCCTGGTACATATATATATATACATACATACATATGTACAGTAGCGTGGGCCGAAAAACTGCTTTTTCAGAATTTTGATTGGTAATAGCTATTATTATGCTTTAAAAAAAATCTTTGTAAAATTTGGTATTTTCTGGTCAATATCCCAGGCTCGCCCAAGTCCATCAAAGTTCAATATGCTAAAAAAATAAAAATTAATAAATAAATTAATTAATAAATTTTTTTACTAAAATTGCAATTATCTTCGAAAGTATTCGTCCTTCATAATTTGGTATATGGACCTTTTTTGTAGAGAATCCAAGTTAGCTACGAAAAAAAAAATTTGGTACTTGAACTTTGATGGACTTGGGCGAGCCTAGGATATTGACCAATAATTTTCACATTTCACAGCTTTTTTTAGAGCACAATGAACCATATTTTTGCTATTACCAATCGAAATTCCAAAAAAAGCGGTTTTTCGGCCCACGCTAATGTACAGGCAGCCGTACACACAGAACTTATTGGTTAAAGGGGGCTGCAAGGGGGGAATACCCCTCTAGACCCATATTTGGACACAGTCTCAGCAGACAGGGGCGCGACCCGTTTGAGCCTGCCTCACATCCGAACACCCCTGCCTGCTTACGATACCGCGTGCGGGCGCTGAAAGGGGCGAACTACTCCCTGCAGCGCCTAGCGACCAGGAATACATACGGACAGCGTTGCCAAGCTGACGCCCTTTTGACGATTTTTGGTTCTCATGACGTCGGGACGATCTCGGCACATAAATTACGTTGTTCACTCCCTTTATACCTTTTATAGCTAAATTTTCACTACCTACAATTACACTGTACGACAAAATCAACTTTTTTTCTGGGTATTGGACCAAACCAATTTTTTTAAGAGATTAAGACATAGGTAAAACATGGATTTCTCCGTTTTTCGAAGTTAGCCTCCGAAATCGAGATATCGGCTTTCGAAAGTCGAAATAGGACCTTTGGTAAAAAATTATATTTAATTATTGCATGTAAATAACTAAAAACCTAAAAATATAAACGTAGTCCTCCTGTTACCCTTATTTAAACGGTATATAACTTTTTTGTGCAAACTTATATTACAGGGGCTATAAGGGGTCAAAGTTCCGGTCTTCGAAAAATTAAATTCCTTAAATTGCAAACAATTTTGAACTGATTTTTAAAAAATTTACATCGTTGTGAAGGCGATTAAACTCCCTTTCTTCCGATATGTATATTTGTATAATTCGTATATAAAAGTTTTAGGAAAAACACATTTAAATGAAAAAATACCTTTTTTGTATAAAAATAAAAATATTTTAAACAAAAAAATTACTAACAGTTTTTTAAAAAATTATGTCGTTGTAAATAAGATTAACAGCCGTATTCTAACAAAGTCACAAACTTTAGCTCATCACTGCTGTGATTTCTACCGCGCCTCAGAGCTTGCCGCTGCAAAAAATATGCCGCTACAATTCAATATTTTAAAATTTTGTGTATTTTTCTAGCACTCAAAATCGAATTTTTTGTGACACATTTCTCGGCGCACTTGAAATCACAACAGTGATGAGCTAAGTTTTGTGACTCTGTTAGAATAGAGGGGTAAATCCCCTTTCTTCTGATTCACATATAAAAATTTGAGAAAAAAAAATAGGTTTTATACAAAAAAAAATTATATTCAACGTTTTTTAATGAGCTTGAGCCCGGTTTTAATGAAAAACTTATAGTGGAAAAGCAACAATAATGTGAAAAAATGGTAGAAGTGATAGCTATTTCGGAAATCACCACATTTCCTCATCAGACTTCTTTCAGTAGGATTCGAACCGACGACCGACGATCCCACTGTTCGAATCCTACTGAAAGAAGTCTGATGAGGATATGTGGTGATTTCCGAAATAGCTATCACTTCCACCATTTTATCACATTATTGTTGCTTTTCCACAATAAGTTTTTCATTAAAAACGGCGTCAAGCTCATTAAAAATTGTTAAATATAATTGCTATAAGGCCATAAAATAACACAAAAGAACAAAAAATTACTAACCGATTTTTAAAGGGTTGGTAGCGTTGTAAAGGCGATTAACCCCCCTCTCTTCTGCATATTTGTATGCATATTTGTATACTTCGTGTATAAGAATTAAAAAAAAAAGTAAGAAACTCTTAAGTTCGGGCGGAGCCTAACATTAAATACCCGGCGCAAGTATTAAATATATGTTTTTCACCTTTCCGAATGCTACCGCTACTTGGTAAGCCGGGGTGTATCAATTTTGAGTAAATAAGCGTCCTTAAATTTCGAAATATTGAAGTTTCAAGCATTTACCGTTATATGAAAAGCGGCCGTAATTTTAGTCCGATTTCAACAATCAACGCTTTGCTTTTATGTGGAAAGCACAATAACCATACCAAGTTTGGTACAAATTGGTAGAACGGTTACCGAGATACATATATGTGATCATAGGGGGGCGGTGCCACGTCCAGGCATCAACTTGCATGCATCAATTTTTGATTAAATTAGCTTTAGAATTTACTGATTTATCGAAGATTTTGTATTTCTCTAAATTATCGCTATATGGGATGTGGGCGTGGTTATTGTCCGATTTTACAAATTTTCGGCTATTTGGTATGCTGTACCGAGGCTAAAAACTGTGCCAAGATTGGAAGAAATTGGTGGTGCGGTTACAAAGATATAGACATGTAACCATAAGTGGGCGTGGCTACGCCCATTTTCCAAAAATTTATAATATTCTTATTTTTCGTTTGAAAATTATTGTAAATATCAATCTTGAGTGAATTATCTTCAGTAGTTACTAAAGTATCGCAGTTTCCGTATTTCTGGAAATTACCGTTATATGGGAAGTGGGCGTGGTTACAGTCCAATTTTGCCCATTTTCAATACCAACCTACCTTGGATAAATGAAAACCTACATACCAAATTTCGTTGAGACATCTCAATTTTTGCTCGAGCTATCGTGTACACGGACGGACAGACAGACATGGCTTAATCGACTCTCTATTCATTATGATTATTTATGTATACATTTGTCTAAAGGGTGAACACACCAAAACTGCGACACTTAGAAATTACTACCAGAAACAAACTAGCAGGCTTTGAAATTATTTTTTTTTGTATTATATAACTTTGAAGTTTAGATGTTATTAAAATGTTAAAATATTAGTTATTATCCATATGCAAGTGATCGGTATTTTCATCGCACACGCGCCATCATGTTCTGCACGACTGCATCATCGACTTTACGCGATGCGCACAACTACTTTGTTTTGCACTCTTCAATATTTTTCACTGTTTCACCTGTTTTCTGCAAGATTTCTTTGACAATTGACCAATATTCCCCAATAGGACGTGGCTCTGGGCTATTGGGTGGATTGCAGTCGTGAGGTACAAAATTGATGTTATTTGCATTATACCACGGCAATGTGTCCTTGGCATAGTGGCAGCTTCCCACGTCCGCCTAGAACAGTCGCCTACTCCTTATCTGTTGATAAATGACAGAAGACGCCTTTTGAGGCACTCATCCCAATAAACTTGATCATTCATTGTCCCGGATGGGAAAAAAGGGCTGCTACGGCCACAGGATCAAATAGCTTGCCAAACCATGTGGTTTTTTGGAAATTTGGACTTCATTTTCAGCTTACAACTTTCAGGGGCATCTTGACGACTTGCACCAGTATAAAAATCTTGACCTGCAATATATTTTGAATTTTTATAGCAGTAGGTTTCGCAGTCCATAACAATGCAGTTGTATTTTTTAATTTAGAATTCATACAACTTCCGAATGCGGGATTTCGCTGTAATATTCTACTTTGCGCCTCGGTCTGGCGCTGTTTGAGCTGTAGAACCTTTCCGCTTTACCTTTTGTACGAAAAATCTGCGATCTGCGTACGGATTTTGCAACATAACGCGACAAAATCTTCGGATTTCACGAAAACGCACTGAGGACCTTCCGAGCACTGTTTTTATCACTTTGACCATGCTAACCCCCGCTCCCTGGTTTTCTCGTAACTGCCAGGCCTTATTTGTACCGATTAAAACCCTGCAAACTGTCGAATAGTGCAATCTTTAATTTTTTAGCAATTTTACGTGTACTTAAGGCCGGATCATTTATAAACTCGTGCAAAATGGTTTGTCTCGTTTCTAACTCGGTTGCCATTTTTAACTCAACTAGGAATCAAATTCAAATGGAATTTCTTCTACGTCCAACTAAGGTCATGTAGTCAGCCTATGGTATTTGAATTTCAAAGTATTGAATTCGTTTTGGGTAAGTTATAAGCTTCCCAAAGTGTCCCAGTTTTGTGTGTTCACCCTTTATATCTATCTCGATTCGTTTTGGCTGTTACAAACAAGTGTGCACAAGTGCGCTCGGGTATAAAAAACATATTTAAAGGAAAAAATACCTTTTTCAATAAAAAAGAGCAAGTATTTTAGAGAAAAAAATACTAACAGATTTTTTAAAAAATTTGTATCGCTGTAAAGGCAATTAAACCCCTTTCTTCTGAAATGCATATTTGTATACTTCGTATGTAAAAATTTGAGAAAAACCACATTTAAATGAAAAAATTACTTTTTTAATAAAAAAAAAATATTTATACAAAAAAATTACCAATTGATTTTTAAACAACGTTGTTAACGTTATAAAGGCGATTAACCCCCTATCTTCTGATATACATATTTGTATACTTCGTATCTAAAAATTTGAGAAAGATACTTAAAAGGAAAAAATACCATTTTTTTCTTATAAAAAATATTTTAACCAAAAAAATTACTAATTAGTTATACAACTGAATACTTTATTTAAGGAAAACAGAAAATTACCTTTAATTTTTATATTTAACCTGTTATGTTAAAAATAAAAAACCATGGTGTTTTTATATTTTTATATGCTTTAGACTTCTGTTACATAAACTTTTGCTTTATTTTTAACAGGGCTGTCGGTGAACAAGAACGAAATAATGCTTAAAACACTGTTAATTATTTGTTTTATTTAAATACGGTATTCAATTGTATCACTAATTAGTAATTTTTCTGTAATTTTTTTTTAAATGGTATTTTTTTCTTTTAAGTGTTTTTTCTCAAATTTTTATTCACGAAGCATACAAATATGCACATTAGACGAAAGGGGGTTTAATCGCCTTAACAACGATGCCAATTTAAAAAAAAAAACGCTGAGAAATTCCTTTGCTTAAAATATTTTTTTATAAAAAAAATTATTTTTTTCCTTTTAAGTGTTTTTTCTCAAATTTCTATTCACGAAGTATACAAATGTGCATCTAAGAAGAAAGGGGGCTTAATTTCCTTTATAACAATACCAATTTTTATACCCGAGCGCACTTGTGCACAAAGGTATTATAACTTTGTTCACATAACGGTTGTTTGTAACAGGCAAAACGAATCGAAATAGATATAGACAAATGTATACATAAATGATCAGAATGAAAAGAGAAATCGATTACGCTTCACCAAACTTTGTACGTGCACTTCTTTCGGGCGTAGGACGGATGGTATTGAAAGTGAGCAAAATCGGACAATAACCACGCCTACCTCTGATATAACGGTAATTTTCGGAAATACGAAAATGCGATATTTTAGTAACTACTGAAGATTATTCACTCAAAATTGATATTTACAACAGAGTGTCCAAATTTGGCGATTTTTTTTTTGGATATTTGCGCGTAAAAATTTAGGAAATCGCCATTGGCGATTTTTTCCCTTCAAATAAATTTTTTCCAATTATAAAAATGTACAAAACTTAGTTTTTCACTATAACTTTACAGAAGAGGCTAATGAACTGCGTGATAAACTTGACTTAAGAAGCATATTAAAAGACTGTCAAAAATTTTTGATCACCTTTATCGAAGAAATTTTGAAACGATTACCTAGTCAATTAAATACTTTTAAAAAGCTTTGACTTTATCACCAGAAAAATGTGTGAATCACAAGAGGGCGTGTTTCAGGGACCTGCCAATAACTGTTTTCAGAACCATTGGAAATGGGTTTTTATTTTATTTTTAGCGCCGAGCTCTGAAAAGCGGATTGTGCGATTAATCAGTTAATACGAGTTATAATAAATTTAATAATTGCGCAGTCCTATTGCAAAATGTGTTGAAACAAATATTTTTAAAAAGTATGCGTATTTTTAATGAAAATTGTTTGTACATCACTATTATATAAGTGATTTGTGTTATTTATTATTACCCTCTGAAGGTATTATACTCGTTTTTGGTTTTAACTATATTATAACAAGATCTCATTTTTAAAATAAAAGATTTGTTAAATCAATTTCATGAATTTTATTAAAAAAAAATTTGCAATTTTTGGCGATTTTTTTTCAGAAATTGCGCTCTTTTTTAAAACAATCTGGACACTCTGATTTACAATAACTTTTAGACGAAAAATAAGAATATTATAAATTTTTGGAAAATGGGCGTAGCCACGCCCACTTATGGTTACTTGTTTATATCTTGGTAACCGCAGCACCAATTTCTTCCGATCTTGGCACAGTTGTCGGACAATAACCACGCCCACATCCCATATAACGGTAATTTGGAGAAATACGAAATCTTCGATAAATCAGTAAATATTAAAGCTAATTTATTCAAAATTGACGCTTGCGACCACTCTTTACCAAGATATACATTTATGGTAAGATTTTGGAAAATGGGCCTGGCACCGCCCACTTATGATCACATATATGAAATCGGACTAAAATTGAGGCCGCTTTTCATATAACGGTAAATTTTAGAAACTTCAATATTTCGAAATTTAAGGACGCGAATTTACTCAAAATTGATGCAACCCGGCTTACCATGTAGCGGTAGCTTTCGGAAAGGTGAAAATCATATATTTAATACTTGCGCCGGGTATTTAGTGTTCGGCTCCGCCCGAACATAGACTTTCTGACTTGTTTAAAAATCGGTTAGTAATTTTTTTGTTTAAAATATTTTTATATACAAAAAAAGGTATTTTTTCATTTAAATGTGTTTTTTCTCTCACGAAGTATACAAATATGCATATCACAAGAAAGGGGGTTTAAATCACCTTTACAACGATATGAAATCAAATCAACGATATGAATAAAAATCAGTTCAAAATATTCTGAAATATTAAGTTTTTAGTTTTTGGAAGATTTGACCTTTGACCCGTTATAGCACCTGCAATATAAGTTTTCACAAAAAAGTTATATACCATATAAATAAGAGCAAAAGGCGGACCACGTCTGTATTTTTACTTTTTTTTTGCTTCTTACATACAATAATTAAAAATAATTTTTTACCAAAGGTCCTATTTCGACATTCGAAAGCCCATATCTCGATTTTGGAGGCTAACTTCGAAAAACGGAGAAATTACTTTTTTTACTTATGACTCAATCTCTTAAAAAAAGTTGGTTTGGTCCAATACCCAGCCGAGTTCTGTACAAAGTTATTATTACAAATACGTGCTACCAATATCAAATCCGACTGGCATCAGTAAAAACTACTACTAATTAATAAACGTTATATCGATTAGCCTTCACCCACCATTCGAAAGGGAACAGTCGCCACTTTACGAAAAGCCGCACAGAATAGGAGTGATAAATGTACGCTAATTTCTGAATATTACAAAAAACGGCATATTTCAAACCAAATTTCTAAATAAATTAGAGACCAAAAATTACAAAAGTAGGTTTTAAAACCCTTGACTACAAGTGTGTGACCCCCTTGGACGCAATACCCCGAAATAGTTGGGCCACTTACTAAACAGTACTCCTTGGAACTATAATAATAATAATAGATTGGCGCTTCCACATATGTTAGGGTTTGGCCGAGCTTCTCCTCCGATTTGTGGCGTGCGCCTTGATGTTGTCACACAAAGCGGAGGAACCTACAGTTTTACGCCGACTCCGAACGGCGATTATATTTTTATGAGAAGCTGTTTTTCATGGCAGAAATTCACTCGGAGGTTTGCCATTGCCTGCCGAGGGACGACCGCTGTTAAGAAAAAACCTTTTTCTATATTTTTTTTGCGATGTTGCTTTGACCAGGGCTTGAACCCAGGCGTTGCGGAGTGGAAGAGCGCATTGCTTACCACTACACCACAGCGGCCGACAAGACATGGTAAATTACAATTGATAATATAAAAGCATTATTTCCCCAAATAAATGTTTCAAATCAATCTGCTGGGTCAAATATGACTGGTCGAAGGTAATCATAGATTTTTTCATGTACATACGAGTGGAAATATTTATTGTAATTATATAATATTGCCATGATGAAGGCAGTGGCAGTGAACTTAGAATTTGGGCTAAACTGAGCGGTACTGAGGGCTGCCACTGGTGTATTGTGAGTCGCTTCATTGGACACCACACTTTCTAAGAAATAGCTGATTTCGAAAAACTGCCACTGCCACTGCGTTATTGTATTTTGGGCTTAAGAAATCGCGTTCTTTCTTAAATGTTTGGCTGACCGATCCATCCCTCAAAGGATGGTCGCATTGAAGCAAGCAGAGGTGAAACTATCAGCATTTGCCACAGAACACAACCTTTTGTTTCGGGTAGTGATGGGCGATATTTCAGTACCGGTGATTTTATCACTGTGATTTAAAAATCGCTTATAGTGACTGCTACTGCTAATCAGTGATTGGTGATTTTTCTAATCGCAAGATATTTCACTGTGAAAGAAAATCACATCTGGCAATTGCTAGTCAACAGAAGTTGCGCGAATAGTGATTTTTCTCTATCATGGTTGAAATGGTGATTTTACAAATTATAATTACTCATTAGTGGAATTCGCGCTTCTGTGTATTTGCTGTATTCTTCGTAAGTGTAACTGGACGAGCGTGTGGTTGTTGTTGCTTGTGTATTTGATCTACCGCTAGCAACAACAAATCACACGCTCATGCAGTTACAATTACACAACATACAACGAATACCCAGAATAGCGACTTCCCCTATTGTGAACATGCTCGTGCGTATATTGCGTTTTTTCATTACCGTTCCACTATTGTTTTAAATGAACATTTTCAAGTACGCAGTTTGATTTGCTTGATCGCGTTATTTGCGTTTCAGTTTTTTATTTTCAGTTTTTTTATTTCGAGTAAAGATGGCCGCAAATATTAATAAAAAACTAAGAGAAATGTGGCAATCTTTGAGCGAATAAATGAAGCTTTTGCTCCTTTCCCTACACTAATTTTTTCGACTGAAATCCCTACGGGTAGGGAATTATCCCTACATGTACCAACACTGAATTGTCATCACTTATTAGAACAATTACACATTTCTGTGTTTTTAAAAGAACTAGAGATCGCAATAGCCATAAAAAATTACTGATTTAAAAATCGCAATCACTCTTTTCACTGATACTGAAAAATCGCTACTTCGCCCATCACTAGTTTCGGGCTATGGGTCATTTGATCAAGTGCGTTAAAAATAGTTTCAACGACTTTAAAATAGCTAAAGGTGTAAGTTGCTGCCGCACAAAAACAACAGCAGTTATGAAAAATGTTTTAGGTCAGTTACAATTCGATTTCGTGTGCAGAACAAGTTCTCGCTTTGCATCGATGAATCTACCGATTTCACTAATAATAAAAAATATAGTTTATAAAACTAAAAACTCGCTTTTATAACTTCCATTCGTACTGTCATCAGGTTACTTTAAGAATGGAAATTTAAAACAATTCCCATTCGTACTGTCACCAGGTATGTAACTTGATAAAGGAAATCGCTGCATCTTTTAGGCGCATCAATTTTACATAGTTACATCCCTAGCTAATATAAGCGAGGTAATAAAAAGCAGCTTAGTTTACTTTTCAGAGTGTGCCAAGATTGTAAAGTACGTGATTTGTTTTTTGAACATTTAGAAGTGGACAAATGCCATGCCGAAAGTTTGTTTTAAGGACCAGAGATTATTTTGTTAAAAATCAGATTGATTATATACAAAATTTGGGAGGTTTCGCTGCTGATGGGTCAAATAATAAGACTGACGAAAAGTACTCGGTTGCGAAATTGTTCAGAAAACGAACTCATAATCTATGTATTTTCAAATGTATTTGCCACTCCATAGCCCTTTGCTCTTCCTACGCGTGCTTAAAGTTACCATCGATGGTAGAGTCATTGGTGCGCGATATATATAATTATGTTTCTAAGAGTCCAAAGCGGCGTTGCGTCATCTTCAGTGTAATTTTTTGTGCCTCGAACATGCCTAAACCGGTTTTGCTCCAAACCAAACTTGGCAAGGGATGACGTTCCAAAATAAATCATCGTACTCTCTGTCATCCAGGGCCGCCGCCACCATCATCGTCACCACTAGGGCCCGTACCGCTGCTCTCATCACCGTGGCCGCTACCACTACTGTCGCCCCAGGCCGAAGCTACAACCGAGGGGCGCCCGCCATCATCACCGAGGACTGCGAACGCTACCTATCGCCAACCAGGTCCGCTGTCACCATCACCACCATCAGGGCCCGCTGCTGCTGTCATCACCACTGGGGCAATTGTCGTCGCCCCAGGCCGCCGTTACTACCCGTCACGAGCACGGGAATCGCTACTACGAACGCCAACCATCGCCGCCCAGGATCACTATCACCGTCGTAACTAAAAGGGCTTTCACCCTCGTCACAATCAGGGCCGCATTTAATACCCCTGCGGGAAGTCGCTGCCGCCCTCATCATTATATGGGCCACGTCACCGCTGAGGCCGCCACAATCACGTCGAGGGAACTGCAGGCTACCGTCGCGATCATCGCCTTCACAACAACCGCGGCTGACGCGTACTACTGCCAATCTTTCTGTCTTCCGTCGCCGTACAAATACTCGCCGAAAAATCTCCGACACCGACTGCCGACTCTCTTTATTTCCCCCTCTCCCCTGCACGACAAGTTGCCGGTATTCTTGATAGCCGCGTGTGTGTGTGGGTGTGTTCGATTTAATATACATACAAATCATCAAATGTGTTTTATTTGGTGGGGGTTCGTGGGTCCTTCGCTGGACTCTGGAGCGGCTGAGCAATCCTCAGCCTTCGACAAAACCCACCTCATAAGGTGGCAACCCTCTTCAAAATGTTTTCAACCTACAATAGCTTTTACCTCTTTCATCTGACAGCTACATTGTGAAACCATTTTAATTACCTAATTCTCTTAATTCAAGTTTAATTAAATTTTTTTAATTCAGTTTGTATGGGGGGTGCCATGCCCCTTCCACAATAACGCTCATTTCCTCCATCATGATTTTATATATCTTCATTACAATTTCTACTACCACAAATAATTCCATAGATATGGGAAATTCTCATAAACTTCGAATTTTTTTTGTGAATTATTTTTTATAAATTGTGAGCACATGGTTGAAGTTTTTAGTATACGTTCCCTCAGCTGCTGGAATACAAAATGCAACATGGTGCAACGTTTTAAAGCAATGCACCATACGTTTTTAACATTTTTACGGTTTTTTTTTTAGAAGTGGAAGGTGGGCGTAATTTTAGTCCGATTTCGAAAATTTTCAACATATAGCTGTATTGTGCCAAGGGAAATAATTGCACTGAGTTTGGTATAAATTATCAGGATACACATTCAGTGAACGAAATAAAAAGTCGGCCGCGACATTTTAGTAAGTTTTGGCTTTTTTCTTTGGTTTATTTAACGGTTATTATTTTTTTATGAAAGCATAGCTGATTACTTAACAAACACGATATAAATTCAAATTTAAACTTTCCACCAAAAATTATGAAAATTCTGCAAAGTTTGTCCAAAATTTCTAACTTCTTGATCAGCGTCTTTAGACAAAATTTTGGTATTCAGTTTTGTAGCCCATAAAATTTTAGTAAAACAAAATGCAAATTTTATGTATTTTTGATACCGTAGTCTTGGACCGTTGATTTTTGGCATTTTTTTTGTTGACGGTGCTCCGCATTTATTTCGTATAAAAAAAAAATTCGAACTTAAATTGCCAAAAATCAAAGGCAAATCCTAGCATCTACAGCCCCTGCTTTTTCATTTGACACCTCATTTTCGAAAATCTAAAGAACGGTGCAGATTTGATGACTTGGACAAAAAAAATGCCTTTGGGTGTTATATATATTGTTTTTATACCCCTGAGCGCACTTGTGCACAAGGGTATTATAACTTTGTTCACATAAATAACGGTTGTTTGTAACAGGCAAAACGAATCGAGATAGATATAGACAAATGTATACATAAATGATCAGAATGAAAAGAGAAATCGATTAAGCGGTGACTGTCTGTCCGTCCGTCCGTCTGTGCACACGATAACTCGAGTAAAAATTGAGATATCTTAACGAAACTTTGTATGTGGACTTCTTTCGGGCGTAGGACAGATGGTGTTGAAGATGGGCAAAATCGGACAATAACCACGCCTACCTCCCATATAACGGTAATTTTCAGAAATACGAAAACTTCGATATTTTAGTAACTACTGAAGATTACTTACTCAAAATTGATATTTACAATAATTTTTAGACGAAAAATAAGAATATTATAAATTTTTGGAAAATGGGCTTAGCCACGCCCACTTATGGTTACATGTGTATATCTTGGTAACCGCCCCACCAATTTCTTCCAAACTTGGCACCGTTGTTAGCCTTGCTACAGCATATCAAACGGCCGAAATTTTTTTAAATCGGACAATAACCACGCCCACATCCCATATAACGGTAATTTGGAGAAATATGAAATCTTCGATATATCAGTAAATATTAAAGCTAATTTATTCAAAATTGATGCTTGCAACAATTCTCTACCAAGAAATACGTTTATGATAAAATTTTGGAAAATAGGCGTGGCACCGCCCACTTATGATCACATATGTGTATCTCGGTAACAGTTCTACCAATTTGTACCAAACTCGGTTCGGTTATTGTGCTTGCCACATAAAAGCAAAACGTTCAAAATTATTGAAATCGGACTGAAATTGAGGCCGCTTTTCATATAACGGTGAATTTCAGAAATGCTTGAAATTTCAATATTTCAAAATTTAAGGACGCTAATTTACTCAACATTGATACATCCCGGCTTACCATGTAGCGGTAGCCACGTCTACACTGAGAAAAAGGATTAGTTTCGACAACTAAAGATATTTAGTTTCCGAATTTTGACAATATTTGGGAACTATTACCAAGGATTCGGAACTATTACCATGGGTTGGTAATTATAACTTAATATACTAAAGCTTCTAATATTCATCTAGGTTGTACCAAATCGTTAATTTAGTTGAAGGGTTTGGTAAATAATAATAAATATTTCTTTGAAGCATATTTCTACAATGCAGATAATGCTTTCTTTCAACACATGGTTTAGTCATAGTTACCAAATTTTAGTTGAGGCAACCACGATTTGGTTTGAGAGCGGAACATATTCATGCTTGTGAGCCACCCCTAAAGAATGCTGAGCGCTCTCTGAGCACATGTGTGTTTCACATACGAAGAGCGCCAGTTGAGCAATGCACGCAGTCCCACTTATTGAATCGTTTGAATGCGCTAGTATGCCGACCATTGCATAAAAACGATTCAATGAATGAGACTGTGTGCGTGGAAATCATTGCTCCGCTACCGCTGTTCGTATATAGGTGAAACACGCATGTGGTCACAGAGCGCTCAGTAAGCTATGGCGTGTCGATCACTGCGCTAGATAGAGAAAGAAAAGTGTGTGCTATGACATGCCCAGACTTGTTTGTCTCAGTTTCAGTTTTGCTATCGCCGCGAGTTGTTTTGGTGTGCGCATAGTTATTTAAAAATATAAAGATTGATGCCAACCGGGGTTTCTCAGTGGATATATAATTCATGTTAATTATAATTTGAAAGTTTCTATTTAGCCAAGGAAAAAGGATAGAAGTATACTTAAACCAGCACTTCCAGCAGCAGATATTGACCTGAGTATTCGCACGACTCTTCCTGTTTTATCGTTTTTTTTAGGAAATTCTTACCACCATATTCATATGTATTATAAACACTAGTAACTATTTATGTAAATATTTATGTATTTTTTATGTTAAATATGTGCAAATAAAGGAAGAAAATAAACACAACAACCATCGAGTAAATTTTTTTTGTGTCAAATGGAAACTTTTTTCCAATAATAAACGATTAGCTGATTCAAGTCTACAACAAGTTCACAAAATTAATTGAAAACTTGTATCAACCAAGGCATTGTTTATATTTGCTCAACAATGATTTTATTCAACTAACAATATTGTCCAATCAAGGTAGTCGTTTTGTAATTATTAACAAATATACATTTGTCCCAACTAGAAGTCTGAAGTAAATGGGGGGGTTTGGGGGGTTGCAGGTGTTATAACCGAACCACTTCTTGCCAAGTTTTAACGTATTATATTTGTTGTTATTGAACTTTTGTTATTTTTTTAAATAAAAATATAGTTCATTCTTTAACAAAACCCGTGGAAATCCATGTTTCAAAATTTGAGGAGTCCACTTGCAAAGGCGGTATGTAATTTTTTTTAGATTTTTAGTTTTTGGTGAGTAACGTACCAGTATTTAAAGTAGTTTCATGTCCACTAACAATACAGTGCAAAATCTTTCTATTTTCTGAAAAAAATAGCATCAAATGTTAACTACTAATGCAAAAATCGCTATAATACTTATGTATGTATTTATACACTTTCAAATGTCTCCATCTTCTGATGAACTTAGAAAACTGCAAAAAAAAACTTGGTAGTTTCGGTGCCTAGTGGAAGGCGTCGTAAAAAAGAAGCAGACCAATCTTCATGGAAGAGCGAAGGCGAAAAGCTAAAAAAAGATAGCTATGTAAAAGTTATTGTTTCAAAACTCGCTATATTCAATTTTAATATATAAAATTTGCAAAAACTACCACACTGCGATATTGTTTTTTAATGTTACTAGGCTCTTGTTTATCCAAGTTTTCAGATAATAAAGAGAAATATACCATTTGGATGTTACTTGTTGTTATTGACGTTTTTTTAATTTAAGGCTTACTATTATAAAATCACATAACGCTGTTTGCAAGTGGACTACTCCTTTGTGCAATATTAAAAAAAAATTCAACAAACTTTCGTACAAATTTCGAACTTTTAAAAATTCTAAAAAATCAATCGACATATTTAGCCATTTGAAACGTGTACTTTATTCTAGTAGAATTCAATAAGCTGCATACTCAGAATTTAATTAAAAAAAAATTTTGTTGAAATAAAAGTGAAACTAAAAGAAAATTTAACCCGTTGGGGGGAAGGAGATCGTCTTTGATGACAACTAAGTCCCCTTCGTTTAGATTGGCTTCCTGGCCTTTCCATTTGTAGCGCTTATGGAGTTCTTGCAGATACTCAGTTTTCCGGCGCTTGCTGAACTGGTTTAGTTTCTGCCACTTATTTATTAGGGAGAGATTTTCGGAGTTTGGCTCAGGAATGGAGAGTAGCGGGGCACCGCGGAGAAAGTGACCTGGTGTCAAAGCTTGTAGGTCATCAGGATCTTGTGACATCGGCGATAGCGGTCGCGAATTCAAAACCGCTTCAATACGGACAAGGAGAGCGTTGAACTCTTCATACGTGAATTTATGGGTGCCCGCAACTTTGGTGAAATGAATCTTGAAACTTTTCACTGCTGCTTCCCAGAGCCCTCCCATGTGTGGGGCGTACGGAGGAATGAATTGCCATGAGAGGCCGTGGAGGGCATATTTGTTGGCAATATCCGCTGAGACTTCCTCAAGAAAGGTGGACAGTTCCCTCTTGAGACTTCGTTGTGCTCCTACAAAGGTTTTTCCATTGTCGGACATCACTTTGTGGGGTATTCCTCGGCGTCCGATGAATCGTGTGAATGCTGCTTTAAAGGCTTCTGTTGTTAAATCAGAGCAAAGTTCAAGATGTATAGCTTTTGTGGAGATGCATACGAAAACGCAGACGTATGCTTTGGAGAGAGATGTTCGACGAAGAGTAGAGGTTTTTACCAGGAACGGACCAGCAAAATCAACACCACTGGTTTGGAATGGGAGCGAGTATGTAGAGCGTTCTGGGGGTAACGCGGCCATCATTTGCGACTTCATATTTTGCTTGTAGATGGTACATGTCTTGCAGTGAAAGATGCATGTTTTGATCCTCTGCTTGAGGCGAGGGATGTAGTAATCCTGCTAGACCATGCGGATCATCAGCTGCTTTTCGGCGTGTAGTAGTGTTGAGTGGAGGAAAGCGAGAAGGAGAGAACATAGCTTTGAGTTATCTGGTATAATAATGGGGTGCCGCTCCTTATAACTGAGGGCGGCGTAAGTGCGGCGTCCGTTCACGCGCAGCAGGCCTGACTTATCCAAAAATGGGTTAAGGGTGAGAAATGGGTCCTTTTTGCTGATTGGGTTTTTCGTTTCCAAGGTTGTCATCGTTTCGACGTAATATTTGTGTTGAGCATTCCGAATGAGAAGCAATTTCGCCTGATTTATTTCGGCGTGCGTTAGAGTGATGGTTTAGGGGACATACAACCTTTTGGCTTTGTTTACAAACCGTAACATGAGTGCTACCACTCGGAGAGCTCTTGAGTAGGAGGAGAAGCGGTGTAAGAGATCGGTGCTTACGGCTTCGGAATGCTTCTATGTGCTTTTGTTCTGGAGGAGATGGGTGATTTGGGGTGACTTTAGGCCATAGTATGGGGGGCTTTGTTAGCCATTCGGGGCCTTTCCACCAGAGAGAGCAGTCTACAGGGTCTTGAGGTTTGGCTCCTCGTGTGCCTAGGCCTGCTGGATTGTTGGCGCTGCAGACATGACGCCACGTAGCATTGTTGACGTTTTGAAGGATCTGGGATGTCGTGTTTGCTACATACGTCTTCCACATCCAGGGAGGTTTTTCCAACCAAGCTAGCACGATGGAAGAGTCAATCCACAACGTTAGTTCATGAGAGGGCAGATCTAGTTGGGATCGGATCTGTGTCACTAACTTTGTGAGGAGGACTGCACCGCAGAGTTCCAACCTTGGGAGAGAAACAGTCTGTAAGGGTGCAACTTTGCTCTTTGCTGCGAGTGTAAGAGAAGTTGCAGTTTCGCCATGTTGAACCCTTAGATATACAAAAGCGCAAAAAGCCTTTTCAGAGGCATCAGAAAATCCATGCAGTTGGATTGGGTTATCCGGGCTGAATTGTACCCACCGGGGTATCTCAATTTCTTTGATCGCCGAGAGATTTTTCTGGAAAGAGTTCCATTTGAGAAGTGAGGTGGGTTTGACAGCTTCATCCGAGTTTGTTCCATCCATCCAGAACAGCTGCAGGAGAGTTTTCGCTGCTATCATTATGGGCGATAGCCATCCTGCCGGGTCGAAAAGTTTCGCGACAGCTGATAAGATCTGTAGTTTTGTGGCAGTGTTTGTGTCAGGTAGCGGATCTACTGAGTACGAAAACGTGTCTGTGAGAGCGTTCCATTTAATTCCAAGGGGTTTCGTTGAGCTTGCCTCTTGGAATTGGAGAAAATCTGTGTCTAACAGATCAGACTGAGGAATATCTTTCAGCAGTGATTTGTGATTTGCCGTGATCTATTTCAAGGGGAATCCTGCTGATTTTAGGACATCGATAATTTGAGATATCGATTCGCTGGCTGAGTCCAGATCGTGCCCGCCTGAGAGAATGTCGTCAACATAAGTTTCGTTGACTAAAATTGCTGAGCTTCGTGGGGATTTTTGTTCTGTGTCTTTGGCCAATTGATGGAGTGTTCTTATGGCCAAATAGGGAGCACAGTTAACTCCAAATGTAACTGTTTTTAGTTTAAAGTCTTCTATCGGACTTTCGGGGGATCGGCGGAATACGATTCGCTAGAAATCCTGATCTTCCTTATGAACGTATATCTGGCGATACATTTTTTCAGTGTCGCCGTTGAACACATACTTATATAACCTCCATTTGAGAATTATAAGCATTAGGTCATTTTGGAGAACGGGACCTGTGTGCAGTACGTCATTGAGTGAGGGGCCGGAGTGAGAGAGTTTTGACGCATTAAAAACTACTCGGTCTTTAGTAGTTTTACGATCAGGCTTAATCACAGCGTGATGTGGCAGGTAAAATGAGAAATATTTACCATCACGTATGAGTTCGCGTGACTTTGTGGGCTCCATGTGGTCTAGAGTTAAGTATTCTTCGAGGACCTTTGAATATGTGGTTTGGAGTTCCGCTTTCTTCTCGATGCTCCGTTCGATGCTGAGGTATTGCTGCTGAGCTGCGGGTCTGGAGTGCCCTAGTGCGGTTGAGTCGGGAAATGTTGACTTCAATGGGAGTTGCACTACGTAGCGGCCGTCTTCTCCCCGATAGGTAGGAGTTTTGTAGAGCTCCTCGCAAAATTCATCATCGTCTGTGTGAGTGGGAGCCGATAGAACCTCCTCTTGTTCCCAAAATCTTTTGAGTAGATCTCCTAGGGAATCTGCTGAGCCTTCAACTACCTGGGTGGAAAATGTTGAGATTTGTTCCGCAACTGGGCCACTTAATATCCACCCAAAGATGGAATTTTGGGCTATTAAGCTTCCGCCAACGTTGGTTTTAAGACCTGGAATGAGTATTTCGGGGAGTAGGTCGCTACCAATTACCATGTCTATCCTGGCGGGTGTGAAGCAGTTGGGATCAGCTAGAGGCAGTGAGGCGTATTCTTGGAGATCAACATAGGTTACCTTGAATGATGGTAAAAAGTTCGTCAATTGGGGGAGTATTATTGCGTGAGTTGCAATTTTTAGGGTGAGATCTGGAGAACATATTGTGAGTGAGCAAATTTTGTTCGCATTCTGGACTGTTCGTCCGCCCATTCCTAATATTTCATAGTTTGTTTTGGTTGTGGGTAGACCAAGTAGCTTTTGTACACGAGAGGTTACAAAAGTCTTTTGGTATCCTTGGTCTATGAGAGCGCGAATTTGAACTATTTCTCCTTTGTGGAAGATAGGGATATTTGCTGTAGGGAGTAAGGTTCTTTCTCTACTGCTTGAGAAATGTGAGAGCACCTTATTATTTTTGCTTTGAGATGCAATTGCTGCGGCGGCTTGGGTAGAGGTACATGGCATTTCATTGTCAATGGTCACGTGAGATGTGACGTAGTTTTTAGTGGGGTTTGTATTGTTTGGCGTTTGGGATTTCGCTGGGAAATGGAGGAGAGAGTGGTGTCGCTTTTGGCAATACACGCAAGTGAAGTTGCTTTTACAATCTCTCTCTGAATGAGAGTACGCCAAACAATTTTTACAATAATTATTTTCTTTCACAAACTTATTCCGATCAGGAATGGGTAGTTCCTTGAATTTTACGCACATCATCATTGAATGATTGGAATTGCATAATTTACACGAGCCTGACTCTCTTTGTTCAGTGTGGAACGATTGAGTTTTGTTCCGGAAGTTAAACGACTGAGGAGCTGTTGATGTTGCCCGTGGGATGAAAGTGGGTTGAGGCTGTTTTGGTTTATTTGGCCTGTACGTGCTAAGCCGTTCTACAACTTCGTATCGAGTTGTAAGAAATTGGTGTATTTCTGACCAGAGGGGTAACTCTTTTCTTGAGTTTAGGGATTGCTCCCATAACGCTAGGGTTTCGTCTGGGAGCTTTGAGGAGCAGAGATATATGAGCATCGGGTCCCAGCTTTCAGTGGAAACTCCGTTTGCTTTTAGAGTAGAGAGGCAGTTATTAATTGTCGTTTGAATTTGTTGAATCTTTTCACCGTCTCCTGTATGTGCGGGCTGAAGGTTAAAGAGAGTTTTAATTTGATTGTCAACGACAATTCTACGATTTTCGTAGCGGGATTTGAGTGCGTCCCAAGCGAGAGCAAAATTGAGATCATTAAGGGCATAATTTTTAATAAGGAGGGCTGCTTTCCCGCGAGTTTTTTGCCTCAAGTGGTACAACTTTTAAGCCTGAGATAATTTGGGGTGATTTATGTACACTGCTGTGAACATGTCCCTGAACGATGGCCAGTCTTCATATCCTCCATAGAAGAGTTCAGTATCACATGCAGGTACTTTCAGGTAATTGTACGAATCGGGTTGGGGTTGGGGCATCATCACAACGGATGTGTTGTTTCTGGTTGGTTCCGAGTTTTGCTGGAATTGGCTGAGCAACTCGTTAATTCTCAGCTTCGTGTTTAACGCGTTGTCGCTGGAGTTATCGTACGAGGCATCGCACGTTTTCCGCGTCTTCTCGTCTGCGTTGCTCATCTGTATTGCTTCGTTAGCTGCGTCAACCAGGGCCATGTATTTGTTGAGGTGCTCCAGATATGTTCTCAGTCCTGCCTCAGTGTGGTCCGTTTCGCTAATGCCCCACCACTTCTCGTAATATTTGTCCAGCCTCGAAATTTCATAAATGAAGTTTTTATGATTATAAGCGATCTCATCCTCTTCGGCTTGGGATTTTGATCTTGTTATTATGCCTTGCTGGGTGTGTAAGGGTTGAGGTTTTTCCTGCTTATCTTCCGACATAATGAGTGAGTTGAGGGGCTAATATGTGTGTATAAATCGATTCTTCAAGACTTTGAGTAAGTAGAGAAAATATTTGGGTGTGTGTGTTTTATTATATATATGTGAATAATTTTTGTGCGTATATTATGTAGCACACCATATTGGGCGCTATATTTTTGCTCGGAACTGTCTTTGAATCGTTGCTATTTTTCTGCTCCACACTGTCCTGTCTCAGCGCATCTGAGTACCGTAACCGTTTGTGATATTGGTTTATACGTGTGTATATATATTGTGTATACCCTGCACACAAATTGTGTTTGCTAGTGCAGTTAGCTCCGCTTATGTATACACGTTTGTGTGTATGTACGTATGTAACCCACTAGCCGTGCGATGCTAATGCAAATACCGAATAAGCGGGATATGCAAAGGGAGAAAAATCACTGTGGAGTTGGCACAGTATACATATGTACACGTATATAAATACGTATATGGTTAATATATATGCCCGGGTAGGGGGAGATTTAGCGGTCGCTTTGCTTATATACCCAGTTGTAAATTGGGGAAGTGTATTATACGTACGAGTGTACTTTTTGGAAGGTTTTTTGGCGGCAGTTGAATATATATATATATATATATGCGTATGTGTTATTTTCGGATTTATATACGAGAATATGTATTTATACTTAGCGGATATTATTTTTTGAGATTGTATAGGGCAGAAGGGAAAAGCGCGGGAATTTCATATATAAATGTTAATATGTGAGTGCGCAAAAATGAGCGGTAAATCAAATTGAGAGTTTTTATTTTTACCGTCTTTGGGGTCCGCTAAATATATATAAGTATATGTGGATTTAGTTTAGCGGATTTCGGGATTTTGAGTAGATATGTGTGTATATGAGCAAACGCGCGGGAAAATTACGCACGAATGTATGTATGTATTTATTTAATTTTTCTTTGCGGTATATGGTTTTCATGTACCAGTTGGGAAATCCGCTAAACCTTTTATTCTTTCGGTAAGTAATAGATGGACTTACTTGGGCATTCCTTTTTTTTACAAACCGCTGCTGAGTATTTGTGTGCGGGTGCTGACTATTGTTGTTGTGCTGCTGCTTACCGGCGTCTTGTGGGCTACTTGCCGTTGCTGCTGTTGGGCGGCTTTTGTGCGTCTACTTGCTATAATGGGGCTGTTTGTTGCCAAGGGCTGCTGGCGCCCTCCTTGCTGTTGTTGCTGGCGGCTTCTACGACTAATTGCCTTTGGCTTCTTGCTGTTGTTGTTGGGCGCTTGACGGCTACTTGCCTGCGGTATGTCGCCTATATTTGTTGTTGGTCGGCCAATTACTTTTTTTGTTTTTGTTTTTTCGCACCCACTTGTTCACTTTATTTGCACTGCAATTTTTCGTTTCTTTATGTGTGCATGTATTTTTTAGCCGTCTTATATTTGATCAGCTTGTTTTTATATATTTTGGTTTAGTATTTAAACTTTTTGTTGTTGCACCACCAACTTTATAATTTTCTTCGTTTTTTTGTGTAGATGAACGTATTACTTCACTTTATGTAATTTTTTTGCAGTTTAATTAAACTTTTTTATTTGCCCGAGCCGAGTTTTATGTCATGGTTTAAAAAAATAAACTTTATCAACAAACTTTCGTAGATGCGCACAAGTTAAAAAAAAACACGACTCAACTCGTTTTCCGCTACTTCGCTCGCTACCTTTTCCGTTTTAAGTGTCGTTAACGGGCTTGCGTATAATTGTTTTTGGTTTTTCTTTTATATACTTTGTATATAAATTTATATTGGTTCCTTAATAATAGGGTTTCGGCACCATATTCATAACTTAAATGAATAAAAGAGAGTTTTAATTCGATTTATACGATTTCAGAAATCACTTTATTTATTATATGTATTTATGTATAGGTATACAAGCGGGGGGATAATTTGCACTTGCTAAAATTTCGAATCACGTCTGTTTGGGTTGAGGGGTAGCGAACGATTAAACTTAAACCTATTGCTTGGCCATTACATAGATATCAGAGGTGTGTTCACAATAGCCGAAGGTTTGTTACATAGTTAAACATATGTACAGGGTGAGTATTTCATTTTGACAAATTTAAAGTATTAATTCAGGTAAGTATTCATTCAGGTAAGTATTAATTCAGGTAAGTAGTATAAAAGTGCAAAATATATCTCTTAATATATAAAGGTCGATTAAATTTGGACCCATGTCCTCGACACTAAATTTAAACGCTTGCATACCCCAAACTATTTCTTTAATCATCACTTATATACAGGGCTAGGATTTTAAGCCACTAAAAACTTGAAAAAAAAAAACAAAATGAGCTTTCAAAAAACGAATTTATTTTTTAATTTTGTTATATGTATACATACCTTTACTACAAAGTAAATATATGCCCAATTAACTATATAAAAAATACATATAGTGGTCAAAAAATTATAGCCGCACTACTTTTTGCCAAGTTTTAACATATTTTTGTTGGTATTTAATTTTGGTTATTTTTTTATATAAATATAGTTCATTCTTTAACAAAACCCGCGTAAGTCCAAGTTTCCAACTTTTTGTAATATTCAAAAACTTTCGTAAAAATTTGGGGCTTTTTTAAAAATTCCAAAAAAATTAACCGTAATTTTTAGCCATTTGAAAATTGTTTGTACTTTATTCTGCTAGAATAATGGGCTACAAAACTACATACTCCAAATCTTTCTAGGAAATCTAATTAAAAAATCTCGAAATTTTTACGAAAGTTTGTTGAATTAGTTTTAAATATTGCAATAATTTTAATTCAGTGTCACACAATTGGTACTTTTGTACAGATTTGTTCATGTGGGCTGTTGGTACAAAATAAAAAAAAAATTGGGAAAATTTTTTTGTAGTCACACGATTGGTACAATACAGCGAACTTCTATGAAGTGATAAATATTAAAAAGGCAAAACATGCAGAAAGGCAGAAAAAGGCAAAATTAAAATTAAAATTTTTAAATGGTGACATTTGTTAGGCTTTTCTCATCTAACCGTTGTGTAAATCAAAAGACTTTATTTAGCTTTTCCCGACGTTTCGCTAAGATTTTTATCATCTTCAGGGGATTTTTTCGTTTATTTACCTGCGCAGCAATAAATATAAAACATTAACTAAACAACAAAAAACTAATAAACGTATGAATACACAAAAAATAAATACACAACGACATCTTTTATAACGTACATACTCAAATTTAAAACGAGTTGGGTTGGTGCTCTTTCATATGAGTATTTTTTTTAAATATAGTACGTTTTTTTTAATTCTAAAATTTTTTCCCCTCAGTGTTGGTAACGATTTTTAGTTTTACGTTCCAAAGTTTAATTTTAAATATAATGGAAGTTAACAACTCTTTTGTGTTAAACTTAACTATTTATTTTTTGTGTATTCATACGTTTATTAGTTTTTTGTTGTTTTGTTAATGTTTTATATTTATTGCTGCGCAGGTGAATAAACGAAAAAATGTCCAGAAGATGCTAAAAATCTTAGCGAAACGTCGGGAAAAAGCTAAATAGAGTCTTTTTATTTACAAAACGGTTAAATCAGAAAAGCCTAACAAATATCACCATTTCAACAATATTAAACTGATCGGAAAAACCAAACAAATACTTTAAATTTTTAATCAGTAAGTTATGAAACGTGTGATTCTTTAATTTGTTTACAGATACGACTAATGAGACAAAATAGGCAAATGCCTTAAAATCCTAACCCTGCTTATATAACACCAATGTAAAGGAAAACAAATGTTTATTCCGAAATACATAACATAGTTGGATTCGCCTTACATTCCCGCGACAAATTTCTAATATTCAACAAAAATAAAAATAACTCGTTGAAAACCGCTATTTTCGTTACATTTAAATTGAACTTAAATTTAAATTGAAAGTGACAAATTTAACATTTAAATGCATTTTTACCTTCTGTATGCGGATCCATCACTACTTTTTAAGAATACAGTACAGAAATCAAAATATTAACTTAAAACCGTCACGATCTTTCTAGAAAACGAGATTTTATTTATAAGCAGCGTTAGAATATTCTGTTGCCGGTCAACGATGAGCGTTTGCTGTGTAAGTTAGAAAAGTAGGGGGGACTGGGAAATGTTATTTGGAATGTTCTCTATCGAATGTGATTAATTTTTTAAGTTTCCTTCAAAATTTTTTCAATTTGGTTTATGACCGCCTAAATAGCTGTCCTATGTGCGCTGTTAAGAAAAAAAAACGTTTTTCTATATTTTTTGCGCTGTTGCTATTGCCTAGGGCTTGAACTCAGGCCCTGCGAAGTGGAAGCGCGCACTGCTTACCACGATTTCTGAAGCAGTGCCAAATATCCTGGGGAGCTCCTTCTTCAAAAGAAGCTTTACCTAGTTTTTAGCTGTATTGATGTCAGAAAAATATCGCAAAAACTGGACGATACGGGAAGCGGGCGATATGTAATAAAATTACATCAACCACGCGTTTTTGCTTAGCGCAGTTCATTGTTTTTCATTTTTTGGCTTTGACGGTTCTCCTCTATTTACCAAAAATAAAACAGGCTTGCAATATTTAAATTTTGTTTCCCCTTCCAATAATTATGTTATTTTTAGAATATCTAGGTATGTTAAATTAGAATACATCTTTTTTTTTCTAACATGTGGAGATTTTTTATATTGATGGCGTATGTATATATTTTAGGATTTTTAGCAATTTGCATAAAAAGGCAAAAATTAATTAATTAGAACTGAATTTTTACTTGAAAACCAACAGCGTTAGTTAAAAATACCCATAATTAGACTAATTAAATCAAAAAAACTTGAGTAATTTCGAAGTTAACGCTAGTAATGCGCGTTAACGCTAAGAAATAACTTTTATAAATTCTCTTAGCGTTAATTTCAAAATTACATAAGTTTTCTAATGTACTTAGTCTATTTATGGATATTTTAAACTAATACTGTTGGTTTTTAAATAATAATAAGAGGCATTTCATGTCACCGCGGCCACCTCTGTGCGCGACCTCTCAGGATTTGGATGAAAGTTGAAGAGATTGCAGGTCTAGGTAACATGAATATACGTGCAGCATATTTTTCCGATATGACGTAGGGTTGCCTATTTACACGGAACTTAAATTTTAAGAAAACCTCATACATATCTTTCTTTAAAGTGCTGTATCTTGGAAACCTTTTGACGAAGCTTAATAAAAAAAAGTATTTCCTCCGTCTTTAATTGTACATTTTTTACATTAATGTGCAACGTATAAAAAACAAAAATAAAATTAAGTAAATATTTTTCTTTTAGATTTTTTTTTGATTATAGCATTTTTAAAATTCATTAATAATATTCTTTTGCAATGAGTGTTGTCGATGTTGATGTTGTTAATGTTTCGGTTTCATTGCAATTAGACCTCCAATGATAGCTTCAAGGTTAGTCCTTTTATTAAAACAAGAAAAGGGAAAGGTGTGTAAAAAAATAAATAAAAAAATAGTAACATAAATGAGTAATAAAATTATAGTTTAAAAAACAACAAACAACACGCTTTTGTTACAATAACAACTAAAAAGAAAAAAATTATTTATTGATTTAAAGATTCGTTAAATAAGGATATGTAGTTCCCCAACTTGACGTTATTTAACCTTTTAAACTAGCTCAAAGAAGGACTAAAGTAATTGGCACGTAGTCATAGTCGAAATAAAGTCCACTAAAAGGTTAGTTGCAGTTATTTTTTACAGGCAAAATATCTATCTGACACTTCCCTAGTTTTAAAGTTGGCCTTATTGCTCAACGAAAAATGAGATAAAGCAAATTTGTGTTATTTCACATTCAATTGGGACCGACACTCCAGCTCTGAAAGTATTCAACTCGGAACCCGGTGGTGGCAGCAGAGGAAGAGGGGGGCCCCCACTGCGATGGAAAGACCAGGTGGAGAAGGACTTGGCATTTTCATTTGGCGTCAGTTGTTGTTGAACTCGGCCAAAATCGATTAGGTGGTTACAAATGGCCAAATAAGAAGAAGAAGTTTAATAATATAGATTAATATAATTGAGCAAAACAGTTAGTAATTTCATCGTCTAACAGAATCAGGTGAAAAAAACCCATATGCAAGAACCTTTCATTTATGGCTGGTTCAGGCACACCGTGCTCGTATAGTTCAGTTATGAAACAAAGCTTTTCAATAAAAAAACCTTTTCGACTGATAACCATTTTGTGTTAATTGATTTATTTTTTAAATAATTTGAATATAGTTAAAAAAAAAAAAGTAAAACCTTATTGCACATCTGCAGTCAACCCTTTTGATATGACACCTCACTTTGGAAAATCGGTCGAACCGTGCAGATATGATGGCATTGATTATTAAATAATTTAAGTTTAATTGTTGAACAGGTGGCAACTCTGTTCGAAAAAAACTAGTTCTACAGACTAAGCGCTTAAATTTGACACCTCATTTTTGAAAATCGGGCGAAAGGTCTTTTGTCCTGGACAAATCCCTTCGCGTATTATACATATATAATTTGTTACGACACTAACAACAAATCAGTTTTATTATTTTTGAAACGTTAAACTTAATATCAGGGACCGTAACGGTTATGCTTTTTTTTCAAAAAAGTAAAAAAATAATCGTTATTTTTTCACCGCTATATTTTCAGTCAAAAATAAAAGTTACAAATTGATTTTATTTTTTCGGTCAAAAATAAATGTTAAAATATGACTTAAATTTTTTTCGGTCAAAAATAAAAGTTAACACTTGACTTTAATTTTTTTCGGTCAAATATAAAAGTTAAAATATGACTTATTTTTTTTGGTCAAAAATAAAAGTTAAAATTTGACCTTTATTTTTTCAGTCAACTATAAAAGTTTAAACTTGACTTTCACTTTTTCCGAAGATTACGCTCGAAAAGCATTTATGGAAATAGGCACCTATAAGGAGAAGCGCATTGATGTTGATATGGACCTTATGGATTATTAGGAGAGCAAAAAATTTATATATCCCCGATTAAGAGATCTGGCATGTGTCATACATAATGTGACCAACCGTACTTCTTTCGGAAGTACAGTACTTCTTTCGGAAGTACAGTACTTCTTTCGGAAGTACAGTACTTCTTTCGGAAGTACAGTACTTCTTTCGGAAGTACAGTACTTCTTTCGGAAGTACAGTACTTCTTTTTTCGCTCTTGTACTTCGTACTTCGAAGTACAGTCAAATGTACTTCTTTTCGATATTTTGTACTTCTGGAGGGAGATGCAACCAGTTAGCGCCAATTTTCGGATCGCTATCGCACTTTTTTGCACATGATATAAATGTTTTTGCGTCAAAAAGTGCGATAGCGATTCGAAAATTGTCTCTAACTAATGACAGAATCTCTCCCAGGTCCTGTTCAAACCCCTAAAGTCGTTTGGGATCGATGGCATCATACCTGTGCAGCTGCAAAGGGCTCTGAAGGTTTTGGGCAATTGGTTGGATCCTATTTATGCGAACTGCGTGAGGACCGGGTACATCCCCATGGCTTGAAGGGTAGTCAGTATTGCTCTCTCATGTTTCCCCTATGGATTTTAGGCCTATCAGTCTCTTTGTGTTTACTAAAAACCAGTTTGCTAAAAACGCTAGGGAGACCTGTACCTGTACATAAGAAACGCGATTTCTCGTGACTATCAGTCAAGGGCTCAATATTTTTATTGCAAGAAAAGGACGGTGAATACCGGCTTGCACACATTGCATGAAGATTATGCAGTTGGAGCCTTCTTCGATATCGAGGGGGCCTAGCCAAGTACATTCATAATCTGGGGGTCGAAACCAACCCAATAAGCTTACTTCGTGACAGAGCTGTCAGAGCTGGGGAAGCGTCTGCACTCAGGACAGATTCAATAGGAGCACTCCACAAAGTGGTGTTCTGCTGCTGCTCTGGATTGCGGTTGTAAACGACCTTCTAGTGGAACTGGAAAAAGTGGGCTGTCGGGTGATCGCCTGTGTAGATGATGTGGAACTTTTGGTTAAGGGACGATTTATATACACCGTTTTTGATCTGGCTCAAGGTTATCTGAACAAGGTGGGCGAAAAACGGCGGCTGTCGTAGAAACCTAACATTGAGGAAGGGTAGGAAAGGTGTCGATTGCCTTGTACTGCTAAAGGGGAGCTATCAGTAAAAGGTGGGGATTTAGCCTATATTGTTTCAAGGAGCCCTTGTCTGGTGGAACTCACTAGAAAAGGCAACACTTTTAAAACAGGAATTAGCGGAGCATTAGGAACCACACCTGCACTGGCGCTTAACAAACGTATGTTGAACATGGCGCCGCCGGATATTGCAGACAGAATTGTCGCAGCGCGAACTGCTATTAGGCTAAGGAAAACCGGGATCTTTTGTGAAATAAAAAAGGAAAAGAAGACGTTTCTCTGCACACGTTACCTCTCAAGGGCTAGTGATGGGGGTTGTGATATGCCATTGTGCGATTGGTATTCAAGCGGTGAGACTAGGAATTTCGGCTGATCTTTATGTATCAGCTGTCAAGAGGAATATGAAGTGGAATCATCTCCACACTTTCTTTTAGACTGTCCAACCTTCGCGAGGCTAATATGGAAGAATTTTGGCTCGCGCTTCTGAACAAACACTGAGCTTCAGCCGCATTCGAAATTTTGTAATCGGATCGCGGCGTTTACTTAACCCAACCTAACCTGTACTTCTGTGAGCTATGAAATAGTTGGTCACATTAATTATACATCAAGTACCAGCGACACAAGTCAGTGTAGAACACGTGTTCTCAGTACTAAGCTTATTCTTAGCGATTTGTGATTTGTCGGAGCAGAACTTGGCAGCTATATTAATTGTTAAATTGAATTCCGAATTATTCCTGTAAAGAGGTGAATAACTTAAAGCTTAAATTAAAGAAAATCAATTAATTTACAGAAGATAGAAAACTGCAATTGAAAGGATGTGTATTTTTTATTAAAACATATTGTATTGTGAATATGTAAATT
The DNA here is from genome assembly GCF_013731165.1 of Rhagoletis pomonella. Taxonomy (NCBI): domain Eukaryota; kingdom Metazoa; phylum Arthropoda; class Insecta; order Diptera; family Tephritidae; genus Rhagoletis; species Rhagoletis pomonella. Next base: position 101,386,454 of record NW_023458555.1, on the reverse strand, counting down.
GCTATTTTGATCGAAACAATAAAAGTCAGATTTAACTTTTATAATTGACCAAAAATATAAAAGTCAAGTTTTAACTTTTTTATTTGACCGAAAAAATAAAAGTCAATTTTTAACTTTTATTTTTGACCGAAAAAATAAAAGTCAAGTTTTAACTTTTACTTTTGACTGAAAACATAACAGTCAAAAAATAACGGTTAATTGCTGACTTTTTTGAAAAAGGTAAAAAAAATAAATCATATAGGATTAGCATTCCTTGGCTAACAAGCATCACATTGCTATATACAAATGTTAAAAAGACCAATTCTTTCCGACTGACTTTTTGAATTGAAATTTTAATGTTCGGCTTCGTCTTCGGTATTTGGCCGAATATTGAATAGAACCAAAATTCCTGCTTCGGTCGGACACTAAACAATATCATCGTGACGCGCAAACCGCGCTCTAAAATCCTTTTCAACTGGGAAAAACAAAAAAGTCCCTTGTTTTGTTAATGTTTTCTATGTTAAAAGACGTGATCTTTCGATTGAGATGACTAAAAACAATATTTTAGTTGATATTTAATCATTGTGAAAAATTACAAATTGGAAAATTTTGGATTTTTTTCATCCGCTCATCGCGCCTGGGTCATTTGACGTGAATCTCCCCATGTGCCCATGCCACAGGAATATTCAATACAAATTCAGTTGAAAGCCTTTCATTCGTTTTTAAATCAAGTTTTAACAAAGCAAATATCTACATTTTTATATCAATACATACATCTAACGTATGCGGAATGAAATGCGGACAATTTCTAAGCAGATTTTAAAAAATTCTGGTAAACACAGCAGCCAAACTAAGTATACCAAACTCAATGTCACGAAAAGTAACGTGCTTTTTAATTATTTCCCTAAGAGAATTTAAAAAACGTTATTTACAATAGAAATGCCGGCTTTAAAGAATCGGAAAACGGTAGAAGGAAAACTCACGAGTGCGAACAAATATGTTTCACATAGCAGCGAAATGAGACCGTAACAAGAATCATAAATTGCTTGATCTCTCTTCAAAATCACAGCGTATAATGACAATAAAGTAAGCTAAAAAACATTAGAGACTATGTAAGAGCCAGGAATATAGTGAAATATGTGCAACCCCTCTTTACCTACGATTTTTTAAACTTTAAAAAGGCAAATTGAAAGCGGCTATGAGCGCTTTCCCAAAATTTGTTTGCACCATATTCATTTCAGTTTTATATAACGGATTAGGGAAATCTTTTTCATTGGGGACCCATAAAAGGACACCTAGATATAGCTCTGAACTAATTATCGTCTAATTGGATAAACAAATAATAACTCAAATTGGTACAATAAAGTTGCAAAATAAGATTTTTTAAAAAGCCCCCCCCGCACTATGCGTGAAAACTTAAACAGGCCAATCGTTAAGGTCATGAGCAGTATCGCCGCGAACAATTTTTAGTGGTAGCCAAATTCCTTTAAAAAAGGGCTAAAAAGAGCTAGAAGAAAGTAGCTGTGGCTAAAAATGGTAGCTAAATTTTTTTTAGTTACATATACTAAGTATACACGCAAACATTTTCAATAAGTAGTGGTATAGAAAAACAATGAAGGGTGAATTCCAAAACGTCAAAATACAAAGCATCAGTGTCTTTTATTTCTAAACAGCACTTGGAGAAAAGGTCTAATTTGCGCAACCTAGTTGAAAACTAGCATCTAACCTTGGTTGCGCGCATTTGGAATTACAATCTACTGAGGTTTAGAAATAAAAGATACTGATGCTTTGTATTTTGACGTTTTGGAATGCAGCCGAACCTGGAAAAAAAGCTAATATTTTATCCAACCAAAAACCTTCAACCATCAAGAGATTGTACCATCAGGCTCGAAGCATATAACTTACCAGCATGCTGGTACAATATTTATTTCTTTACAAATGAGGTCCAGGAAAGATCGAAATGATTAGAGCCGAAATTTCATAATTTTTCTACCATTTTGTTAACCACTGGTTTTTTTTTAGTTCACAGCTGCAATATCGTGAACTTAATCTTCCACAAACACGGCTTTGACTCATTTATTGCCAGAAATTTCCACCAAAGTACTTTTTACTTAGAAAAATGAGCCAATTTCACCACTCACGACACTAGCATGCTGGTACAATCATACAATTTTCAAATAGTTTTTGAAGTCGCACCAGCAGCTGGTACAATCACACCACAAGAACATACACGGTCAATCGGCTTGATGGGCCATTTAACAAATTAAAAGGGCCCATACATGATACCAGCATACTGGCGCCATCAAGTGTTGGTGGCAGCCGATTGACAGTGTATGACCTTGTGGTGTGATTGTACCAGCTGCTGGCGCGACACCAAAAACGATTTGATATTTTTATGATTGTACCAGCAGGCTCAAGAATGATAGGATACAAAAGGTTCTGATAGTTGCTCTTACTTAACTGGCGCCTTCTAAATTCAATGGCGTCCTCAGTTCTGCCGGATCGGCTCAATTTTTCGAGATAGCGGTACTTGAAACTTTGCATAAATTTGAACTATTTTAGTTTTGAAGATATTTTACTAACATTTTGCACATAACCGTTTTTTAATATTACCTTAACTATGCCATAAAATCATCGAAAATCGAAATCGGTTGGTTTGCGTTATAACTGATCCAATTTATTAATTAATTAATCCCAACGGTGTTTATCCTCCATTCGCGCCCAACCGACATGAGGGGCGCAGTCCGCATGACGTACGGAACCTTTTTTTGTTTTTTTTTTTCTTTTTTTTTGGTCCCGAGTCGTGGAAACAGGAGTTTGTTAAGTGTCGCGATCTAAAACTATTCAGCTACAGAATCAAATTCATCAGCTCGTTGGATATGCTAAAGATAGTATTTTAATTATTAAGAGTGGAAATTATAGTTTTCTTTATAGAAGAAATCGAGTCCGATATCTCAAACGTGCTGGAATCAGAGTTAAAATCTTGACATAAACCACGGAATGATTTGTTTAGTTCAAAATTAGGTTTGCATGGCTTCAAAAATAGAGGTCGAAAGTGTCTTGACACTCGAGAGGTAACATTAAAATTTACCTAACTCAGAAGGGCCGGGCTGTTAATCAAGCCTGTCATTAATTTTACAATAAATATTATACCTAGCATTTCTCTACGAATTGCGAGTGTAGGCAAATTTATAAGATTTAGACGACTAGTGTAAGGGGGGAGATTGTAGTCTGAATCCCAGTTAAAATCGCGCAATGCAAAAAGCAAGAATTGTTTTTGAATTGATTCAATCCTAACTGAATGAACTTGGTACCGGGGATTCCAAACAATAGATCTGTATTCTAGTATAAGTGTAACTAAAGTGGTAAAAAGAGCTTTTGTAACATAAGGATCTTTGAACTCTTTTGACCATCGCTTTACAATTGCAAAAACGCCTTTGGCTTTATTGACTGTAATATTAATATGAAGGTTGAAATTGAGTTTGGAATCCATTGTGATAACAAGATCGATGAAATTGGATACATGCTGCAGATTATAATTTGAAATTGAATAAACAGCTGGTTGAACTGCCCTTCGAGAGAAACACATAACTTTACATTTTTTAAGGTTAAGTGGCATATAATTTGCACTACACCAACTAACTACGTTGCTTAGATCCGCTTGTAACAAAGACCTTTCTTCGATAGAGGAGAATGTTTTAAAAAGTTTCACATCATTTTAGAATATTTTATTATCGAAGAAGTATCATTAATGAATATCAGGAACAGAATCGGACCAACGTGGCTTTCCTGAGGAACTCCTGAAGAGACTTTAATGATGTTGGAAGAACAATTTTTAAAAATAACTCTTTGTGTTCTATAATAGAGGTAAGAAGAGATCCATTGAAGAAGACTTGGCTGAAAGCCGATTAGGTCGAGTTTACGGATGAGTAACGAGTGACATGCTTTGTCAAAAGCTTTACTGAAATCGGTGTATATTACGTCGGTTTGAGCATTTTCTCTAAAACCGTTTGAGACATAAGTTGTGAACTCCAATAAATTTGTGATAATAGATTTTTCTTTAGAAAACCCGTGCTCCAAGCTGATGAAAAAAACGCCATGTTTTAGTGATAAGTTGAATAGAGTTGTTAAAGGCTCACAGATATTCTCAGCGCAGTTTTTAAGAAAACAGGTCGGAATATAATCAGGTCCAGGCCTAAATGATGCTTTTAAGATTTTTAAATAGTGTAAAACTTCATCGGAAGAAATTACTGGAATAAAAGCTGAGTTAATCGTACCAAGTTCATACGGATAGTGTCCACTCGTAGAGGAGTCTACCGAATAATTGGACCTAAAGAACTGAGCAAACATGTTGGCAATCAGTTGGCTGTCGCTAGACACAGTATTGCGATAGTGCATAGCGGACAGAAATTCATATGCCTTACGCTTTGAATTTACGAAACCATAAAATGATTTAGGATTGTTAATTAAATTCTTTTTAATTTTACATAAATATGACTTTAAACATTTCTTATTTAATGCAAAGCAGATATGCCTCAAAACCGAGTGCTTTATGTAATCACTGTGTAAGCCCGTTCTTTTATACAGTTTAAAAGAATGCGACTTTTTATTTCTAAGTTTTTTAAGCTCTTTAGTGAAGCATAATTGTGTTGGTTCTTCATGAACAATATTACTTTTTGGTACATACTTTTGAAACAAATTGAAAACGGTATCATTAAAGTGTTCAACACTACGCTCGACGTCATCTTTATATATTGCCCAAAATAACTTTGAAAGTTCTTTGTTAATGTTTCTGAAATTAGCTTTCGCAAAAACATATCTAGTACTTGAACTATACAACTTATTATTATGTATTGCATTTATGATTTCGTAGCTTAACACAAGAGCGGGAGGGTATGCATCCTCTGGCAAAACTAGGGGACCACACCGATTAATAGAGGACTTGGGAACATCATCAACGTAACCGAGATCCAAGACCTTTCCAAACTTATTTGGACCAATATTTATTTATTTTAGGCTAAGTTCAGCCATTTCCTCCAGAAATACATTGTAACTATCTCTAGATAAAACTGGTACAAAATCGGTGTCAATTATGTTCCATGAAATGTGTGGCAGATTAAAATCACCCAAAATAATCATAGAGTCGGAAGGCGTAAGCATTGCATTTACGGACTCAAGTAAAGAGACCAGCTGTGTATATACTGATACAAAGAGTTAACTCACCAGCCTGTACACGTACACAGTTAAATTCGGTATATTCAATGACGGGAACACTAACCGCAAAAAGAACACCACCGCCGATTCTGCCCTCGCGGTCGCTCCTGTATATTTGATATTCATTTGGAAGAATTTCGGAATTAAAAATATGAGGTTTGAGCCATGTTTCGGTCAAGGAAATAATATTATAATTGTAGTCAAAACCTTATAAATATAATAATAATAATAATAGATTGGCGCTTACAATCTGTGGCGTGGGCCTTGATGTTGTCACACAAAGCGGAAGGACCTACAGTTTTACGCCGACTCCGAACGGCGAGTGTATTTTTATGAGAAGCTGTTTTTCATCGCAGAAATACACTAGGAGATTTGCCATTGCCTGCCGAGGGACGACCGCTCTTAAGAAAAAACCTTTTCCTATATTTTTTGCGATGTTGCTTTGACCAGGGCTTGAACCCAGGCGTTGCAGAGGGAAAGCGTGCACTGCTTACCACTACACCACAGCGGCCGACCTTATAAATATAAGTCAGTTAATTTGGTATTCAAACCTCTAACGGTTTGGTAGTAAATACTTAAATTAGAATTGCGAGTTAGTTTTTTGAATCAGAATTAAGATTCGAAATTTTAGCTACGTTGTTATTACTTTTATTAGGTTTATACTCAAACTCGCGCTCATACGCCCCGGTCGGCCAAAATGAATTATTTAGTAGTGAATCAAAATCTTCGGCAGCTACATCAATTTTAAAAGATGAAATATCCGATCGTATTTATAATTACATTTACAAATAAATACTTCTTTAGTTTTAATCTTAGTCGATATGTAGGACTTTATATCATCCGAAGAATTGTCTTTAGCAAATCTAGAAACAAAGATTGATCTTCTCGGAAGAATTACAACCAACATTTTGGTAGTGGCTTCAGATATATGGAATTCCGAGTTATTCGGAGGATCAATGTTAGATATGGATGGTAACGCTGTTAGATCAACAGTTTGATTGTCGTTATTATTCTTAGAGGTAGACCTAGTGGATATGGCTTTAGATAGCGGAGGCTCCAATGCCTGAGGGCATGGAGAAGAAAGATTGATTAGATCTAAGGGCTGAGATGGAGGATTTTTCTGTGTAGATTCAGTGACTATCTTTTTAGGTGGACTAATAACACGCTTACGCTTATTTTCTCGACTTTCCTCGGAGTTTGGAGGGTTGTCAAGGCATGTGAAAGACGTAAACATTTTTTCATAATGCTTACATTTTTCAACAAGCGCCGACAGATAATCCCGAACTACGAATAAATCGACTTCCGTTGATCGGCACTTTTGACAATTAATAGCGTCTAACACCCTACCGCTCAAACCAGCACATTTTATATGGCCAATCTCATCGCAAAGCCAGCATGACACATAGGCGTCACTCTTAACGTGACGATTGGCGTAAACACGACATATTTGAAATTATATCTATGGATATGTTTGTAGGTTTATATATAATATTTGAAGCAAAAAGGCAAACAAAAGCGATGTAGCAAAAGAAAACAATCAGCTGACTTGAATTCTATGTAGGGAACAGTTTTAAATACACTGTATTTTTGACACTTAATAAACACAAAGCAAACAGCTGTGGCAAGGATGAAATAGCAGAAATGACAAACAGAGCAAAATAAATGTGCACAAACAAACACAATTGTAATTATGGATAAGCAGAATCAATTCACAACAACAATATAATTATATAAAAGAAAAGACTCGACACACACAATTAATAATGTTATAGTAAATTGATCAAATTCACTAGAAATTTTGCTATTTTACTTCGCTTTAAATTGTGCACCAAACGTTTCTTGATACTTTTCACTTTACTCAATGTTAAAACTCTTGCAAAATAAGATATTAAATGAGAGCACAAACAAACACAACCTCACAGCTTTGAAGTTTGCTTAAACAGGTAAAAATTTATCTTTTCGCAAAAGTTACAACTTGCACAGCGTAATTTTAACACAAATTACACAGGCCGACAAAATAAGACCGAACTCCTTACCCAGAAACGAGACTATACTTTCCCGAAGGTTTTCGGTGCGCTGAATTCAAATCTGGCCACAGAATTGCTCTATCACATCAGGATTTTGAGATATTCTAACCTATAAGTGCAAAAAATGCCGTTTTTGCCCATTTTTGAAGTTGTGTATGCAAGCCAGAGTAATTTTTCTCAAAAAAAATACAAAAAAGGTGTTAAAGTACAAGTTCAATTTAAAAATTAATTTTTTTTTTACGTTTAATCGCATGGTTCCGGAGATTAACCCATATACTTATATAAACATAATGTACTTATGTATATGGGCAAATATAAAACACACGTACACTTCCAAAACAAAAGGTTAAATTTTTGATTTGTGGGCACACCTATGTTTTATACATGAATCGATATATATAGGTGTAATTCATTTTCATCAAAACAAAAAAAAAAACAGACCGACAAAATTTTTACCCAGAAACCAGACTATACTTTCCCGAATGTTTTCGGTGCGCTGAATTCAAATCTGGCCACAGAATTGCTCTATCACATCAGATTTTGAGATATTCTAACCTATAAATGCAAAAAATGCCGTTTTTGCCCATTTTAGAAGTTGTGTATGCAAGCCAGAGTAATTTTTCTCAAAAAAATACAAAAGCCGGAACCATGCGATTAAACGCCAAAAAAAAATTAAATTTTTAAATTGAACGCACACTAATAAATTATACATCAAACTGTTTGAAATCCATTGAGGAAATATTAGATTCTTGTGTGATTCATTTTTCCAAATGCTTAAAGAGTTATAAGTAAAAAACGATAATTTATGAAAACTCAATGTTACTGATTTTTCAAGAAAGCGCAATTTTTGTCCGATTTCAAAAATTTTCAAGGCAGTATTTTAGAAGGTTAGACGCAATGTGTATATTAAATTTGGTACAGATTGGTGAAGTGGTTTTCGAGAAACAAACATTGACATAAATGGGCGGGCCAAATCCAGTTTCAGAAAAAATTTAGGAAAAACTAATTTTCGCTTAAGATCCATTGAAAATATAATTTTGCAGTAAATATTTAAAAATTCGTTAACCCCATTGCCCAATGATCTGAAAATCCTTTCATACACACATACAAATTCGTGGCTGTATTTTAGGCAAAAATTATTTTATGTTATTTTCAACGAATTTTGTGAAGAACGTTATCTAACGATCACGCTTAATGCCAACCTGTTATGTTTTAGTCTGTCAGTGTGCCATCAAAAAAGGGAAATTTTGAAGCCATTCACCCAAAGACGTATTCAGACAATATTTGTTATATTTCCAATATTTTCAAAGGCACGCAGCTGTAAAAGGTCTTATTTTTATCTTTAACTAATATGTATGCAAACATATAAAAACAATTTAGCAATTGCTGAAAGTTTAAAATGGAAAAGAACTTGAAATATTACATTTTTGATAATTACGAGTGACAGATTTTAAATTGTTTCAGTTTATTTCCAATCGGAAGTACATATTTTTCTCAACGCCTAATGCATTTTCCAATATTACATTTACTATTTGCCATTAGTTTTGAAAGTCTCCGTTTTGCGCTGAAAAAGTTATACTCAAAAAACCTCCAAAAGGTAGCCAAAATTGTAATTTTAATTATTTTGATCGCTTATAAAAATTAAAACGACATTATTACAATAAAAAAATAAATAAGTTACAAGAACTCGTCAAATAACATAAAAAAAATAAATAAGTTACAAGAACTCATCAAATTTGTTTTCAAAATGCCCCAAGTTTTTTATAAAAAGTAAAATTACTTTAATAAAATTAGTTTAAAGGTGAGTGACACAAAGCATACGGCTCCGGATATTTGCCCATATACTTAGTAATTTCTACTTAAGCAACAAAGAGTAGTCTATTAGTTTTAGTTCCTATTGATTTATAAGTGATTATACATAGTTTAAGAAATTTTATCACATACTTATGCACATGTACTGTAATTCATAACCTCTGGTTGTTGTGCATGTATTTATTAATATTAAATAAATAAATAAACCGAACTAAAAATTGATTTTCCTTAGAAACTAAGATGGAACCACCAAAGGACAAATGGAATTTTGTTTTGCTAATATTTGTTGTGCATGGCATAGGTACTTTAATGCCGTGGAATATGTTCATAACTGCCAAAAGTGTAAGTAATGCCGTATGTAATGCAAAGAGTTTTTTCATATTACTTTATTATTTTTGCAGTATTTTGTGGACTATAAATTAGCTGATGGAATAAACTCTACTAGCTCTTCGACCTACGCTTCAAACTTTTTGCAATATCATAACTTCGCCGCACAAATTCCTAATGTAGTATTTAATTGGTTAAACATATTTTTTAATTTAGGGTAATGAAATTTCTAATAGATTTTTACAAAATCTTTAGTAATTTATATTTTGCAGAGGTGATTTAACGAAGCGAATTGTTTTCAGCATATTGCTAGAATTAGCTCTTTTTATATTAACCGTAATTTTCGCTATGATCGACTCATCCAATTGGCGTGGAGCCTTCTTTTGGACTACTATGATCACTGTTGTTCTTTTAAATAGTAAGTTTTCAAATAAAAATTTTTTTATATTAACTTCCACACATATTTGTTTTTATTTCCCAGTGGCCGGAGGAATTTATCAAAATACAATTTACGGAATGGTTGCTACACATCCGTTTAAATATACTGGAGCCGTAGTTTTGGGATCAAATATATGTGGACTGTTTGTGTCGATACTGAGCATAGCAATCACGTCTATATTTCCATCGAAACGGACTGCAGCGATTTATTATTTTATCACAGCTATGGTCGTTTTGCTTGCATGTTTTGACACGTTTTTTGCATTGCCGTTAAACGTAAGTTCATTCAGCTGACCCTCGATAGAAGTAGAAATATCCTCTCACAAATAACTATAATTTTTCGTTTAATCTAGTAAATGCTTCGCCTATGCCGTACCACTAATTCCTATTTCAACCCCATAGTTTCTAAGAATACCTAGTCATCAGAATAGTCATCCTAAACTTAAAAACAAATTCTGAAAATCGCACGTTATGATTTTTCCTGCTGGTTTTCTTCGTAAAAAAGGGAATCCTTCAGCCAGATTCCAACATTTGCTATCGCTAATTTTGATCGCCAAAAATCTCCAAAAGGATAGCAGACGCCACAATGCCAGATTTTGCTGATTACGCGTCGCTTGTGTTACTCTTCCATGTTGTATACTTTTAGGCCCTACCGCTTTTCATTTAGAGAATTCCACTGCCGATCTATAAAATAAATGTAGTTAGTTAACGCCGCGACGCTCCAAAAATGTGAAAAAGAAAATTGTTGAAAGTAAATTCTGAGTTTGACTAAACCCAAAAAAATTATTATCAATATGTTGTTTGAAAAAAAAAAACTTTTATGTGGTGTGTTGAAGATGGTGCTTAAAAGGCTAATCATAATTTGTATATCAAATGTGGTCGAGATCGATCAAGTAGTTTTTGGGACGCGCACATATCATATAAGTGGGCGGTGCCACGCACATTTTCCTAAACTTGTATGAAAAATAATTTTTTTTTGCTTAAGAGCCATTGTATATATAAATTTTTAGTAAATATTGATGAGCTCCTTATCCACACTGAAAATCTGAGCTTCCGGTACATACACACATATAAATTCAAGACCGTAAATTGCCTAACTTCGACAATATTAATAATATTAATGCGATTGCATTAGAAGAGATGCAAATTTATTTGAAAATAAATATTCTTTTAGGTAAATACTACATGTTTGGCAACTTTCATAGAAATTTTTGAAATCAGCGATGATCAAGTTGAAAAAATAAGAAAAATAGGATCTTATTAAATTTATCCGATGAAGACTTCCAACAGGCTAAGTCTTACAATATATTGTTGTACATTAGACAGCTGCAAGAATGTAGTGGTTAGCATTTATGAGACAGTCGTTTGTGCTCCACACGGTTTGCTCATTCAACCCTTAGCAAGCAAGATGAATGATTGAGTGTACAGAGAATAGTAAGTACTGCTTTCTTGGTTAAAAAAAAAAAGAGACACATGTTGTACAAAGAGATACAAGACAGTTGTACTGCCGCCAATGAGTGTACGAATATCTGACGAAACACAGTGAATATTCGAATGTCTGCTATTGTCGCAAAGCGAAATATTTGCCTTTTGGTAAACGGAAGCAAAAGAATTAGAAAAACTACCATGTAAATTGTATGTTTTACTATGTTTTTTTTTTTAATAATTCATTGAAAATAACCCATAATTAGATTTTTCCATAACTACTTAATAAATAAAATTCATTCGTACATTTATGTATTTCATTGTAAGTAAGAAAAGCAACATTTTTCAAGAACTAAAATTTATTTCTTCCTACATGCACACTTAGGTTAGGTTAGGTTAGGTTGAAGTGGCTGCTAGGCCCAGAGGGCGCCAGCACACTTAGGCCCGATCAGGGCCCATTGTGATACCACATGGATCCAAAAAAACCTCTACTCCTTAAACCAGTTCGTGGAGTCTGCGAACCTTAGAAACTGCCATATTCCAAACTTAGCAGTCGCGCTTAGATCGTCTAGAAGACCTATACCTATGAATTTCTGTCTTTTCCTGCATAGTGCTGGGCAATCGCAGAGTAAGTGCCTTATTCATTCAGGCTCTTCTTCGTCGTGGCAGCTTCTGCAGTAGTCGTGACTAACCCCGAGGCGTTCTGCGTACCTTCCTATCAGGATATGTCCTGTGAACAGACCAATGGCCAGTGACATATCGCCTTTATTGAGAGTGAGAATTTCCCTCGATCTCCGTACATCCCATTTTGGCCATGTAAGCTTCGTTGTATTACAGTTTTTAGTGCGCTCCCATCTGGAGGCCGCTTCTTCAAGGAATCTCTCCCTTAGTAAGAGCTTGCAGCAAGCGAGTGGCATACCCATCCTCTTCCAGGCTGGTGAAAGTGGAGAGGAAGTACCCGCCCTTGCAAGCTTGTCTTCCTTCTCATTTCCTGGTATGTCACTGTGCCCCGGTACCCATACCAGGTGCAAAGCGAACTGCTCCGCCATCACGTTAAGTGATTTGCGGCAGTTGGCAACTGTTTCCGAATTTATAGTGACAGAGTCAAGCGCCGTAAGGGCCGCCTGACTGTCTGAGTATATATATATTTCCGTAGTGGCGATAACAGCTAGTTTTAGGCTGTCAACGGCTTCTTGTATGGCTGCCAATTCGGCTTGAAAGACACTACAGTGGTCAGGTAGTCGGAACGATCTTTTTATTTCCAGTTTCTCCGAGTAGACGCCTCCTCTTATCCTATTTTCTAGTTTGGAGCCGTCCGTGTAGAATCTTATGGCACCTCTAGACCCCGGAACTCCTTCGAGCCATGATTCTCTGCTAGGTAGCGTTACGCTATAACCTTTAGTGAAAGTGAGCCTTGGTACACAGTAGTCCGTTGTACTCGGTAGTTGTCGGTTTCTCAGAATTGTAGTGTGACCACAACGAGTCGCTTTCCAGCTTTTAAGCCCCTGTAGTCTTAGGGCTGCAAACGCAGCGTATTGTCGTCCCATAATATCTGTGGGTATGATGTTAAGGATCGTATTCATTGCCATAGTAGGTGTTGTGCGGAGAGCACTACTAATGCAGATCAGGGCCGTTCTCTCCAATTTTTGTAATTTAGTACTGTTTACTTTCTTCTCCAGCACTGGCCACCATACCACTACCCCGTACAGAAGTATGGGCCTCACCACGACGGTGTATATCCAGTGCACTAGCTTCGGGGTTAAACCCCATTTTTGGCCGATTGCTCTCCTGCAGCTGTAAAGGGTAACCGTGGCTTTCCGAACCCGCTCTTCGGTGTTTTGAATCCAGCTTAATTTTTTATCCAGGACTATCCCCAGGTATTTAGCAGATTCGCTTAATTTTTGTGTGTTCTGTGCCAGCCTTGGTGTTATCAATGGGGGGATTTTGTACCTTCTTGTGAACAGTACACGTTCTGTCTTGCTTGGGTTTACCCCTAACCCGTTATTTTTGTCCACCTCTCGACTTCCTTCAGTTTTACCTGCATAAGGTCACATAGAGTCTGTGGAAATTTCCCACTTACTGTTTGTGCAAGATCATCCGCATACGCAATAACCTTACAGCCACCCCCCTCCATGCCACACAGCAGTGAGTTTACCGCTGCGACCCATAATAGAGGGGATAGGACTCCCCCTTGCGGGGTGCCCCTCTCTACGATCCTGGTCAACGATACCCCCGCCAGCTCCGCCCGAACCACCCTGCATCTCAGCATTTGGTTTACGAGCGCAACTAAGCGCGAGTCGATGCCCAGGCCCGTCAGTGCTGCCGTTAACGCGCCCGGCATGATGTTGTTAAAGGCGCCCTCTATATCCAGGAAGACTGCTAGCTTATATTCTTTGATGTCTAGTGATCTCTCTATATGCGACACTATTTCATGTAGCGCCGTTTCTGTAGATCTACCTTTCGTATAAGCATGTTGTGTGGTAGACAGTCCGTCACCAACCGACTCTCTGATACGTACCTCCACCAGTCTCTCCATAACCTTCAATTGAAATGACGACAAGGTGACGGGCCTGAAATCCTTTGGGTTGTTGTGAGACACCTTCCCTGCCTTGGGGATGAACACCACTCTTGATTCCCTCCACTTTCTAGGGATATGGTTAAGAGCTAATACTCCCTTAATTATAGCGTGTAGCCACGCTGAGCTTAGCTGAAGTGTTTGCTGCAGCTGTATGGGGGCAATGCCATCCGGACCTGGTAATTTATAGGGCTTAAATATCCCAATAGACCAGATCTCCAGTTAAATGTTGCTGTACCGGCATGCTATCCTCGGTCTCAGTCCAGGAGCCGTCAGGTCTTTGCAAGCATCCTGGAGCTTTCTGGGCAGCACCTGACAGTATCTTTCTGAGCACACTTAATGAAAACAAAAACAGACTTCAGATAGAAACATGTGTGCGTATGTACTAGGGATGTTAATTTTTTAGATTTTTGAGATCCCGGGATTTTCGGGATATTGTTCATACAATCCCGGGATCCCGGGATTAGTCCCGGAATTTAGATATTCATTATTTGCCAACAACGTAAAATGAAAAAATTGCATCAATATAGTTTGAGAATAATTAATAATAAATAAATGGGTTTGAAATCTTCTTTATTATTTAATTTGTAAAATATTTCATTAGAAACAAAACAAAAGACAGTGATTACATTTATACGCATTTCTGATAAAGTAACTTAAGGCATCGAAAAAAGCTTGGTGCAAAAAAAGCTTAAGTCAACATATGTATTGTGTGGCTGAAAGAAGTTCGAAGTTCATAATACTCGTGGCAGAAATAAAAGAAACGCCTTATTTCAACCAGTTTAGTCTATATTTCTTTTCTTTTTTAATATTTAATTTTTTTTATAAAAGCCTACCGCATTTTATATATAAATAACTGCAGTCATTTCTCTTCTGTGCTAACTGACGCCAATTAGAAATGTCAAGTGAAGCCAAGTCCTTCTCCACCTGGTCTTTCCATCGCAGAGGAGGCCTTCCTCTTCCCCTGTTACCAGCATCGCGGCGCGCGTTGAATATTTTCAGAGCAGGAGCCTTTCTGTCTATTCGAACGACATGGCCAAGCCAGCGGAGCCGCTGAATTTTAATTCG
>NW_023458555.1:101347478-101371189 GCF_013731165.1 Rhagoletis pomonella | reverse complement strand
TCCAATCAGCTCGTTGACGGTGGGCTTCAGTCTTTCGCACAATACACTCGATAAGACCTTATAACATATGCTTAGAAGGCTGATACCGCTGTAGTTGGCGCGCATGGCGGGGTCGCCTTTCTTGTGGATTGGGCTGAGCACACTTAAATTCCAGTCGTCGGGCATGCGTTCATCTGACCATATTCTGCACCTCATCAGCTCCTCGCCGCCGTACTTGAATAGCTCGGCTGGCAGGCCGTCAGCTCCAGCAGCTTTGTTGTTTTTCAGCCGCGTAATCGCTATTCGTACCTCGTCATAGTCAGGCGGTGGGACAGCTACTCCATCATCATCGACTGGGGAATCGGGTTCGTCTTCTTCACTACTTTCAGCGCTGCTACCATTCAGTAGGTTGTAAAAGTTGTAAAAGTGTTCCTTCTACAATTTAAGTATATTCTGGACATCGGTCACTAGGTCGCCATTGTTTTTCTTACAGGAGTTCGCCCCGGTCTTGAAACCTTCCTTAGGTCGCCTAACCCTATGGTAGAATTTTCGGGCGTTCTTCCTGTCGGCCAGCATCTCAAGCTCTTCGCACTCACTTATTTCGGCCTCTCTCTTCTTATTGCGGCTTCGTACCAGTTGTTCTTTCGGGCTCGCTGAAATCCAACTACTTCTTCGGCGGCGGTACTTAAAGATCGGGAAATGTGGTTCCACTGCTCGCGTATGTCGGATTGTTGAAGAGTGCTCTCAGAGAGCAGGTGTGTGAGTCGAGTGGCGAATAAATTGGCCGTCAGTTGTGATTGCAGCTTTTCGACGTTAATCTTTCCTTGCATTGTTGGGCGCACATTTTTTGCTGCACAGAAGCGGGTGCGTATCTTCACTGAGGGAAAAAAATATTAAAATCAAATAGAAACGTAATTGATCTTATTATAAACGTCAACGAAAGTACTGTATATTGGTAAATATTCAATTCAATTACGCGCATATTAAAATGACCGCGTTCATACTGAAAAAGCATCCGCGAAGTGAATAATCAAGACAAAAACTAAAAAAAAATATTTAATTTGCATGTTGCCCGCAGTGGAATTCGAACCCGACCATCTCCGGATATCAACAACTTGTGGCAAGCATCTTTGCGCACTCAGCTACACCCGGGCATATAAATTTGCTTTCAAATGTTGAATATCCATCAACACCACATGTACATGTACATGTACTATGTATGTATGTGTGTGTTGTCGCCGCTCTTAGAGCGGCGCTCTGCATGCTTGGGGTGCGTATGTACACTTGCATATACATACTCAGATGTGAACAGTCAAATACGTGCGTAATAAATTTTGTATGAAAATATTATTTTTAAATACGAACATTTTTAAACGATAATCAAATATAAAGTATTCATTTTTACTATGCATTATTTCCCTCAGTGTTGGCTACAACAAGATAGTGGTCTGAGTCGATGTTTGGCCCTCGGAGGGTACGTACGTCCAAAACGCTTGAAGTATGCCTTCCCTCTGTCACGACATGAGTGATTTGGTTTCTCGTTTTTCGATCTGGAGACGGCCATGTAGCTTGGTGGATGTTCTTATGCTGGAACCTAGTACTACATATTACCATGCTTCGGGCCCCGGCGAAGTCGATCAGCCTCAGTCCGTTATCGGCCGTTTCGTCGTGGAGGCTGAATTTTCCGACAGTGGCGCCAAAGATCCCTTCCTTGCCCACCTTGGCATTAAAATCGCCAAGCACGGTTTTAACATCGTGTCGGGGGCAGCGCTCATATGTACGTTCCAAGCGTTCATAGAAGAGGTCCTTGGACTCCTCATCCTTCTCTTCCGTCGGGGCATGGGCGCAGATGAGCGAGATGTTGAAGAATCTAGCTTTGATGCGGATTGTGGCTAGACGTTCGTCCACCGGGGTGCGCTCCTTTACGTGGCAACTGTAGTAGACGTCGCAAGGCTTCACGCTTACTTTTCCTTGCCCCGTCCAGCCTTTGTCTTTCCGAGGACATCAACCAGCCGGGGAGAGGCACCTTCCCCATTTAGGGTCCGGATATTCCAGGTGCATACCCTTAAATCATAGTCCTTTATACGTTTGCCGTGGTCGTCATCAGAAAAAGGGGGTCTCATCCGAGGCTGTTTTTTTCTTTTCATTGGGCGGGGTTTTAACGTGGCGGGATCCTACCCAGCGCACGCGAAGTTTTACGCCTTCTCACTTTAGCTCGCTCCCAAAGGGGTGTTTGGTTGCTACCCAGAGGATACGTGGATATAAATATCCGGACGTTGTGAGCTGCGATTTGAACCGTACGCACAAGAATCGCTTCTGGCCACTCCCAGGTGAATGGCAGTCAAAAGTTTTCCACTTCTGCGCACGGAACCATCATCCTTTTAGAAAGTGTTAAAGTCTGTAATTTCAGATATTTGAATTGAATAATTTTTTCGCAAAATTTTTCTGGAAAGTTTCACTTCCAGCTTTCCTTAAAGGTAAAATTAGTAAGGTAAAACAAAATCCGCGCTATCAGAAAAAGGGGTTTCTTTTAATTAATTTTTGAATTGTTTAACCTAGATCAAAGAGTTTATACACTGTCCTAAGTATGAAGTGTTTCGGAATGACCGTTTAAATAAAAAAGGTGGAGGCATCTTAATAGCTGTCCAGACTGACCTTTCTTCTGAAGAAAATGAGTTCACTGACACCGATGAAGTTGAATTCCTCTGCGTTCGAATAAGATATCATTCTAATAGCCTTAATCTTGTTGCTGCTTATATACCACCTAACTCGAGCCTTTGTGTTTATTTAAAACACACCTCCTTACTGCTCTCTCTACATGCCATGGTGAAGCCCTCCGATACTGTTATTGTCCTGGGTGACTTCAATCTTGCGGGTGTTTATTGGGATCTAACAGATGGTATTCTAGTACTAAATTCCTCTCGTGATCTCTTCAATCAATATTTGAACGATCTTTCAGACCTTAGTCTTTACCAGATCAACTCTATTAATAATAACTTAGGTAAATGTCTAGATTTAGTTTTTGTGGACGACGTTTCCAACGTCACAATAGCCCCTAGTTATGTTTTGATTACACCTGTTGATTCTCACCCCACACCACTAGAATTGTCCTTGATAAATTCACGCAACTCATGTTGCTTTACCAGTAAAAAATCCAGAGCGTAGCGTTACTCATTTAAAACAGCATATTATAGTAAACATAGGTTAGAGATATCGAAGATAACTTGGCCCCAGTATGATGGGAATGCTGAAGATAGTGCCTTACATTTTAGCAATTCCTTACGCCATATTTTCAGTAAAAGCATTCCTCTTGTTAATGAAGCTAACGTAACGTCTAACGCTACGCATTTAATCTTTTAAAAAAATCTGACTTGTCTTCTCACTACTCCGCGTACTCCATTCTTAGGCATAAATACAATGTATTGAACAAAAAGTGTTACAATAATTATAGTAACAGGGTTCGACTCAATATAGTTTCTAATCCCAAATCGTTTTACGCCTTTGTGAACACAAAGCGTAAGAATAACGGTTATATCTCAACATTGAAGGTGAAAGACTTAGTCTCCAGTGACGAAAATATTACTGCCGATATGTTTGCTGGTTTTTTCGAGTCAAACTACTCTGCCAGTTCTACATCTTCTCAACTAAATTCGAATCTATCTAGCTACCCATTCTTTCTGCCATCATTTGACTGCATCCGAATTCCATCGATATCTGCTTCTTAAAAGTTGTACAGAGTATTTGTATAAGCCTCTGACAAATATTTTTAATGCTTCCTAAAATAGGGTGTTTTCCCATCTTCCTGGAATGATTCGTTTATCTTCCCACTTTATAAAAATGGAAGTAGGACTAACATCGTAAACTATAGAGGAATTGCGAAGCTTTGTGCTATTCCTAAAGTTTTTGAGGCAATCGTTACGGAAGAACTATCTCACTCTATTACTTCTGCTATTGATCTATCGCAACACGGTTTTTGCAAAGGTAAATCAACTGTATCCAATCTTCTTCAATTAACTACTTATGTGTCTAATGGGTTTAAAAACAATCTTCGAACGGACGTGATTTACACTGATTTCAGCAAGGCATTTGATAAAGTATCTCATTCAACCCTTATATATAAACTTGATCGAATTGGTTTCCCTCCTATTCTTCTCAGCTGGCTTTCTTCTTACTTAGTGGATAGAAAACAAAGAGTAATTTTTAAAAATTGTACCTCCCGGCCAATACATATCACGTCCGGCGTACCTCAGAGCAGCCATCTTGGTTCCGTCTTGTTTATTTTATTTATAAATGACCTTCCTAAGGTGTTGAATTACTCGAAATGCTTAATGTACGCTGATGATGTTAAGCTCTTTAAGTACATTAGTACTGCAGAAGATAGGGAGCATTTGCAAGCTGACCATGTCACTCAATTTGAAAAAGTGTAAATTCATGACCTGCTCTAGAAAATCGTTCTACCCAAATTCGTATATGAT
Source organism: Rhagoletis pomonella (assembly GCF_013731165.1). Taxonomy (NCBI): domain Eukaryota; kingdom Metazoa; phylum Arthropoda; class Insecta; order Diptera; family Tephritidae; genus Rhagoletis; species Rhagoletis pomonella. The sequence continues at coordinate 101,366,735 of NW_023458555.1, read as the reverse complement.
ATCTGACCACAGTGTTGAGCAAGTGAACAATTTCACTGACCTAGGTGGAACTGTAGATCCGAAACTAGAATTCAAGTCTCACATAAACTCCTGCGTCATTAGGGCTAGAGGATTGTTGGCTCTTCTTAAACGCTGGGCCAAGGAGTTCAACGATCCTTATGTCACTAAAGTTCTCTTTACCTCTCTAGTTAGACCGATTTTGGAGTATGCATCTATAGTATGGAATCCTAGTTATCAAATTCATAGTGACCGGCTCGAATCAGTTCAGAAACAGTTCCTGTTATTTGCCCTCAAAAATGTATGTTGGGACTCGTCTAAAAATCTCCCACCCTACAAGGATCGCCTGAAGCTTATAGATTTACCGACGCTTCAGAGTCGTAGAGAGATGCTTGGTGTTCTTTTTTTAATTAAATTAATGAACAGGATGGTCAGTAGTACCGTCGTCCGCTGCAATTCTGGGTAGAGCTTTACATTTGTAAATGTAGTTTCCACAAGCATTTGTAGATGCATTGCGATTTGCACTTCAATATAAAGATCTCGAATAGCCTGGATTTAGTTATTTACGAGCATTTGTTTTGGCCGACGTATAACACATGCGGTGAAAAATAAAACGTGTACCATTAATTAAATATGGCTGCAAGACAAATAATGTTGCAAAAAGTTGATTTTTTTTACAAAAAGCGAAAGAAAATAAAGAAATTCTGTTCGGTGCCTTTTTCGATAAATTGAAATGATAAAGTTGAGAAGTGGAAAGAAGTAGCAAATAGCCTTTGTTTAATTCCGTAGGAGAAAGATTGGACATATGCCAGAGACACACTCGTGCTACCACGTACAATGTATTACACTGTACGGCAAAATCAACTTTTTTTTTGGATATTGGACCAAACCAATTTTTTTTAAGAGCTTGAGTCATAGGTAAAACAGTGACTTCTCCGTTTTTCGAAGTCGGCCTCCGAAATCGAGATATGGGCCTTCGAAGTTCGAAATAGGACCTTTGGTAAAAAATTATATTAAATTATTACATGTAAATAACTAAAAACCTAAAAATATAGGCGTAGTACTCCTTTTGCTCTTATTTAAATGGTATAGAAATTTTTTTGTGCAGACTTATATTACAGGTGCTATAAGGGGTCAAAGTTCAGGTCTTCGAAAAATTAATTTCCTTATATTTCAAAAAATTTTGAACAGATTTTTAAAAAATTTATATCATTGTAAAGGTGATTAACTCCGCTTACCTTCGATATGCATATTTGTATACTTCGTATACCAAAATTTTAGAAAAAGCATATTTAAGAGAAAGAATACCTTTTTTTTATAAAAAAAAAATTTTTAAACAAAAAAATTACTGGCCGATTTTTAAAAAATTGGTATCGTTGCAAAGGCGATTAAATCCCCTTTCTTTTGATATGCATATTTGTATACTCCATTTATACAAATTTGAGAAAAAACACATTTAAAAGAAAAAATACCTTTTTTTAAAAAAAGTATTTTAAACAAAAAAATTAGTAATCGATTTTTAAAAGGTTGGTATCGTTGTAAAGGCGATTAAGCCTTCTTTCTTCTGATATGAATATTTGAATACTTCGTGTTTAAAAAGTAAAAAAAATACACATTTAAAGGAAAAACTAGCTTTTTTTTATAAAAAAAAAAATTTTAAACAAAAAATTACTAACCGATTTTTAAAAAAATGGTATCATTGTAAAGTCAATTAAACCGCTTTCTTGTGAAGTGCATATTTGTATACTTCGTATATAAAAACTTGAGAAAAACCACATTTAAAGGAAAAAAAAACTTTTTATAAAAAAAATAATATTTTAAACAAAAAATTACCAACCGATTTTTAACCAATGGTACCGTTGTAAAGGCGTTTAAACCCCCTTTCTTCTGGTAGGCATATTTGTATACTTCGTATATAAAAATTTGGGAAAAACACTTAAAAGGAAAAAATACCAATTTTTTCTTATAAAAAATATTTTAAACGAAAAAATTACTAATTAGTAATACAATGGAATACTTTATTTAAACAAAACCGAAAATTACCTTTAATTTTTATATATAACCTGTTATGTAAAAAATCAAAAACCATGGTGTTTTTATATTTTTATATGCCTTAGACTTCTGTTACATATACTTTCGCTTTATTTTTAACAGGGCTGTGGGTGAACAAGAGTAAACACTATTAATTATTTGTTTTAGTTAAATACGGTATTCAATTGAATTACTAATTAGTAATTTTTTTGTATTTTTTTTATAAGAAAAAAATTGGTATTTTTTCCTTTTAAGTGTTTCTCAAATTTTTATATACGAAATATACAAATATGCATATTAGACGAAAGGGGGTTTAATCGCCTTAACAACGATGCCAACTTTTTTAAATCGGTTAGTCTTTTTTTGTTTGAAATGTTTTTTTTTATAAAAAAAGGTATTTTTTTATTTAAATGTCTCAAATTCTTATCTACGAAGTATACAAATATGCATATCAGAAGAAAGGGGATTTAATCACCTTTTCAACGATAGCAACTGTTTGAAAATCGGTTAGTAATCTTTTTGTTTAAAATATTTTTTTTTTACAAAATAAGGTATTTTTTCTTTTAAATGTGTTTTTTCTCAAACTTTTATGTACGATGTATACAAATATACAAATCAGAAGAAAGGAGATTTAATCACCTTCACAACGATAACAATTGTTTAAAAATCGGTTAGTAATCTTTTTGTTAAAAATATTTTTTTTATACAAAAAAAGTAATTTTTCTTTTAAGTGTGTTTTTTCTCAAATTTTTATGTACGAAGTATACAAATAAATAAATAAAGCGAATTCATATTACAACAAACACATCATTTTGACATTAAGAAGTACCGCGGCGAAAATCTAAATTCGCCAGTAACACCACCTTGTATAAATTCGCCTTGTCCCAACCATTCGATTATTCGATTAGAAATTTGGTGGTGCAAATTCCATTTAATTCGAATTTTCAAAAATTTTTTTACTGAAAATTCAAAAGTTTGTTTGTAAAGTAGGGATCACACGATTTGTACATTTGTACAGATTCGTAAATTTTGGCAGTTACAGAGTGGTGTTCAGAGTGGTCCGGAAATTCTTTTATTGAGCTGAACTTAAATTTTTAAGAATAATTACTCAAATCGCAAAGGAGGTTCAGTTGAACTTACATTTATGTGATTAATTATACATATCGCTGCTCTTAGCTTCACAACCAAAAATAAATACAAATAAGACGTATTTTTTCTCAAATAAATATCTGAAAAAATATCAGAAAAAAATCCAAAATTTATTAAATTTATCATCTATTTTTTTAGTATCAATTACAATTTACAAAATGAATTTTGAAACTAATGTTTTGGGACTTATAATGTGCTTTTATTCTTTTTTCTTGCTTCACAAAAACGTTTGTATATACTTCTCGTTACGTATGATTTTTCTTTTTAAAGCGATAATATTAAATAAACAAGGAACAAGATAATAGGGCATGAAGAGTTCTATCGAGCCACACTTTTGGTTTGCCCATAGCTAAACGGCTGGTATTTTTGACTTATGCCAAAAATTTCACTTCACATTTGCAATCAGTAATGAAAACGGAATGTCAATCATCTGACAACAAAATCTGAGAACACCCTTTGACATGCACTCCGATAGCTTTGTACATTTAGTCAGTTTTTAGGATGTAATGAAAACGCATTTGAAACCAGATTAACAACGGTTAATTGAGGCAGTTTTTGATGTCTGAAATTTTGACATAGTGAAAACTAAGCATCAGATAAAGTTTTTGGATTATGAAGCATCTGAAATGTTATTTATTTTTTGTGAATTTATTTGTATAACTGGGATGTGAAACTATTTAAATCGATATATACATTTCTCTGTGAGTTAATACTTGAACATTCATCGAAGTTCCGATTGTTCCATTTTCTTGAACATTTTTTATTGCATTCGGTGCATCGAAAATACCGATTTTTATATGCGATCCGGTATGCAAAATTTTCAATGCATCAAATCGAAAAAAAACATCGATGTATTTTATTAGAACACTTTTATCAACTTGCAATGTTGTGTGTCCAGACACTATTCATTATAAAACCTTTGCTTTGCAAAGATCCTATAAAAGTCTAGACATCAACCTCGTTGCCTGGTATCATATCAAAACTCTAGAGGTAGATGACGCCTCGCCGCAAGGAGTTATATATTGCGCCTAAAAATATGCACTAAATACGCTACAGTGGAAATGGACAACACGCCATTTCTTTAAATGAAATTAATTGGTGCTCGTATGTATGTACATATGTATATGAATGTGTGTGCACCAATTTATTAATATCGTTGAATTATTTTAATATCTATTGAAAAATGTTATACAGACAAGACTAAAAAGTAGAAAATAATATTTCTCAGTCCCATGGAATTTGTTTTGATAACTTCTGATTTTGAAATTTTAGCAAAAGTCATTATAAACAATTCACGAGATTGAATATGAAAAGCGTAGGGCGCATGTAATAGACTTGAATTGATATGAAAAGTAATATATATATGTACATATCGCACACCGTCTTCAAAAGGGTCACAACTCAAAATAATACGTTTGTCAGAAAATGCGAAAAACTATTTCTTAGCACATGATAATCATATGGGCAAGCTCTGCGAACATTTTTAGCGTATAATCTCAAAAATACCAAATTTTGAGTTGTGACTCTTTTGAAGACGGTGTGCGATATGAGACATTCTTTTTCATATCGGACACCAAATTTGGTGTCACACTTTCGATTGGCTTCAAATTTTTTTTATGGGTTCTATACATGAAAAAGGCTAACACGTATTCGAGCAATTTTTTTAAAATTTTTTTCTTCGGAGATATGATCTGTCAAAGTTTGCATTTTGTCGTGATTCTGGCTAATCATATAATTCTTCAAATCGTTATATCTCGGGTTCTGCTCATCGTACAGACTTCATCTTAACGTCGTTTTAAAGCTAAAGAAACGAAAGAAACATTTCTATTTATAAGGTGGTCAATATTGTCCTAAAGATAACTTAGCAATTAACAGCTGAACTTTTTGAAGTTGATTTGCATAGCGAAGACCAGTAAATTAGGGATTTAAAATTATACCATCGTAATCCTTGTTTAATTCTCTATTAAAAAACTGGGCCAAAAAATGGGGGTTTGTCAAGAACTATTTTTAAAATATCTTTCTTTATGACGACATGGTCTATTTTGTGAGAATCAACAATTTTTTGTAATTTATTTTCGAAAACTTATGATGAGATATATCTAGTATGGTGTTAAACATGGGATTTTTGCAAAAGTAAAATTTTATAAAGGATTCCGATAGAATACCTATCCAGAAATAATATTTGTACGGCAAGATTTTTCTGTAAGCTGACAAACTCCTAGAAATGGGCGTGGCAATTGCAGGACTAAAGCAAGCAAAACACAGATTTTATTGCGGATTTAGGCGCATTATCGCTTCGCTAACAACATTTGTTCCACTACCTTTTCAATCCATATAGATATTCTGGCGAAAGCCACAATAAAGTCTAAATTTATGACCTTTGGTCTTAAGATAGCCCCGCCCATTTATAGAATATTCTTGGATTGAAAAAGTTGTGGAACAAATGTTGTTAATGAAGCGATATTCTGCAGAATAGAATAAATAGAAATGTTAAGCCCGTTTCTTTAGCTTTAAAACGACGTTAAGATGAAGTCTGTACGATGAGCAAAACCCGAGATATAACGATTTGAAGAAGTACGTGATTAGCCAGAATCACAAAAAAATGCAAACTTTGTCAGATCATATCTCCGAAGAAAAAGAATTTAAAAAAAATCCTCGAACACGTGTTAGCTTAATTCATGTATAGAACCCATTAAAAATTTGAAGCTTATCGGAGCCATGACATAATTTTGTCTACCAAATCCGTCCGACTTAAAAAAGAATGGCTCATATGTGGGTATATGAATAACGATCGCTTAAAATCGATCTCAAATTTTTTACTTGCGCTGTAGAAATTTTAGGTCTATGTTATATAGTTTGACTATTGTCAATTAAATCTAATTCTTTGTATTGCATGCGCTCCTAGTTTTTCGTTATCAAAACAAATTCTATGGGACTGAGAAATATTATTTATAAAAGCGTGGTATATCAAAAAGTTTTTTTTTTTTATTTTGTTTATTTTTGACTTACATCCCTAAGGAAAATGTGGTGCTACACACAGTGATGCCAAATTTAGGCAGAAAGAACGTTGCAGAGCTGTTTTTGTGCAAATAAAAACGAAATTCGATTTTTATCGATTTTATCCGAATTTTAGCACCACAAAGTTCGATTTAAAAAATTTGCATTCCCAAGACAGCCGGTTCTACGTACCGGAATGACTCGGGTTTTACCCGACCAAGGGCTGTTGTTTCGGCGACCTAACCCCGCTTAGATCGGCGATACCCCTCAATCATTGTTCGTCCATTGAGCAACTCCTTGCAGCCGGATTGCTCCGCATCCTTCTTCTCCGGGCGGGCGTAGAGCCCAACCCCGGACCAGAAACGTATTTCTGCTGTGTTTGCCAGAATCGACTCCACCCAAACTCCACTTCGGTTAGGTGCAATTCATGCAACGGATGGAGTCACCTAAGAACCTGCTCTGGTCTTAGGTCTCACCGGGAGTGGACCACAAGCTATGTGGCTCCCTGCTGCTCAAGCCAAACGGCACAATCAGCCTCCACGGCTACCCGCTCGCGCAACGCACCCAACACCCGAAGAGCCTGCACGGCTCCGAGAAGCTCCTCTGGGCAGCAGCAAACCTCCCAACCCACCCTCCCCCACAGTCTACCGGCCTGTCTAACTCGCGCGTGCGAGCTAACCAGCAGCTCCTGGTTGCACACACCACCTGCTCCGTATGCCGGAGCAGAATATATCGGAACATGACATCGGTCAAATGCAACTCATGCCTTGGATGGTGTCACTTCCGCCTATGCTCCGGTTTACGCACCACGTGCGAATGGACTGCGAACTACAGCGCCCCATGCTGTAGAGCACCACTGACGCAGACAACAGCGCACTCACTGCAGCCACCTACCAAAAGGCAGCAACAGCAAGCGCGTCAGATGCAACAGGCCCAAAGTAGACCTCACTCGTCCCTCACCCCCCGTATCGCGACCAGCCTCCCAAGGCATACGAAACTCCTACAACCCAACTGCAACGGACTCCAGAGTACGATTGAGGAGATAGTAGTCTTTATGGGTCGGCATGGCATATTGATAGCTGCGGTCCAAGAAACGAATTTGCCTAGCAACTCAACTCTATTGGGTTGCGCCGCCTACAATATGCTCCGTAAAGATCGCGAGCGAGATAATGGTGGTGGACTAGCGTTCATCTTACACCACACAGTGCAGTATCGGCTTATCGAAGAAGACATCGACCCGAGGGACACCACCCTAGAATGTCAGGGCATAGCTGTCCGGTCAGGCGATGTCGAGCTCGAAATATTCAACGTTTATATACCCCCTGTCACCTGCTGCCCGGCAGGATATCACCCTGATATAGGTGCGCTACTCAGAGGTGAAAACCGAATGGTAGTAGGTGACTTCAACGCGCACCACGATCTATGGCACTCAAGCCTGGCCAATGATCGTAGGGGAAACCTTTTGGCTGAGCAGATAGACGATTCGACATTCTGCACCATGAACGACGACGCCCCCACCAGGATTATGGGTAGCTGCAGCAGCTCGCCAGTCCTCACAATTGCTAGCGCCCTACACCAACTTCAACAAAGCTGATTGGGACGGCTTCGCGGAAGTCACCGAGAGCAGCTTCGCCGCCCTTTTCACACCCACAAACATACACACTGGCGAACGCCAGTTCCGCAGGGTAGTCACTGCCGCAGCGGCTCGCTTCATCCCGTCCGGACGCATCGCGGAAGTCCGCCCAAATTTCCCGGCCGAAGCAGCTGTACTAGCAAATGAGCGTGACCACCTACGCCAGGTCGACCCCGGGGACTCCCGTCTGAGGGACCTTAATTTGGAGATTCGGCAACTGGTAAATCAGCATAAGTGGAAAAAGTGGGAGGAGCACTTGAAGGCCTGTAACTTCACATCTGGTGTGAGTAAGCTCTGGTCAACCGTGAGGTCCCTGTCCAACCCAACGAATCGTGATGACAGAGTGGAAATCTCTTTCGAAGTTCGCGCTTCGTGGGACCCGAAGAAATGCGCAGCCTACTTTAGTAGGCAATTCACACTGCACTCTTCGGTAGACAAGGCCAAACGTCGAGTGACCAGGAGGCTGCACAAGCTGCCAAAAAACAGTGCATCACTTGTTTTCACCAGCTGTGAAGTGAAGGGGGTCATCGGGGAAGCGAAAGCCTCCAAAGCCATTGGACCCGACGGAATCTGTATGCTGATGCTAAAACATTTAGGGCCTAAGGGAGTAGCTTACCTAATGGAGGTCCTCAACCTGTCCATGGCCACTCTCATCATTCCTGATGTGTGGAAATCCGGGAGAGTGGTCCCACTGCTGAAACCGGGGAAGCCCGCCAACAAAGGAGACTCTTATCGCCCGATAACGCTCCTTTCCCCGGTCGCGAAGACGCTTGAGGCCCTACTACTCCCATACTTCACTTGCCACCTGACCCCCGCTAAGCACCAGCACGGATTCCGTAAAGTGCACAGCACAACAACAGCACTTAACGCCATAAACACACAAATAACTCGTGGCCTAAATCGAAACCGCCCCTGTGAGAGAACGGTCCTAGTAGCGCTGGACTTGTCAAAGGCGTTTGACACCGTCTGTCATTCCACGCTACTAGAAGACATCGAGGCCTCCTCACTCCCACAGGGACTGAAGCGATGGTCGGCGAATTATGTGAGTGGTCGACAGTCGTCAGTAATCTTCAGAGATCAAACCTCGAAACCAGGAAGGATTAAACAAGGGGTTCCACAAGGTGGTGCTCTCTCCCCCTTACTATTTAACTTCTACATCTCGAAGCTTCCTCAACCACCTGAGGGAGTTTCCCTGATCTCATACGCTGACGATTGCTCGATTTTGGCGTCCGGGAATGGAATTGATGACCTCTGCTCAAAAGTGAACGACTATCTCTCCAGCCTTTCTCGCTTCTTCACTGCAAGAGGCCTAACACTCTCCCCAACGAATTCAACGGCGACCCTCTTCACCACCTGGACGAAGGAGGTCAGGCTAGAGTTAGGTATACACGGCGATGGCACACCAATACCGACTGTAAACAACCCGAAAATTTTAGGGGTCACCTTCGATAGCCTGCTTTCCTACTCCACGCACACAACCTCAGTTGTCAATAAAGTACAGAGCCGCAACAAGGTCCTCAAGTCGCTCGCCGGCTGCACTTGGGGCAAAGACAAAGAAACGTTGCTGGCAACATACAAGGCATTTCGGTTCTAAACTACGCTGCGCCCGTTTGGACGCCGGGGACTAGTTGGACGCAGTGGACGAAGCTACAGACTTGTCAGAACGCCGCACTCCGGACAGCGACTGGGTGTCTTCTGATGACGCCTGAGCACCACCTGCACAGCGAGGCCCAAGTGCTCCCCGGAAGGGAACACAACAAAATGCTCTGTAAGCAATTTCTGGTGGGGTGTCACAGAAGTGAACACCCTAACAGACCGTTGCTTCAGGAGGAGCCTCCGCCCAGGCACGTCAGGGGGCACCTATTCGTATACAAGGACGCAGTCCAACAGTACGTAGACGAACCATTGGACCCGACGACATACAGACGAGCCATCAACGACATTCATAGAGAGTCAGTTACCACCTACCTCGACTCTCGAACTATGAATGCCGTAATACGAGCCCAATCACCACCTGTAGAAGAGACGGAGCTTCAACTGCCACGAGAGACCCGCATTACCCTGGCTCAATTACGGTCTGGATACTGTAGCCGCCTCAACAGCTACCTGTCCAGACTCGACCCCAATATCCCCAATGAGTGCCCGGCATGTGGAGAGTCCCCCCACGACACCAACCACCTCTTTACATGCCAGCTCAATCCGACTCAGCTAACACCCCTCTCCCTCTGGTCCGAACCCATCGAAACAGCTCGTTTCCTGGGCCTCCCGTTAGTTGAGCTTGACGAAAATGATTGAACGTAGACCCGAAAAAGGCGGGGCTTAGTAGTGCCGCTACAACAACAACAACAACATTTAAAAAATTTGCTATTTCGCTGATTTCGCCTTTCGAGCTGGAAAGAGTAGCGTTAAAATTTTTACTAGCATGTGTTCGTTTTTCCGAAGATCAATCCGAGATTAAGCGCGTTTGGAAGATGTCGCACAAGCTCTATGCGTATGCTATCATCAAGCTGTTGTTTGGGGCGAGTTTAATTATATCAACCAGGTGTGTTGTTGAATCACCAGGAAATGCTGTGGTTCTATGCAGCAGGAACATCAGTGTAGAGCTGGTAGAGCGTAAAGTCAAAATTTAATAGAGAATGTATAAAATGTATTGATATGTACAGAATCCAATGCGATGGCACGAGGCAGCAGGAACAGCAACAAACGGGGTTGTTGAATCACGATGCAATAAGTTGGCAAGATATAGCAATCGATGTTGAATATCGTGTGCATCTAGTCGAGGAAAAAGTATTCATTTAACTGCAAATAGAAAATACTATGTAGATAACTTACTGACGCAATTAAAACTTCCGAAAATCTTCTCGCAATTTATTGAAAGAACCCAGGCGAATGTCAAAGTAAATAATTTCTATTCGGAAATTCAAATAGGAATGAAAAATATAGTAAGCATCACTGTAACTTAAGATATAAAAATGAGGTGATATCAGTATTCCAACATGGCGTGGCATTTGACAAAACAGCCCATCTTAAGTTACAGTGATGCTTAGTGATGATGAAGTCCCTGTCATGCATTACATTTCTTTGGCTTAGCCAAAGAGATTGTCGCGGATCACGACAGTGACTTCGAAATGTATTACATGCATTTCTCTCAGTATTTGACTACCTGTACTCTGCTCGCAGGATGCCAAAAGTAGTCACATGCGTATACGTATGCATGTGTTAATTTTCCCACTACTTTTTCTTTTTCCATTTCATTTCTCTTGCTGTTTATCGTGTTATCAATCTTGCAATGGAATATGAATGGTTTAGGGATGGGGTGTGGGGGGTTGAAATTGGGTTTTTCCGAATTTCGAACATTGCCCAACCATTCGATTATCCGATTCGAAATTTGGTGGTGCAAATTCGATTTAATTCGAACTTTTTCGAATTAAAAAAAAAATACTGAAAATTTAAAAGTTTGCTTGTAAGAATGATAACACAAATCGAAAAAGAGATTCAGTTGAACTTATATTAATTTGATTACCAACCATAACGCTTTTCTTAGCTTCACAAATTTTTTGGGACGTATAACGTGATTTTGTTTTTTATTTTTTTGCTTTACCAAAATAAAAGAAATTTCTACATACTTCACGTTGCATACATACTTATGCAATCTTACGTATGCTTATATTTAAAGTAGGAGAGCCCATCAAACTAAACCGAGTAGAATAGGGGTCCCAGAGTCCATACATATATTTGGTGACTTCATGCATGAGGGAACACGAAAGAGGTCTGCTGCCTCGCCTAAGGCCAGTCAGAGCCCAAAAAAAAATTAAAAATTTTTTTTTTGGGGATTCGAGTATGTCAGGAGTCCCGTACTCTGATTGTTCCTCGAGGCACCGGAGGGATAGGGCAATACGATTCGGAAGTGCTGCAAGGCCCCCTGTTTAGCCGTATCAGTTGCTGCAGCGAGATAAGCGATGCCTCGCCTCTGGGATCCGAGTATCATCGAGGTCCTCAAAAAACCAATGCATCTGAAAGAGCAGCAGGCCCATTTGGTGTTCCCCCATGCATGACATCACCAAATATATGTATGGCATCTGGGACCCCTACTCTACTCGATTTAGTTTGATGGGCTCTTAGACTATTATACAACGAATATAAAGTCTTACTTTTAATGACAACGTATGATTTTGCTTTTTAAAGCGAGATCTTTAAGTATACAAGGAACCAAATAGATAATAGGGCATGAAGCGTACATTTTTGGATTCTCCATAGCTAAACGGCTGGGATTTTTGACTTATGCTAAAAATTTCACATCACATTTGACATCAGTTTTGAAAAACGAAATACCAATCACCTTACACCAAAATTTTACGACTGTATTTGACACCAAGAGAACAGCTGTTAGTTAAGGCAGTTTTTGATGTCAGTATTTTTGACATAATGAAAACCAAGTGATAGATAAAGTTTTAAGATCATAAAGCATCTGAAATCTTATTTATTTAGTTTGTTATGAATTTACTTGTATAACTGGGATGTGTAACAATTACACTGTGAGTTAATACTTAAAAATTTATGGTGACGTGCAATAATGGTAATTGAACTAATGTCACTGATATTAATACACAATTGAAAAGTGAAATAATGTCAATGACATTAGTACACAGTCCATATTTCCGATGACATAAACACACTTTGATTTTGTGAATTTAAGTCTAAATAACAAATTTATTTTAATAATATTACATATTTCACTTTTAGAGGGTTAATCATTTCCAAAGTGGCTTAATGCCAATTGACATTATTTCACTTTTGGCCTGTGTATTAATGCCATTGACATTATTGCACGTCACAACATTTATCGAAGTTCAATTGTTCCATTTTCTTGTATATTTTTAGTTCAATCGCTGCATCGAAAAGATCGATTTTTATATAAATACAACTAGCCAATGCCCCCTTAATTAGCGGCGAATAGTAAGAACTTTTGCGTTGGCCAATACAAAAGAGCGTTTAAAAGCAAAAATTGACTGCAATGTCACAATTTTTTTGGTTTAAGGTGAAACCACTAAAGCGCAGTATCCTCCTCACACATAGGCCAATAATAGTAACGCTGTGATACCATATGGAATACGAATCCCTTTCGGTGTCATGAGCCTTACCGATGTTCTTATTTCCACCTGTGAAACTCAAGAGCACAGAAGTGCGTTTTCTTTTTAAGGAGGGCCAAGAATCTGCTGAATCTGTGTGAATAGCTGTCACACAGGATGGAAGGTTTTCCGGTACATTGGCTAAGTCGTGTGATCTCTTGAATATCTATCAAATTAAGCAATTGATATACGGTAATCTTTCCTTGTTAATCCGCCACTGTTACAATTCGTGGTAATATTTATGAACTGACTTCTAGGTAGATGTAAGATCGCATGATCGTGCATGAGGGCCCATCCTTCATTTAGACATCTGAAAACTAAATTCGTATAACTTAAACATAGGGCCAAAGCAGGCCAACCACACGGGGTTTCTATACATTTCGGCTGCAGCGTCATTCATTGGGTCCATTTTCTGCAAAACCATTGCTTACCATAAAATGAATACGTTTTATGAATTTCAACCTCGACTCCAGCGGCACTCATCGGGTCAATTTTTATAAAAGCACTAGCTGTACCCTGCCACGCTTTGCTGTGGCATATTCCTGTTACATGGATTATAAATGATTAACGAAATAAAGCATACTTTTCAGATAAGTTTGATTTTGCAATACTTGTGTGTACACAATATTTTTAGTTTTTCCATTCTCTACGTAGATATCAAGGCTATCTGGTTTTCCGACATGCAACATAGATTTTTCCATGTAAGAAGCAATCAGCATCTAAATCTAAACCACATCTTTCCAAAGATTGAAATTGAGCTTTATTTATTGTGATTGCAAACGCCTATCGAATTGGGAATTGAATTCTTTTAAATTGAAATGCTGTATCGGTCAGAATCATGGGAGTTCGAGGGGTGAGGATATCTTCACCTTTCACAGGCCTCGTTAAAATCTTTGTTTCCACTACGTTCTTCATAAATTTCTTAACTGCGAGTCGCCTGCCCGGTGCAGAGTTTTGGCGGATTAATATTCCGCAACGTGATAATTGCCACACCTATTTTCAATTGCAGTATGTGGTTACCCCACCTGGAAGATCGATCGAGTTCAAAAATTCTGTTGGATAATTAACTGCTTCATTTGTTTCCACAACGGTGTTTATCGACGTACATATATGCTATTTCATCACTTTGAATGCTGGATTGAAAAACATTATTGAGTTCATAGACATCATTATCTTTCGCGGCAAGTATAGCTCGTTCACTGAGCCAATCGTGATCCCTATAATTAATTTTAATATCTTGAAACATTTTTTCGATCAGTTCTCCTTTCGATGTTTCTAAGTTAAAAAAATTATCAGGCAATAAAACTCGTCCTAATCTCTCATTGACTGGCAACTTTCCGTTCCCTATGTGCAGTAATTGTCGCGAGAATACCTAGGCTGATTAATATCTATGTAGTTGGACACACATATTCGTAGTCAACTGCAATGTATGTATGTTCGTCTTGCCACAATGTTGAATACTTCAGGCAAGCATTTATCTCGCCCGCTGGTGTCAATCGAGAAATTACAGGCAATGTTTGCGTAAAATCTCCTGCGAGCAATATGTTAGATGTTCTGGAAATATTGCACGTGATTTGTATGTTCAATGGCAGCATAAGAGCTAAATGAGAAGTGTTTCCACCTGGTAACAATGTCGCAGATGTTCCAGACAAAGCAAGAGCTACGGCTATGTAATTTTTTCATCAAATTGTTGCCACAATCTTATAAGGAATGGTCTCTTAGTTCCTCCTGGCGCATCCAAGAAGAAGGTCACTTATCATTTGCATATTCTTATTTGGCGCTGTAACCGCATACGCGATTTTATCCGAGTTGGACAAAGCACGCCAGTCGCTTCTCTCTGTGCCAACTTACGCCAATTGGAAATGACACGCGAAGCCAAGGCCTTCTCTACTTCCCTCTTCCTCTGCTACCATCAGCGGATTGCGAGTCGAATACTTTTAGACCTGGTTCCCATTCGAACACATGGCGAAGCCAGCGTTCTATCGTCTGCGGTACTCATCGTCGCCAACGCGTTAGGGCCTGCAAATCTTCCGTAAGATCTTTCTTTCGAATACTCCAAGAGCCGCCTCCTCGGATATTGTCATTGTCTATTCCTCTGCGCCATATACCACCATGGGCATGATGAGTCGAGAGAGAACTATACTCCCGAATTGCCTACTCAGTTCAAAGTAGCACTTGTGCGCTACAGTAATTCGGAATTGGATTTCGATGCCGACATTATTATCGGTGTTATGCTGATTCCTAACTAAACGAAATTGTCTACTTTCTTTTTCTCTGGGTGCCAAGGCGCGAATGCTCTAACTCTTTGTTTGGTGACAGGAAATACTTCGTCTTGTCCTCGTTGATCACCAAACCCAATCGCTATTCTTCGTTATCCAACTTGGAAACGGCAGGACAGACTTCGAGGTTTTTGTTACCGATGATACCGATGTCATTGGCATACGCCAGAAATTACACGCCCTTGTAAAATTTGTTCGTGAGTGGTTCATCTCTGCAGCCCTCATTATCTTAACATTTGCAATATGCGATCATAAATGCCCTTCTGCTCACGATATAATTTGTAAATATTTGATTGGGAATATAGTAGGAGATCAGAATAATAATAATAATCGTAATCTTCATAATATTATCCAACGTTATTCAAAGTGCTCTCGCTGATTTTTGGAACAATTTTGCTAAAAACCCGAAGCAGCTCATCTAATTTAACAAAAAAATGTCTGGAAAATGTGGGTATTGTTAGGTAGATGTGTATTTTACTAAGGTACATTATTAGATATTTGAAAGTCAGAAAAACTCAACGCTAACAGGCTAACCTAATATTCGCGGCTTGCGTTTTGGTACGCATGCCGTCAAATTTGTTTTTTTGCGTCACCCGAAATTGACTTGCATGCGTTTGCATTTGATTTCATTGAGCGAAACGTCAAATCAAAATGTCACGCATAACAAAAATTAGAAATTGAGTTAGCTTCATACGCACGCCGTTCAATTTCGGTTGATCTCATACAAGTTGCATGTGCATGAGAAATTTTTGACAGTAAATTTGCGGCGTGCGTGAATATTAGGTTAGCCTGTAAAGCAGGCACATTCTCTTTACTCGCAATATAGTACGTAGTAGGCTATGGCGACCCCAAGTGAAATTCTTAATGATTAAAAGTTAACTATTTTATAATGTTAGGGAATGGTGATAACAATTTTTAGTTTTTATTAACGATTTTTTAAACAGCTTTCATGGGATGTTTTTATGTTTTCGTTAGGTATGGTTTTTTATTAGTTTTTCTTTTGTATCAGTAGTTTTTTTTTTATTGCGAAATTTGTATACCAACTCTGCGTTGATAATATAATCACTTCGTTTGATAAGATTTTTGTAAACATAAAAAATGTCTAGTAAAGCTTTCCCTAACACTTTTCGTTTGGAACCAATTATGTAATAATATACTTAGTTCCAATATTCGCAGTCTTTACATTTAGGGCAAAATCCTATTGAAAATATTTCTTAATCAAGATTTCCCAAATGCCTTTAGTTTGGTACCGATATTGTAACATTTCATTTATTTTACAAATTTAATTGAGAACTGATGCAATTTTTATTTGAAAAGCTCGAGGGCCAGAGAAAACATAAAACACAGGTTTTAGTTCAATAATTTTTAATGTCGATATTTCGATCTCAATCTGAGGTCATCTTCAGGACTGTAAGTACACATAAACACATTGACTTATTATCAACCTGTAAAATTATTGTAAAATATAAGTTAAACACAACTTACACTCTTCGTTGTGCCCGGTCGACTGATTTAGGAGTACAGAAATATAATTTAAGTAAGTGACACAACGAAGAGTGTATGTTGTGTTCAACTTATATTTTACAATAATTTTACAGGTTAATAATAAGTCAATGTGTTTATGTGTACTTACAGTCCTGAAGATGACCCCAGATTGAGGTCGAAATATCGACATTAAAAATTATTGAACTAAAACCTGTGTTTTATGTTTTCTCTGGGCCTCGAGCTTATCAAATAAAAATTACATCAGTTTACAATTTAAAGCCCGATAAACAAAAACAAACAAATTTAATTGAGTTAAATTTCCAAACCGGTGGCTACCCTCCTCAAAACATATTTTCGACTGTAGGTCTTTTAAAAACTCTTTAGTTCGATACCATCATAGCATTATTTTATTGATTTAGATGAGCTGCTTTGGCCTAAGTTGTGATTAGTGCAAGTAAAACAACGTTTTTTTCCTCCACTGTTTTGCCCTACGTTTCGCTAAACTCCTTAGCTTCCTCAGGGGCCAATCTTTATTTTAAATTAACAAACAAAAGAAGATACAAACAAACAATTAGGAACAAAAAAGATACCCTCAACATTAATGTAATAATTTCTCAATATTTAAATTAATCACGCAGCAAATATATACACTTATTTGTTAACATTTAACATTGATATGTTAACATATAAACACATAAACATATAAACACTAAAACATAAACTTAAATGCTAGAGCATTATATATTATATATATTATTATATAAAATTAACGCCGCGAAAAATTTTATTAATAAAATACTGACCATAAGCCACAAACAGTTTTTAGATGAAAATACAAAGAAAATCTACAAAATCCTCAAAAGCAACAATTACCCCAGTCACCTTATAGAAACTCTAATAGAACAAAAATTAATAAAAGTAAACAACAAAGAAAATAATACAACATCCACCGCAACAACTACTGAAACAAAACAATACTTTAGCGTCACATACATACCTAAATTGACGGACAATTTCAACCACAACATAAAAGAACATAAGTAAAACATAACTCTGGCGTACAAGTCAAATTGCACACTGTCCACAATCTTCACAAAAACTAAAAGTCCGATTGAAACCTACCAACAAAGCAACGTGGTGTACGAAGTTAAATGCATGGGAGGAGAAAATGTAGACTGCAACAAAATATATATAGTTACAACGAAAAGACCACTGGGAATCCGTGTAGCAGAACACAAAGCGGACATAAGAAGGGAAAAGAAAAACACAGCACTCGCACAACACATGTTAGAAAACAGTCACACAGCTGATCTTGCAAACGCCAGAATATTAGATGTTGAAAAGAGAGAGAGGACAAGATACACACTAGAGAGCCTTCGCATATTGGAGAATAGAGAAACAACGATGAATACAAAAGAAGACACAGATCATATTGCGGCTACTTATTTATTATGTTTGTGACAATAAATCAGTATGACAAGTGTACCAAACTATGCTGGTACAATGCTCTAGCATTTAAGTTTATGTTTTAGTGTTTATATGTTTATGTGTTTATATGTTAACATATCAATGTTGAATGTTAATTTGTTAATTTAAAATAAAGATTGGCCCCTGAGGCAGCTAAGGAGTTTAGCGAAACGTAGGGCAAAACAGTGGAGGAAAAAAACGTTGTTTTACTTGCACTTATCACAACTTAGGCCAAATCGGCTCATCTAAATCAATCAAATATACGAGAATTGGCCAGAAAATAAGATATTATATTAAATATTTCATTTACTTTATCAATTTAACTGAGTTAAAATTTTACAATAGGTGGCAACCCGCCTTAAAAATACTTCCAGCAGTTATCTTTCTAAACCTCTTTAACCTGGTACTCATATTGTGATATTTCATTTATTTTATCAATGTAATTTAGTTACATTTTCACACGGATGACAATCCTCCTCAAACATATTTTCGGCTGTAAGCCATCGTAAAACTCTTTGGTTTGACACCCACATGGCAATATTTCATTTATTTTATCAATTTGGCTGCGTTAAGATTTTCAAATAGGTGGAAATCCACCTCAAAAATATCTCCAACAGTTATCTTTCTCAACCTCTTTAATTTGATACCCATACTGTAATAATTCATTTATTTTATCAATATAATTGGGTTTAAAACTTTAAAAATAGGAGGCAACCCTCAAAATTTTTGTGATATCATTGATCCTGGTATTCTACCGAGCAATTAAAGAAATATTCAAATGGGTCAGCCGTTCTCGAGTTTTGACGACCGTGACATACGAACACAACATTTTTATATACATAAGTTTCTAAATCAAGATTTCTCAAATGCCTTTTGTTTCGTACCGATATTGTAACATTTCATTTATTTTACTGTAATTGAGTTAAATTTTCAAACAGGTGGCAACCCTCTTCAAACATATTTTCTACTGTAGGTCTCTTAAAAACTCTTTAATTTGCTACCCACATTGCAATATCAATTTAACTTCAGGTGGCAATTTTCAAACAGGTGGCAACCCTCCTCAAACATATTTTCGACTGTAAGCCTTCTT
>NW_023458555.1:101327687-101347468 GCF_013731165.1 Rhagoletis pomonella | reverse complement strand
CAGGTGGCAACCCTCCTTTAAAATATTTTGGACTGTAAGCCTTCTCAAAACTCTTTAGTTTGATACCCACATAGCAATATTTCAATCACTTTATAAATTTAACTGAGTGAAAATTTTAAAACTGGTGGCAACCCTTCTCAAAAATATTTCCAACAGTTATCTTTCCTAAACCTCTTTAATTTGATACCCATATTGCAATATTTCATTTATTTTATCGATGTACTTTAGTTAAATTTTCAAACAGGTGTCAACCCTCTTCAAACATATTTTCGGCTGTAAGCCTTCTTAAAACTCTTTAGTTTGACACCCACAGGGCAATATTTTATTTATTTTATCACTTTGACTGAGTTAAAGTTTTCAAATAGGTGGCAACCCTCGTCAGAAATATTTCCAGCAGTTATCTTTCTTACACCTCTTTAATTTGATACACATCTTGTAATAATTTATTTATTTTATCAATATAATTGGGTTTAAAAATGTTCAAAAAGGTGGCAGCCCTCAAATTTTTTGCGATATAATTGGTTCTGGTATTATACCGAACAATACAAAATAAAATTATTCAAATCGGTTCAGCCGTTCTCGAGTTTTGACGACATGGTTAATAAATACGATTTTTTACCTTCCTTTTATTAGCTCGGGATGTAACTATGTAATATTGATGCGCCTAAAAGATGCAGCGATTTCTATTCTCAAGTTACATACCTGATGACAGAACGAATGGCAATTATAATAGGGAGGTTTTAGTTTTTTGAACTATAATTTTATTATAAGTAACTCTATTCCAGCACCAACTAGCGAGTTTTCTAGTAGCATGTAATAGGACCATATATGGGTAAGGCTTTCTCAAGTGGGCCCCAAATTTACCAAAATTAATATTTTTCAATGATATTCAGGCAGCGCCGAGTTTTGTAGTCGAAAAGTACACTGTGTAAATTTTGTTGCGAAATTCCAAATATATTTTTTTTTAATCAACAATTGAATATTTTTGCAGTTTTGGAAATTTTTGTTTTTCTTTGAAAGTAAGTGCCCGAATGAAAGTTTTTTTGGGTCCAGATTTGAGAAACATTAAACTATACAATGAAATTATTTGCGTTACAAAAATATTTATTTTTTGCTTTTCAATAATTTTTTATGAAAAATTGAACATTTAAGCAATTTATGCGCCTCGTTGACGAAAATTTGTAACTACAAATTTTGTAACAAACATTTCTGCATTTATCTATGAAAAAATGCGAGCATTTCGATATAGTTTGGTCGGAATGAATTTTTATTTGCCAGCGTGCGCGCTCGACTCCCGCGGGCATGCGAAATTCAAGCATGAGAAACAAAAGTGGAACGATTGAAACGTGCATTTATTTCTTGCGTAAGATGTCAACGCGGATTGCGCGCGATCCATCACGAGAGTCGGGCCCGCACGCTGGCAAATACAAATTCATTCCGACCAAACTATATCGAAATGCGCGCATTTTTTTTTCATAGATATACACTGAAGAGCAAAACTGGAACAATAGAACGGAAAGTTAAGTTTGTGGTAATGTACTTCTTCGGTTTATTTACTTTATAGTAATTCAAGCTTGCATTTCGCCTTACCGATGTTTAACTAATCGTTTGACCATAAAAATTTTAAGTTTCGCATATGGAAACTCAGAAAAAAATGACCAAACAAAAATCAACTGGATTGTTCCAGTTTTGCACCCTCTTAATAATTTCTGAATTTTATAATTCAAAGAGGAGTTCTGGTTCATTTCCTGCAATTTTGTAATCAGGGCGCGTGGAATTTTCGCTGTGAGTGCATTAAGTGCACATACCAAGCAAAAAGAACTTAAAGACTTTGCAAAACGGTCAGAAAGGCCACGCTGTAAAGAAAGAAATCATATCGGCCAAATTTCCGTTTTATGGTTATCTAAACAAGCGATAAAAGGGCGGACCACAGTCTGCAAGATCGAGAGACCACAAAAAATTGCAATTTGCCAGGCTAGGCTAATTGGAGGGTCTCTAAATGCCAATAAACTTTGGTTCAAAATCAAAAATTACTGTTTTATCACCACAAAGCAAGTGACTGGACATTATGAAAGACATGGAAACAAGTTATTGCAGCACAAAGATAAAGAGGAGAAAGGCTGCTTTGACATCCAGAAAAATTTTTTGTCAGAAACGCATTTTTACCAAGAAAAAACATTGGATTGGTATTATTTTGAAGTGGGAATTTACAAGTTCTTCATAAACGACCACTATATTCCACCAAAATTTACTATTAATTAGGGCACGGCCCTAAATTTGTTAAGTCGGAATATTGGTTCAAGTGCTGTGCACCTGCATCAGGGATACGCCTAACGTCCCAAAATATTTAAACAATTAAGTTTGTATGTGTACATTTTATGATGTAGGGCCGTGTTACGCCTTAGGGAGTAAGAACTGTGGTAAAATCGATGGTAAAAAGAAAACTTACAACAAATGAGCATTTTCAAAGAATTTAGCAATTTATGAGGATATTTTTCGCAGGCTTTTATCAGTTTTAACAGGACAATGATCAGAAATATCCTCCAAAACTGGGGCCAAATAGGTATAAATCCAAAGTTTTTATAATCATGGAGTGACCTGCGTAAAGCCCAGAATTGATTCAACAGAAAACTTATGGAATTGTTTGAAAATGCCACTGTTCAATTGCGAAACTTCGCCCAATTGCATGCAAGACCTTGGGCATGGTGTTGAGGAAAACCGGTGCGCGTTCTCAACAGATTTCGTCTAAAACCTGTGCGAAAGTATCCCAAGATGACCATAAAAGCTAAAATATTCAAATTGGTTATGGCCAATTTATTAAAAGTCAAGCAAATGGTACAATTTTCTGTCGGGTGCAAAACTGGAACAATCTAGTTGCTACGTTTTTTAGCAATTTTCTTCTTTATCTGCTTGTATTAATTATTGTTTCTGATGATGATGATTATTGGCCTTCTGATGAAATAAACATTGGAAATGTGAATTTCCGAAACTAGATTACAAAAAAGTCTTCATATATTGCGAATATATCGCAAGAAAATTCACATTATGTATTACTGTTCCGGTTTTGCTCCTCAGTGTATGCAGAAATGTTTATTACAGAAGTTGTTAAAAATTTTCGTCCACGAGGCGTAGAAATTGCTTAAATGTTCAATTTTTCATAAAAAAATTATTGAAAAGCAAAAAAAAATTTTGTAAAGCAAATAATTTCATTGTATAGTGGAATGTTTTTTGAATCTGTACCCAAAAAAATTTTTCCATTTGGACACTTACTTTCAAAGAAAAATAAAAATTTCCAAAACACTGCAAAAATTTTCAATTGTTGATTAAAAAAAAAACTATTTGGAATTTTGAATCATTGAAAAATATTAATCTTGGTAAATTCGGGGCCCACTTGAGGAAGCCTTACCTATATGTAACATAACCTCCGACAATCTGACGAAGCTCTGTTCAGTGGTTTTTGATGCATTTCATTTGCAATATCTGCGTCACTGTTAAGTTTCCGTTCCCCAGCGTAATTGGTTTCACGAGCTACATACCGAGAAAATTCTTGGTCGGAATATTTATTTTCAAATCGGTGCAGCCGTTTAATAGTGAATTACATTGTACAGAGAACTGTATGAGATTGTAAAGCGTGATGTCTCAGATTTCTTAATTTTTTGGCAGCAACAACAAAAAGTTTAGATTTTTTTTAGCGAAAAACCTTCCACACAGAATTTCCAAATAAGTGCGATTGATTATGTTTGAACACACTTAACTGAATGTCAATAAAATTAAGTTTTTGGTTAATGTGCGAAATTTTGAGAACAGTCTGTTGCTAACTCTACATATAAACAACGAGACACTGGAAAAAGTTAATACATTCAAATACCTAGGAATAATGATCGACGATAAACTAAAACTAGGGTGGCCAGATATTATAGTGACATAATCAGTACAGTTGGGATAAAAAATCAGTACAAAGCCATAAAAATCAGTTCATTTTAAACGTATTTTTTATTATTAACAATATAACAACCAAATAACAGCGCATTAATTTAACAAATAATAACTAATAGACTTTTAAATACATATAGTATTATCAATATAAAAATTCATTACTTTAAAACAAATCAAAGGTATTACGTATGTATGTACAGCTGGGCTCACGAAAATAGTAGTAAAATGTATTGACAGGTTTTGAAAATTTTTTCTTTCCTTACATAATTTTAATTTTTTATAAAACTATAGTTAATTCTATAATAAAAGACATGTGAGTTGAAGTCTCAAACTTTCTATAATATTTATAAAAATTGAGAAAATTAAAAAAAATTTTTAGCCCATTCAGTTTCAGTAGAAGACGAGCTCGAGTCAGAATCTGTTTGCATATTTTAAGCTAAAAATTTAAAACATTGTTAGATGGAGTGCTTATTAAATACAACATTCACATTAAAATGTTGACTAAAAGGTATATTACCGAATTATCGCTAAATGAATTTTCGAGTACTAATGAAATTTAATAGTGTTAAATTTGTATGTGCAAGTAAAATTACAGGTAGTCGAACATCAAAAATCAAAGTAAAGCTACTTATATTATATACAAGAGCCGGTAGTTTGCATCTATTCCAAATTTTTAGAACTTGCATTGCACCGTAGCAGTAGTCGTCTTAAGTTTGAAATACTGACAGCCGATTTCTCAGTGGATGTTTAATTATAATCAAAAGATTATCTCTTATTGTCATCTTCAAGGTTGTACTTAATATATGATTAACTCACTACCACGTTTCATAAGATTTATTAATGGCGAAACCAGCTTTTCCTGCAAATCCTGTAAAACCTGCAAATCGTGAAGTTGGGTTGGGTTGAATCCAAACAGTTTGTTATTTTGCGAAATTCTAGGAAACGAAACAATTGCAAGCTGACACCTTTTTAATAATGGTTTAAATTTAATTAATGCTTTCAATCTTCTCACACGTATGAGCTGTCAAAAACCATTGTTTTGAACATGTAAATCTCAAGTAAATGTCAATTACACCAATTTACAAAAGTATTTATTAAATGTAAAAATCAGTACAAAATCAGTACAAACTCAAAAAATCAGTAGATTTTGCGTACTGATTTCGGGCTCTTAAAAATCAGTACAGTAGAAAAAAATCAGCACATGTACTGATTAAATCAGCGCATCTGGCCACCCTAACTAAAACAAAAAAAAAAATTGATTCTATATTTTCAATTAGAGCTCTAGCATATGTGCATCGCTGAAAACTGCATTTAATTTCATATATTAGTTTTTGCGTGATGCATTTACAAACATACAGATAGACCAAAGTTATAAAAATTTTATTAATTTTTCTTTAAAACCTATTATGTACAGACATCGGTATACTACAATTTTATTATTCTCAAATACTTTTGTTTGATACCCATATGGCAACATTTAGCTTATCTTATCAATTTACCTGAATTAAATTTTTCCAATAAGTGGCAACCCGCTTCAAAAATATTTTCGGATTTAAGCTCCCTAAACCTCTTTAGTTTATTATCTGTATTGTAATATTTAATTTATTTTACCAATTTAAATGAATAAAACTTTCAAACACGTGGCAGATGCTCTAAAAATATTTTCGGCATTAAAAGTTGCGAACCTCTTTGGTTTAATGCCAATATTGCAGTATTTAATTTATGATACCTATTTAATTAAATAAAAGTTGTCAAACAGGTTGCAACAGTGTTGCCAAGTTTTGAATTTGAAAAAGCGCTAAAACCCTAAAAAAACATCGCGTTTTTTCTAGAAAAAATCACCAAATTTTTTATTGGAGGATTCAATTGAGTTTGTATGCATACAAAATTTTATTGTAGGTATGTCGATTCAAATTAATAAAAATTAATGTTTCTTCCTCGGCGGTCGAAGGTTCGTTATTCATTTTACTGTTAGGAGATGCTGGCGCTTGTTGTAATATTCGTAGAAAATATAACAAATTCAGCCCGAATTAAAGGTCTAAAGATCTATTCCTGGTCCCAGCAACATGGACGTTTTTACAGGCAATGGCATATTACCGTATGTAATTCTGGCATGATTTAAAGTTCTGCCACATATTTTTTTGACAAACATAGGCCCTTTCGCTTATGATTGTCATTGTGCCATGATTTTGTTTCCATTTTTGTAAAGTTCCTTACGAAACTTCCAATTGCTCTAAATTTAACTTCCATTTTGTTTCAGATTTACAGTTTTGGTGTCTTCAAACTAAAAAAAGCACCAAAAAACGCACGAAGCACCAAACTCAAAAATTTTCGCGTTTTGAATTAAGAAAAACACTAAATTTAGTGCGAAAAGCACTAAGTTGGCAACAGTGGGTGGCACCTTCCACAAAAATATGTTCAGCTGTAAGTCTTTGCAAACCTCTTTCGTTTGACAGCCATATAGCAATATTTACCTTATCGTATCAATTTACTTGAACTGACATTTTCAAACTGGTGGCAGCTCTCTAATTTTTTTCTTCTATATTGTAAGTTAGACATCTAGCGATACATCGGTGAAAACTGAATTTGATTCTATGCTTTACTTTTCGAGTGATGCGCGTACAAATATACAGACAGTCAGGCAGACGAAAATTGTAAAAATTGTTGATTTGGCTTCTGTAGTTCTGATAAAGACCCAAATATTAATTTTTCTTTAATATCTATAGATTTCCTTTATTCTACCGATTCAATTCAATAAAAACTTTCAAACAGGTGGCAACCTTCCTCAAAAATATTTCCGTCTGTAAGCTTTCTTAAACTTCTTTTTTTTGACGCCCATATTGCAATATTCACTTTACTTAACCTGAAATTTCTCTCTATATTTTAAGTTAAGGGAGTGCAAAGGGGTATAGTCGTTGCGCTGGGTATGCAGTTACAGTTGCATGGCCATACTCAATCCCGACACTTGCGTCCTCGTTCGCGCACTCTGGGCAACGTGAGCAACCCATGTGCGAGATGCGGTAACCAATCCGAGTGGAGCCTTGGGTCACGGTAGAAAGAGAGGGAGCTTCGATGGGGCAACTCCGACTTATTCGGTTTAAGGGCTCACTGAAGTCTGCAGCGTCTGTTCTCCAGTAGGTGCGGCTGCAAGCGGGTGTCTACTTGGAGCAAGCGGCTCGCTATATAAACGTGTATTTCGTTGCGAAACCACCCCCGTAGGGTGTGCGCTGGGTTTGGGACCCGCCACGTAAAAACCACTTCCAGTGAAGAAGCAAGGCAAAACCTCGGATGAGACCCCCCTTATGATGACGACCACGGCAAACGTTTAAAGGACTACGATTTGAGGGCATGCACCTGGAATGTCCGGACCCTTAATAGGGAAGGTGCCTCTGCCCCGCTGGTTGATGTCCTCGTAAGGACACAAGCTGACATCACCGCCATTAAAGAAATGCGTTGGGTGGGGCAAGGCAAGCAATGTTTGGGGCCTAGCGACGTCTACTACAGCTGCCGTGTAAAGGAGCGCAAATTCGGAGTTGGATTTGTGGTGGGAGAGAGACTCCGTCGCCGAGTACTGTCGTTCAGCCTGGTGGACGAGCGTCTAGCCACAATCCGCATCAAAGCGAGATTCTTCAACATCTCGCTCATCTGCGTCCATGCCCCGACGGAAGAGAAGGATGAGGCAGCCAAGGATCTCTTCTATGAGCGCTTGGAGCGCACGTACGAACGCTGCCCCCGTCATTATATCAAAATCGTGCTTGGCGTCTTCAATGCCGACAACGGATTGAGGCTGATCGACTTCGCCGGGGCCCGAAACATGGTAGTATGCAGTGCTAGGTTCAAGCATAAACAGATTCATCAAGCTACGTGGCTGTCTCCGGATCGAAAAACCAGAAACCAAATCGATCATGTTGTTATAGACGTAGGCACGCTCCGAGGCCCAAACATCGACTCGGACCACTATTTTGTTGCAGCCAAGATACGCACCCGCCTCTGTGCAGCGAAAAATGTGTGCCCAACTATGCAAGGAAAGCTTAACGTCGAAAAGCTGCAATCACAACCGAGAGCCAGCGCTTTTGCTACTCGACTCTCACACCTGCTCTCAGAGAGCACTCTTCAACAAACCGACATATCCGAGCAGTGGAACCACATTTCCCGCTCATTAAGTACCGCCGCCGAAGAAGTAGTCGCATTTCAGCGAGCCCGAAAGAACAACTGCTACGATGAGGAGTGTCAGGAATCTGCAGAGAAAAAAGATGCCGCCTACAGGTCCACGCTGCGATCGGGCGCAACGCGCTATCTGGGACCGCTATAGGGATCTGAAGAGGGAAGCGAGACGTATTTGCCGCAATAAGAGAGAGGCCGAAATACGTGAGTGCGAAGAGCTTGAAATGCTGGCCGACAGGAAGAATGCCCGAAAATTTTACCAGAGTGTTAGGCGACTTACGGAAGGTTTCAAGAACAGGGCGTACTCCTTTAAGAACAACAACGGCGACCTAGTAACCGATGTGCAGAGCGTACTTAGGTTATGGAGGGAACACTTTTCCGCCCTACTAAATGGTAGCAGCACGGAAAGTTCTGGAGAAGAAGAACCCGAGCCCGCAGTCGATGATGACGGAGTCGACGTTCCACCGACTGACTATGACGAGGTACGTATAGCAATAACGCGGCTGAAAAACAACACAGCTGCTGGAGCTGACAGCCAGCCAGTTGAGCTATTCAAGTACGGCGGCGAGGAGCTGATAAGGTGCATGCATAAACTGTTGTGCAGAATATGGTCAGATGAACGCATGCCCGGCGACTGGAATTAAGTGTGCTCTGCCCAATCCACAAGAAAGGTGACCGCCATTCGCGCCAACTACCGCGGGATCAGCCTTCTAAGCATAGGTTACAAGGTCTTATCGAGCGTATTGTGTGAAAGACTGAAGCCCACCGTCAATGAACTGATTGGGCCTTATCAGTGTGGCTTTAGACCTGGAAAATCCACCATAGACCAGGTATTTACAATACGCCAAATCTTGGAAAAGACCCGCGAGAAAAGGATCGACACTCACCACCTATTTGTCGACTTTAAAGCCGCTTTTGACAGCACTAAAAGGAGTTGCCTATACGCCGCTATGTCTGAATTTGGCATCCCCTCAAAACTCATACGGCTGTGTAAAATGACGTTGAGAAATGCCACCAGCTCCGTCAGAATTGGGAATGACCTCTCCGAACCGTTCGTCACCAAACGGGGTTTCAGACAGGGCGACTCCCTTTCACGTGACTTCTTTAATCTGATGTTGGAGAAGATAATAAGAGCTGCAGAACTCAACCGCTCAGGAACAATTTACTACAGAGCGTGCAATTGCTGGCTTATACCGGTGACATTGATATCATCGGTATTAAAAACCGCGAAGTCTGTTCTGCATTTTCCAAGTTGGATAAGGAAGCAAAGCGAATGAGTCTGGTGGTAAACGAGGACAAGACGAAGTATTTCCTGTCATCATACAAACAGTCAGCACATTCGCGCCTTGGCACCCACGTCACTGTTGACAGTTACAATTTCGAGAAAATAGAGAAATTCGTTTACTTGGGAACCAGCATTAACACCGATAATAATGTCAGCATTGAAATCTAACGCAGAATCACTGTTGCCAACAAGTGCTACTTTGGACTGAGTAGGCAATTCAGGATTAAAGTCCTCTCTCGACATACGAAAACCACGCTCTATAAGTCACTCATCATGCCCGTGCTGGTATATGGCGCAGAAGCATGGACAATGACAACATCCGGCTCTTGGAGTGTTCGAGAGAAAGATTTTGCGGAAGATTTACGGCCCTTTACGCGTTGGCGACGGCGAGTACCGCAGACGATGGAACGATGAGCTGTATGTGCTTTACAACGACATGGACATAGTGCAGCGAATTAAAATACAGCGGCTCCGCTGGCTTGGCCATGTTGTTCGAATGGACACCGACGCTCCAGCTCTGAAAGTATTCAACTCGGAACTCGCTGGTGGTAGCAGTGGAAGACGGAGGCCCCCCCACATACAGTTTAATTACTCTACAAACGCCTCTAATGTGCTTTGCAAAATTTTGATGTGTGGTTTTTCTTCGTACAACGTAAGCATCGTCCCTCCCTTTGCAATACCTTCTTCTTGTCGGATAGGCTAATTGTGCTTCTACAATTTTGTGCGTTATGATCAGGGCTGCCAATTTAGCCCGTCAAATCTGGCTTTTTCGAAGACCGTTTAGCGGCAGGAAATGTAAAAAATGCGTAGGTAGACACCTAACGACGATGTGTGAACGACGTGAGAAGGGGCCTGAGGAGGAGCAGAGGAATTATCACCCAAGCGCAGCAGTAGGTATTGAAAAAGATATGAGCGACAACAGCGGCTGCATTAAGCACACTAGCGAGCGAAGGCCATTCTGAGTACTTACTTCAAACAGCGAAAGCCGTCATAAGTAGCGAGAGAAACACAAAAAGGGTGTTATCAAGAATATGATGGACAACCGCAGTCAACGTTCATTTGTGCATGAGAACGTAAAACTAAAATCGTGTGGAGTTGTAGAAACAACAATTACGGGGTTTGGCGACAAAAACAAATTACCCACTTAATATGAGTGCATTCAGATCCTATAGCAAAGTCAATACGATGACAAAACAATTTTAATAAAGGTATTCGTCGTATCGAATATATGCGCGGATTTAGTGTCAGTGCCAAACGAAGTAACCGAAACAAAAGCTGTAAACAAATAAAAAAGGCGTGTGTAGCACCGTACACATGATAGAAGTGAAACTTCTTAAAAAAGGTGTGAGTACCAGGTACCTATTCACGAAATTTGATGTGTAAACATATGTTTACGGCTTGGCAAACCATTAGGCGATTGAGTTACATACTTAGGTTTGGTTAGAAATTAAACAATAGTTTCATTTCATTTTATTCAAGGCGAATTTATACAAGGTGGTGTTACTGGCATTTTGACATTCAGAAGTACCGCGGCGAAAATCTAAATTCGCCAGTAACACCACCTTGTATAAATTCGCCTTGATTTTATTCATTTTCTGATATATAATTCATTTATTCAATTTCCGGTAACACCACCTTATATGAATTCGCCCTTCAAGCATCCTTAGGACCGGGTTGTAATGGAAGTAACTGAACGGAGTGGCTGGAATGGGATTTAATGTCCTTTCAGCCCTACAAGTCTCCTGGCCTTGACGGAATCTTTCCCGCTCAACTACAGGAGGCTAAGGACATACTGTGTCCCATGCTTTCTCAGATTTTTACAGCCTGCCTAACATTGACTCACATACCACACGAGTGGACAAAGGCAAAGGTGGTATTCCCACCAAAAGGAGGCAAGGCCGCTCATGTGAAACCGAAGGATTTCAGGCCAATAAGCCTCACTTCGATCTTTCTTAAATCTCTAGGGAGGCTCATCGACGAATATATTCGACGGAATATTAAAACTGACAACCTCTCCACGAATCAGCATCCATATTCCAAGGGGAAATCCATGGAGACCGCACT
Organism: Rhagoletis pomonella; assembly: GCF_013731165.1. Classification (NCBI taxonomy): domain Eukaryota; kingdom Metazoa; phylum Arthropoda; class Insecta; order Diptera; family Tephritidae; genus Rhagoletis; species Rhagoletis pomonella. The sequence continues at coordinate 101,336,019 of NW_023458555.1, read as the reverse complement.
CCATGAAATCGTAGCGACGATTGAAAAAGGATTGGCCTTAAAGGAATACTCGCTCGGAGTTTTTCTCGATATCGAGGGTGCTTTCAACTAGGATTGTTGATATTTTCAAAAATATCGCTTTTCGATATATCGAATGGCGAAATTGAAAAAATCGTGGTATCGATAATATCGTTTTTAAAATATCGATATATCGCACTAAAAAAATTTAATGTCACAACAATATTTAAGAATCCTTGTTCAATAATAGCTTAAAGAAAAGAAGAATAACTGGCAGTGTTTTTTTTTTTATTTTACATTTTCCAAATATTTTCGTTTACTCGCTTTTTGACTTTGTCGTCCAGCAGCCTGCTTTTGTTATTTGTAACTAATTTTACTGTTGACGCAATCCTTTCCGAGGATGCGGAGCTGGCTGGGACAACTAAGTATTTAAGGGCTAGTTTTGACAAACTTGGGTACAAATCTTTCTTACTCAACCAGAAATGAATCGTACGCGTTAGTAGTGTGAACAATACTGTCGTGAATATCCCACAAAGATGAAGGGTTTGAAGGTAGAGCATTTGTTGTCTAAAAATTATAAACAATTCAATATACATACATATGCACGAATACTCATAAAATTTAATCAAACCAACCGTATTTTCCATATCATTCATGATTCAATAATACAAGGTTGTGTAATTTGTGACAGCTAAAATTTGACACTCCTTTATCTAGATTTGTATTTTGGAAGTAGGAGAAAGGGGAAGAATGTGATCGCCTTTTGCGAAAACGGTAGTAGAAAGGTACTACAAAAAGTACGCAAAGTATACAATTAGAAATAAAATGTGTATTATTTATTCTATGTGATTTTGCAATATATTTGGTGTTTTAATGGAAATACTAAACAATACATAAATATGTGCATTTTTGATTTAAGTTATTCATCATTTCCTGGAACCGACCGTTCAGCTATGCAAAAACGGAAACTGCAGATCAATAGAACTTTTTATGCTCATTTCAACCATGCCAAAATTATTTGGCGCAAGTAAAAAAATCAAGACGGTTAAAGTTCAGTTTTTAAATTTTTTAAATAGTAATATCTTACGAAATGTAGGTATAACCGATAAAAAACTAATGACGCCACCATAAAGATAATTAATTTGTCTTTCAGCTGGTGTACATAATTTATAGCTTCTTGTATTTTTAAACCAAAACCACTAAAAAACGAACAAATGTAATTTTTTCATGAAATAATCTTTTTTTAAAAAAAAACTGCATAATTAATGGTAAAGAAATTTATATTATTTAGAAAGTACAAGTTATTATCTTTAATTCGATATTACATATTTTATCATGATGTACTTTTGGGTTTCAACAATTCAGTGATAATAAAAAATACAAATAAACAAAGCAAATCTTATATCTTCGTTATTTTTTGCCTGGGCCAAATAAATTTGGTATCATTGTAATCAGCGTAAATAGTTCTATCCATCGGCATTTTTGGTTATTTTATAGCTAAACGGTCGCTATTCTACGCTTGTTCTAGAAAATTACGCAAACGAAGGTGATGCCAACGAATATTTAGTATGACGAATTTTTGGTTTTACTACTAATATCACTAGAAACTGTAGAGTAAGCAACATTTTGCACAAGTAAAGGAGCCGATTTTATGTGTGGGAGCGAGAAGACTGTTTTATTACAAAACCTTTCTATTATTGAATCATGCATATCATCAGTGGCGTAACCAGGATTTGGCGGATTAAAAAAAATTTGCATCGATAACTTAAAGTTGTGATACACAATGGCTAGAGGCGTCGCCTGTGGGCATTCTTTCATGTATGTATGTATGTGCCATTTTTACCGTTATATATTTTTTGTCTACTCGGTTATTCCATGCTTTATTTAAATTTAAAAAATTAAATTACTACACCATTTTAAGTAATTAGTGTGTATTCCAATATTGTTTTGTAGAACTTTCATTAGTATACACTTCAGTTTTTACACATTGAATATATCTGCATATTTATATATTTACGCGTATCTATTTGTATTTATTTATGTACAAGTCTACGAAATCTTATTACTTATAAAGCGATTTTTAATCTTCGTTGCTTAACACACATTTTTTCAATTACTTCTTGTGTTGTAATCGGCACATCATCATGTACGGCTAACATCGTTAAACCATTAAGCCGCTCCTTAATTGTATAAAAAGAAGGGGCATATAAGATAGCATGTTCCACAATTGAGTAGTCCACTTGCAAAGTGCGCTATGTCAATTTTTTTTCCATTTTTAGTTTTTGGTGGGCTTCATGTAGGAATGTTCGGTATCGTATCGATGTTTCTGAATATCGATATTTCATCGCACAATAATCGATTTTTTGAATCGATATTCCAAGGTCGATATATCGAAGACATCGATACTTTACCCGCAATATCGATATTTAAGTTGAAATTTATTTTTCATCTACAAAGCAGTGTATGGAAAAATACTAAAGTAGGTTTAATCAACAGCTTGTGTGATTTATTAGCTCTTAAGTTTGACAAACCGCTTGAATCGACCGGCATGCCGTTTTAATCCTCAGTAAATATACAAGATGGAAATAACACAACTAGTTGAGTTGATAAGCAGGTCTAATATTCCATTCAATTGGTAGTAGGATTTTTCCGATATCGATATTGTTCAGCCCGATATATCGCCGTATCGATTTGACATGTAATGAATTAAATCGATTCATGATATCAATACTTTCTTAAATATCGAACATTCCTAGTTTCCTGTCCACTAACAGCAGAGTGAAAATTTTTTGTATATTCTGAAAAAAATAGCATGAAATGTTAACTACTCTTGCAAAAGTCGCTATAATACTTATTTATACACTTTCAAAAGTCTCCTCTTCGTATGAACTTAGAAAACTGCAAGAAAACGTGGTAGTTTCGGTGCCTGGTGGAATAGGTCGCAAAAAAGAAGCAAACCAATCTTCCTGGAGGAGAGAACGCGAAAAGCTAAAAAAGCTAGCTATGTAAATGTTACTGGTGCAATTTATTTTATTTTTTTTAATGGTATTAGGCTCTTATTTATCAAAATTTTCAGGTAATAAAAAAAGATACAGTTCGGATGTTACTTGTTATCGTAGACGTTTTTTTTTAATTCATGGCTTACTTTTATAAAATCACATAACGCCGCACTATGGGAAATTTGAGCCTATTTTGTGGCAAAAAGTCAATTTCTCGACTTGCTTGAAATTAATTTTTTTGTCTTATCTTACAGAGAATACTTCAAAGTAAAAAACGGTGTACTCTGTTTTTCGATAAATTTACTTACCGTTGATTTGGTAACCCTCAAAAAGATAGTTTCGAAATTTTCTGTAAAGCAGAATATACACAAGCAAACTTGTCTGTACTACATGTCAAGTATGACCTACCGTCGCATGGTGGATAGGCGGGTGAGCACACCAAATTTTGGCCCCTATTGCGAGTGTCGACTGGCAGTAGAATAGAAATTTGTCGATCGAGTCGATCATCTTTTATTTTGCTATTGTGTAACTTGATCGATAAAAATTTGTACTATTGTGAATGGTTGACAGAATTGTAAACAGCTGTTTGTTTGTTTACATTTGTTTCTTTAGTGTTTTATTTACATCATTTTTAAAATAATTGATTTTATTACAAAATTTAAAAAATGGACACAGTTGAAATATGGTTTAGTGATGAGGAAGATGATGTGGATGCTAATAGATTATTAGAGTTGGCTAAAGCAAGGAGGGAATTGCGAGATTCGTCGGATCCCTTGGAGTTGGAAGCTGAAGTGTATGTACATATGTGAGTTTTATGAATAGAAGTTGCGTTCCCGATGCTTCACGGTTCTTAGGCTTTACATGATTTGCAGGAAAAGCTGTTTTCCTCATTAATAAACTTTATGGAAGTTTAAGAAATACGGTACAGTTTAGATATTTGTACAATGATGTTGGGTATTTGTGTCCAAACGCGTGACCAGAGTTTAAAAACTTTAACATACAAGTGTAGTGAAAGAATTCAACTTTAATTTACAATAAAGATTTCAAATTTCCGATAAATTATGCAAACTTTTGATGTTGGTTCTGCGCAAAACACTGTGGATGGCGTGGCCGGAGTTATATGCACAAGAGATATTGTATATGTATCTTTCCCAATAGAAGCGGAGCTTCCTCCCCTACTCTTTCCGGAAATTCCTTTGCCTATGTCCGCACTCTCCTGCATCAGCACGACCAACCGCGCAAGTTGCCTTTTGTGGATTATAATTTTTGATCTGTAATTCAGACACTTACATACATATGTATATTTCACAATTTTTTACAACTTCCAGTTCAATTGACTTACTTTTTATCCATTATAGTACCACTTTCTTATGTAAATTTTATAAACGCAAACTCCAACGACTAAAAAACAGCAATAGAAGGCTGAGCGATTAAAAAGTATTTACAGTCGCTAATTGAGCGACTAAGCGACACTTGCAATAGCATCGATAATCGATAATCGCTTAATAGTCGTTTATCTACTGCCAGTCGACATTCGCAATAGGGGTGTTTAGGTATGCATACATGTATGATAAAAATTGAAAATTTTCAATTTCTCTGCTTGTAGTTGCGACAGGTCTAAACGTTTACAGTACGCAATGCAGACAGAACGTCATATTTGTGTAGAAATTTATAAACCCAGCAAACATTTGGATTCACAAATATGTCACTTAATATAATTTTTTAAAACTGATTTCGCATTATAACTTTATTAAAGACTATTTCATGAAAAAGCAAGAAATCTTTAACATAGGAGCCATGCAAAACGCGTAAACGACTTATGTATGTATAAGGATAAATCATTAGATAACAAATTCTAATAGTTTTAATTTTTTATTAGTACTTTGATGTAAATGCATATTTAATAAAGATACGAACACATACATATTTGTATGACGGAAGCTTTGGGGAAACTTTCCTTTACGGCCTGTCGTCGTATGCACGGTGGGCGGAGCTGTAGGGGTGTGGCACCTCCCACACCCCATTTTAGAGAGGAACCGCCCTTATAGGTCCCTAGGGAGCCCTGTTTTTGAAGGCCAATTTTGACATGCATTTTCGCTTTTTGAGTAGATAAAGGCACTCACTGGAGCCTTTCCGTGGTGCCGGAGAAGAGTGGGCTCGCCAAACATAAGGGACGCGCTTAGGGATTATAACCGATACTAAATAGAATTCTCTTTTCCGTGTTGCTGGAGAAGAGGGGCGAATGCCTCTTTTGTCAAATGTAAACCATGTGCTACGTGTACATGTGATAAATAATAATTTTAGTCAACCCATATGCGTGAAATAAAAGAGGCCATATAGATTTATAACCCGAAATTGTAGATATTTCGACATTATTAAATAATAAAAGTACTTTTAAACAAAAGTGAGATCCTTTGGCAAAGTCTGCAAGTGATAGACATAAATTTCGGCCCGACGTTACAAGGAAAGCCAATCCGAAACTTTTGCAGATTGTTTATTGGTGGTAGTATATTTGCCAAAAAAAACCTTTAAATATGACTCCATAATGAGCGGTCTGTGAGGACAATAAAAGTCCACTATGACTAATTTGCGGCTCTAAGAGCCAATTTCACAGTGCGTAGTTAACTCAGAATCGACAGTTAACTAGAGATTTTCAGTACAAAATTCTGTAGTTAACTCCCGATTCTGAGTTAACTACGCATTGTGAAATTGGCCCTAAATCTTTGCTGGGAAAAAGTAGATCCGTATGCCGTGATGTTCGCTCATTTCAACGATTTCGATGAAATGGAGTTTGAACAACGTGTCTCATAGGTGTATACCGAACTGACATGCGACCAAGTATGCATACAAGTCTCATTGTGTATATTCTGCTTAAACGAAGAATGTGTAGCTTGATTTTGTGCCACTTTCAAATGCGTGTATCTCGCAATCTATTTGCTGCTTTTCAAAAGTGAAAAGTGGAAAGAAAGAGTGACGGTTAGCAGAATATTTACCAATTAAAACTTGTATTACAGTTTAAAGGTTGTGGCAAAGAAACGGCCGCATTTATGTGACTTTAAAGTGAAATTGTACAATTAAAAAAAATGTATTTAGTGTTTTAAAAAAATGTTTAAAAACGTTTAAAAAAAGCTCATCATAAATCGGTAGAATAGTCCCTGATCTCTTATTTCCCCATAATCTTATACTGCGATTTTGTGCGATATTAAAGAAATTATAATTTTTCTTAGGTAACTACTTGGTACAAAATCATGAGTTTTATGGAATAATTCACCGTGTTATAATTTAAAAGTTGGAAAAAAACCTGTCAGATAACAAAGTTTTAAACTTAAGGTCAGTGGAGGATTCGAGTCGGTATTTAAAATAGAACTGACGAGGCATCTGGTTATTGGGTTGGGGTCCACTGAACCCCGTGTGACCATTACGCTATTTTTTGGAGGTGCGACCATTACGGGTTTATTTTTGCGCGGCAAGGCCACTACTTCTAGTCCTACTACTGGGCTAAGTTTTATATTGATGTCTCAACTTCTCGAATTTTGGCCACAAAATAGGGTAAAATTTCCCATAGTGCGCTGTTTGCAAGTGGACTACTCATATATTCATTAAAATATAATTTGTTATCCGTCTGAAAGAAAAAAATTTTTAATCAGAAGGATTCCTTAATGGCTTCAGTAATTTAATTAATTCGCTGATTATTTTTAGTTCATAATGACTTGCCATCTCGGGAACATTCCGGTGACTGTTGCTTCTTTTTAACAAAATATGTCCAATTATTGCTGCCAACTCTTTAAAGGCTTCTATCAACGACACGAGTTCCAACGTGTGTCTATGTCCTGTATCACGGTTTTACCAAACCTTCTGGTAAACCGGCTTCTATTTGTGCAGCTCGGAATTGTAAAGTTATTACCTAATGCAACCGCAAAGCCTTTAAACAAACACTTTCAAGTGTATAATTTTGCAAGAGGTGTGCTGTTAATATCAGAAAGGACCTTGTTGAATTTGTTATTGTAACAATGTCACTTGTAAATGCTATATTATCAATTTCTTTAAATATATCTTTAACAATTGCTATAGCCTCGGTTTATTTGCCATCAATGAGCTGAGTTATCTACAAAAAAAATATAAATAACCAGATTAAGTAATATAGGTATTCACCAAATTGAGCAAGTGGCCTGGCACTCTGGCAAAAGAGCAGATGAGCTCAAGCAACGACAGTTGAAAACAGTCGTAGTTATATAAAGGTGGTTACAATAGCTGAGCTAAACCTACCTTGAATCTTGAAGGCGATTTATATCTCGGGCAGCAAACGTTTAACAGTCTTTGCATACCGGACTTCTCCACGCAATGCACTGGCATGTTGTCTTTACAAATCATAAACAGGAGTGTAGCGGTTATTTGCTGCTCTTTAGTGCCACCTTCTATTAATGAAAACAAAGTAAGATGTTGCATATGTATTTAAAAAATATTTAAGTTAACCTGCAAATTGCTTGACTTCGTCGAAGTATGTATGATTAGTCTCTCGGCCGTTTTCGAATTTCTGCTAAAGATTCACTTGAACAAGCGCTGGCGTTCTGGTCATCGGTGTTCTGTTGAAAACAAAATTTTGTAATACTCTATTTTTATGTAAACCTGGAAATAAGTTCCCCGAAGAGCTTAAGAGCTGTGTGATGATGATTTGCTTTAATATGCGCAAATTGATGTGTTTCCTCTGGTTTTCACCACTTTTGTGCACAATGTGCAAATCATAGCGTTTTTTTCCTTTGGTGAGAAATAACTCTTTAGATTCTCCATTTTTTTCTTTACAAAAAACTCCCTTGGACGCCCAAACCTTAACGTACATTTGTCAAAAATATACAACAAGGAATATATGTAATACTTCTATATTGGCAGTAAGCTAACTTCTTAATGTGTAAGCATTCCGAAATCAAATCGAGACAGTCTAGTACAGTTTTTGTCAATGTATTGTGTACTTGAGTGCCGTTTTTGTACATGTGCTATGTACATGTTTATTTATCAACGTATGTGCTCCTTTTCTTTCGTACGTGCTTATTGATATATCTGTACTGTAGTGATTTCGGACGGTACTAGCTCATATATGCAAATAGGGTACTTGTGATGCATGTATGTATGTACGCGTATTTACATTTGTAATCGATAATCGACTTCGGATATATTTTGGTACATTACGCAATTTACCTTACTGCGCAATTACACGATCAAGAACTTCCTAAATGTCAGATGTTGCTCTGTACTGCACTCCTCTACACTTTTGGTGCACTCACCGAACAGACTTCATTCTTGTAAGGTGAACAGGCCATCTTTATGAGTAAAATATCGAT
>NW_023458555.1:101315257-101327677 GCF_013731165.1 Rhagoletis pomonella | reverse complement strand
AAATTTCAATTCGCCTCAAAGTTTATACATATGTATTTTGTTTTTGCTATTCAGGGGCATGCTGTCAAATCAGTAAAAGCAAAAACAAAATACATGTAAGGCGAAGTAAAGAAGAAGAAATCAGCAGATTGGACAACACCACCTTGTATAAATTCGCCTTGATGCAATCAATAGATTCTTACGAATTCGCCGCGATTTGTTACGATTCTCCCCGTGCAATATAACCAAGGCACTAAGTAACGTACGCACTTTTGTTTTCAAAATGCATTTATTTAAGTTGAAAGAAGACAAATTCCTTTGTTCCGCATTTCTTCTTACTCGCTTTCTATCTTCCAAGGCGAATTCATACTCTTACCACGAATTCATATATTCATGTGGTAGCAAGAGTATAAAAACATAAAATTACCTTATAAATTATACGCACAATTATCACGTTATTGTGTAGTCCTATTCACGAAATCATTTCATGGATCTGAGTAAAAACTCAGTGCATAAACTCCATTTCGCGTATAACTGAAATCATGAAATTGTGTTCATGCACTCAGTTTCTACTCAAGCGCATGAAATGGTAGTAAATGGCAGTATGAATTACAAAAAACACATCATTTTGACATAATGCAAGCCTTAAACGTTGCGACAGTTCGTTCAGATCGATCTGCAATTAAGTTGAACCGTTTGTCCACAAACATTGCAATTTTGCGAGCAGTCTCATTGTAAAATCTCATTTTTCATACAACCAAGACACAAATTCATTCAACAGGCCCACAAACGGTGCAATCTAGAGCAAATCATCACCAAGTTGAATCAACGGTCTTTACGTTTATGACTTTATTTAAGAAACACCGGGGCGAAAATTTCAACTGCTCATGTAACACTACCTTATATGAGTTCGCCTTGCTATCATCCTCACATATGTTCATCAGAATATATCAACGAAAGTCGATATGGTCAGGGATGTTGCGAATATTTGCATTCGCATTGTTATGCGAATGATTCGGATCATTTTACACATTCGCATTCGCATCAAATGATACGAATGTTTTGCGAATGCGAATGTGTACATGGGGAGAGAGTCCACTCTAATATTTTTAAAATGGCTCTAAGTCTGTCTAACCAGGGTGCGGAGAATAACCGGCTTTTAGCTTCAGGCGTTAAACGGTTAAGTAGTATATCAAGCCACGATGCAGCGAAACAAAGGTGGCGCCTTCCGCGGACCGCTAATCCCCTCTTTCTCGATTTGACTGCATCCACCCTTTCGCTGACGTCACATTATTATTTTTTCGCACAAACGATGAATATTAAATTTTCATATTGTACCTATTTGCCGGAAAGTTGTACCTAAAAGTAGATACACGTACCTAAACAGTAAACATGTATTTTTATGTGCATCTATTTTTTATAGTTGGTGGGCTACATCTTTCTTCTGTACCATAACAAATTTTTGACTTACATGAAATAACATTTTACTGCGTTCCAAATATACCTAAAACAATAAGCTTGTACCGAATGTACGTTCAAATTTAAAAGCTGAAGAGTAGGTAGAATTCGACCTAGTTTTACATCACTATTTCGCACTACTTGTTCGCTTCTTCCTCTTTTTCTTCAAAATTATTCTTTACACTCTCATTCTCATAATGTGACGTCACAGTTCAGTTGCTCTCAGCTCGATTGGCGCAATCTTATATTCTATCATTCTTGTGTATCAAGCAACATTAATGGGTCTTCAACAAGTACTGCTAAAAGTCTTATAAGCAACCTAGAAATAATTCTAGATTCCTCCAGCGAAGGCAAAGGCTCAGATGTAGAGTCTGGAGACATTAAAAAATGTGAAATTAAAGCTCAATTGAAGGCCTATCTTAAAGAAAAACGGGCTCATCTCGGTGAAAATCCTCTCCATTGTTGGAAAACTAAAATAAAATACGAAAAATTTACAGATCTGGCCCGCAAATTTTTGAGCGCTCCACCCGCCAGCATTCCACGTGAGCAACTGTTCAGTGCAGCCGGCCTTATACGAGTCTCTAAGAAATCGCCTCATCGGAGAAAACGCAGCAAAATTAATTTTTTTTTAAATATGATATGTCCCTTTGAACTTTGACTACTAGATTAAAGGCCAAAACACAATAGCGCAGTGGCAGTGGCAGTGACAGTTTTTAAAATCAGCTGTTACTGCTAATATTGGCAGTCAATGCCGCAGCAAACACAATACGGCGTTGTCAGTGACTGCTTTTTTTGACATTCCCTTTTGTTTGTTTACATTTTTGTTGTTGCCTTTTAGGCTTCAGTGACATCAACAGATGTTGGCTGCGTTTCATTTATGTCAAATTCAGCATGCGAAGTTTGCTGCGATGAAGGCAGTGGCAGTGAATTTAGAATTTGGGCTAAACTGAGCAGTACTGCTAGCTGCCACTGCTGTATTTTGAGTCGCTTCATTGGACACCACACTTTCTAAAAAACAGCTGATTTCGAAAAACTGGCGCTGCCACTGCCACTGCGTTATTGTATTTTGGGCTTAAAACACTTTATAGGTTAAGCACTCGCTCAATGTTCTAATAATTTACAACATTTTTAAGTAATAAAAACGATGACTTAAGTTCATTATAGCATTTCTAATGTTATTCCTAACATTTGCATTCGCATTCGCATTCTCAAAATTCGAATTCGCATTTTCGTTTATATAGCGAGCCGTTTGCTCCAAGACAGACACCCGCTTGCAGCCGCACCTACTGGTGAACAGACGCTGCAGAGTTCAGTGAGCCCCTAAACCGAATAAGTCGGAGTGGCCCCACCGAAGCTCCCTCTCTTTCTGTCGTGACCCAAGGTTCCACTCGATTGGTTACCGCATCTCTCACGTGGGTTGCTCACGTTGCCCAGAGTGCGCGAACGAGGACGCAAGAGCCTAGTGATGTGCTGAATTGCCGGTACCCAATATTCGGTATTGAATACTTCAGAAAGATTTCGGTACCCAATACCGATTCTATACAGAATTGCACTTCACTCTCCATTTTTGCGATACCGCCGCCTAAAAAGTTTCCTGCAAAAATAAAAACTTTGCTATGCAAATGTCCTACCCTTGACTTTGGAATGATTTTTGCCTCTTGATGAAATATCTCCGTGTCTCAGGGAAAATATAAATCTGCATATATATCAGTTGTTTTATTATAATTCATAACCATATTAGTGGTATTAATTAAATCGTTATTAATTTTCAGAAATTCTACAGATACAATCAGCTTTCGGGAAAGTCAGACGATGAACCTGAGAAACATAAAACCGCTGCTATACCATATTGGGATATTTTCAAAAAAACATCTTTGCAACTATACAATGTGTTCTGTACTTTTTTCGTGACTTTATCGATTTTTCCTTCAGTACATTCAGGTAAGTTTTTTACTAATGCTGTGAACCCTTAAAATACCTACATAGTATACTGTGTGTCAAATAAAACGAATGTTTTGTTTTTTTCGGTCCTATATGAAAATTTCACTGTCGGTCACGAAAAATAATTGTAGAAAAATTTCAGCCCTATATATCCATTTTAAGTTAGCGCTCGATAAATAAATTTTTAATAAAAAAAACTTCGGCTACTTTTTAACCGACTTCAAAAATATGTGAATATTTAAATTGTTTTTTTATGTATGATACCGCATAATTTTGGACTACGTTAACCGATTTCTATAATTACTTTTTTAAAGGAAACTGAGGTGGTCTCATACTAATTTGTTTTATATCCAATCATTGAATCATGAAGAAATTAACGGTGCTCTTGAATTTTTATATGATAATTGAAGTCGGTTTTTTATTTTTTGCTTAAAAATTACTAGTTTTTAAATAAGTTTGTTAGTTGTGCTGGCTCGAGGTCTAATGTTTTTGGAAAACTAATTAAAACACAAGTTTTAAATTTTTTCCGATATATTTCCGTTACCCGGCTCTAACAATAATTAAACACTAACAGGCCTATTCTGCTTGTAACCAAACATTTTGTAACAAGCTAATTTTGTTACCAACAATTGTCACCACTTCTTGCAACCGCAATTCTATTTACCTTGGTAACGTTTTAACTTATTCAGCAATTCAGCTATGGAGTTTTGTTGAAATTCGGGTGTTGCATATTTCACGGGGCAATATTTTGTTCCTCATGATCTAGTGAATTGCAGCGGAATAGCTGCGCTTGATTGTGTTGGCATAACAAAAAAATTAAAAAGTGGAAAAAAGCAACGATAATTTACAAGGCGAACTTAGCACAGTGCATAGGCAACTGGCTGAGTCAGTGGGACCGTCGGTTCGAAGTCTACTGAAAGAAGTCTGATGAGGAAATGTGGTGATTTCCGAAGTAACTATCACTTATACCATTTTTTCACATTATTGTTGCTTTTCCACAATAAATTTTTCATTAAAAACGGCCTCAAGCGCATTAAAAATTGTTGAACATAATTGTTATAAGGCCATAAAATAGCAAAAATTAAACATTTTCGGTATTTATTAGAAGGACGACAATTTACTATTTTTACGGATCATAGGCCCTTGATATTTGCTCTAAATTCCAAAACTGAAGGTAGTCCAAGGAAAGCAAGGCATCTTGAGTTTATCGCACAATTTACGAATGATATACAGTACATTAGAGGTGAATCAAATGTTGTGGCTGATACTTAATCTCGAGCTTTTGAAGTTGAAGCGATAAGGAATTCAGAATAATTTCAAAATTTTACAAAGTGAACAACAAGATAATGACAACCTTGTATCTGGACAAACATTTCGAAATCCTAAGCTAGTAAAAATTCCTCTTTTAAATTTCAATATCTGGTGCGAATCGTCAGGAGATTATCCTAAAACATTCGTCCCAAATAGTTTACGAAAAACAGTATTTAATAAGTTACATGTGATAGCGCATCCGGGTACCAAAGCTACTCGTCGATTAATCATCAAAAAGTATTTTTGGCCCAACATGAATAGAGAAATTAAAGCATGGCCAAGAGAATGTATCAGTTGCCAAAAATCTAAAGTTTATCGGCATACAAAGTCTTAAGTGAGTAAAATTCCAATACCGAAGAAAATATTCGAGCACATTCATTTAGATATTGTAGGACCTTTACCCATTTCAAAAGGACATCGATATATTTTAACTATAGTTGATAGGTTTACTCGTTGGCTTAATGCATACGGATTAAGAGATATTTCTGCAGTGACAATTGTGAATAAATTTTTACGTGAATATATTCCTCGTTTTGGTGTACCGTTAGAAATAACAACAGATCAGGGTACTCAATTTACTTCTAAATCATATTTACGTTCCGAATGATTTACAAACATGCAAATTTGTTTTTGTACTTTTAGTTCATGATAAAAACATAGCAAGGTAGAACCGTTCTCTCAATTTGTCGGCCATGATTTTTTTTTTGAAGTTTGCCAGCATTTTAATATGAAAAATTGAAATTGTTCGAAATTGTTGTTGCTTGAGATTGAAAATGAAAATATGTGTGTGAGTTTGAGAGTAAATTTAAACATTAATATGTTTGGAAACGTCAAGAATTTTAAAAGTAACTCTCAGCGGTTCTACCTTACTATATTTTTATCATGGTTTAGTTAACAACCGTTCTTTACAACAACCTTATGAAGGGCCATATAAGGTTATTGAAAAGAACAAGAAGTATTTTCAAGTAGAAATTGATAATGAAATAAAAACTATTCCGATTCACAGGTTAAAACCAGCGATGATTGAAACTTTACCAGAATCTAACACTTATTATTACAACAATATTGGAACAAAAAAGAAAGTCACATTTAATTTATTTAACGTAAATTCTCTGGAAGGGAAGTAATGCAGGGATCTTATTGTTGTTATTTATTTGTTTTGAAATGGTTCTACTTTTTACTTATTCCTACTTTGTATTAATTTTTATTTTAAAGAATATTAGAATGTTATGTTGTGATTTCTTTGAAGAAGAAAATTTTTGATATTCATTGTAAAATTTCATAAAGAATATTCTGGTTATTAAAATAAAATATTTTTCATTTTTAAAAAAAGAACAATCCTACAATTCCAATAACGATTATTAATTGGAATTGTGATACTACAGTGGTCATTAGTGGGCGGCGCCACGCCCATTATCCAAAAATTTGTAATAATCAATTTTAATGCTAAGACTTTATTCCAAGCATCGATTTTGAGTGAATTAGCTCCAGTAGTTACTGATTTATCGCAGTTTTCGTGTTTCTGTAAATTATCTACCGTTATATGGTAGGTGGGCGTGGTTATTGCCCGATTTCAAAGAGTTTCAACAGATTTGTTAGATATACCCTAAGAAAGGCCCTTACCGGGTTTGGTAGGGATTAGTGAAGCGGCTACTGAGATACAGAATTTCAACGTAAGTGGGCCATTTAAAAAAAAAAAAGTTTCATAATCTTATTTTTCACCACATACAAATTTTTAACTATTTGGAGACAATATTTACTGAAATATCGTAGATTTATCTAAATATGTATGTAGCTTAAAATGACCAAATTTTAAAAAAGCGGGATCAATCTTCTTATCTGGAAACTCGGCACACAAGCTATAAAAAAAGTAGAATCAATGCCAGGCAAAGCCGGTCACTAGAACAAAAACGTTTTTGGAAAAAACACTTGGAAAAAATTTAGTTTCAGAATATCACTTTTAAAATTTGAATAAAGAACGCATTAATGACTAATTAAAATTTAAAATACATAAAGATGGCACCCAGTTGCTTGCTCCATAAGAATCCATGGCTTTATTTTCAAAAACTTTGCCTAAAACTGTAAAAAATTTTATTTAAAATGCATCTATACTGAGAACGTTTCAAATTTTCGTAAGCTATGCACGAATTTGCTAAGTTTACATTGGCTGTAGAAACTTGGTATTTTAATCATGAAAATAAATTATTATCGAAAATAATGCATTAGTCTTGGCGTACTAAAAATAAAATTTTGTTGAATTCGGGCCAGTTTTGGGAAATGGGGTTTTGAGCGGCCAGATTAATGAAATACCCCTATGTGCGCCGATACTATACTTGACCAGTTATGTGTAACTATACGTGGAGATACTAATCTACTGTATATATGTGCGTCCTATATTCCGCAACTTAGTTTTGATAAGGTATATGCTGCGCAGGTGGACAATATAAGTAATATTTCAGTTTCAGTCGGTTCAGTCAGTGAGAGTCTTCTATACGTTCTTGGCGATTTCAATCTAAATATGGTCTATGGTACATAATAATAGTTCTCTTATGGCCTGTAATGTCAATAAATCACACCTAATTTACATAATTGATAGTCTTCTCGGTGCGGACTTCGTACAAATTAATTCTTATTTAAATAAGCTACCTAGAATACTAGATCTAATCTTTGTCAGTAATAATTTTGATTTCCACATGACTGAATGTGATTTCCCAGTTTCTGAGCCAGATATGAATCACTTACCGCTAGTCCTACAAATAAACTTTTATAATTTTCATTCCTATTCCACAGCTAGTTGTGGCCCAGATTTTAATTACAATTTATGTGACCCGGAACTTCTAAATAACGCATTAAATGCTGTTAATTGGAAAGAACTACTTAGTCAGGCCGATTGCTATCGTATCTTCTTAACTAATTTAAAGAAAATCTTCACTGAGCCCATTCCGAGTAACATGAAGAGCAACCCAAACACGTTTTGGAGCTTCATAAAATCAAAAAAACCTATATCATATATTCATGTGACAATGTCTCTAATTTTGATAAAGATGTATACGTGTTGGACGATGAAATTTATTCATACATAGATTTCGGCGCATTAAGACTAAATGTGGATGACGTTATTTCCAGTATTAGAGCACACAAAATATCTACAAAGCTGGATAATGATGGTTTATCTAGTTTCCTAATTAAAATGTGTGAATGTTCCTTATCTGCACTTATTACTTTGATCTTCAATAAATCCCTATCTATGGGGGTATTTCCTGATCAATTCAAAATATTATTTGTTACTCCTATACATAAGAGTGGGAACAAAAATATTATTTTAAATTATAGACCAATCTCTAAAGCTACTACAATATCAAAGCTTTTTGAATTATCTATCAAGGATAAATTATATTTGCAGTTAAAAATGTAATTAGTCCTTATCAACATGGATTCGTTAGTGGTCGGTCTACTTTTACCAACCTAATCGTCCTCTCGCAATCTATATCTATATATGTACATATATAAAAATGTTGTGTTCGTATGTCACGGTCGTTAAAACTCGAGAACGGCTGAACCGATTTGAATAATTTTTTTTTTTTGTATTGTTCGGTATAATACCAGAACCAATGATATCGCAAAAAATTGCAGGGTTGCCACCTATTTGAAAATTTTTAAACCCAATTATATTGATAAAATAGATAAATTATTACAATATGGGTATCAAATTAAAGAGGTTTAAGAAAGATAACTGCTGGAAATATTTTCGAGGAGGGTTGCCAACTATTTTAAAATTTTAACTCAGTCAAATTGTAAAATAAATGAAATGTTGCAATGTGGGTACAAAATTTAGTAGGTTTAAGAAAGATAACTGCTGGAAATGCCTTTGAGGAGGGTTGCCAACTATTTGGAAATTTTAACTCAGTTAAATTGATAAAGCAAACAAAATATTGCCATGTGGGTGTAAACTAAAGAGTTTTAAGAAGGCTCTCAGCGGAAAATATGTTTGAAGAGGGTTGCCACCTGTTTGAAAATTTAACTAAATTTAATTGATAAAATAAATCACATTACAATATAGGTATCAAATTAAAGAGGCTTAAGAAAGGTGACTGTAGGAAATACTTTTGAGGAGGGCTGCCACCTATTTTTATTTTAGCTCAGTTAAATTGATAAAATAAATGAAATATTGCAATGTGGGTATTAAACTTTAGATTTTTAAGAAGGATTACAGCCGAAAATAAGGTTGAGGAGGGTTGCCACCTGTTTGAAAATTTGACTCAATATAATTGATCAAATAAATGGCTTATAATAATAATAAGGGTATAAAATTAAAGAAGTTTAAAAAACAATCTTTGGGAAATATTTTTGAGGAGGGCTGCCACCTATTTGAAAATTTTAGGTCAGATAAATTGATAAAATAATTGAAAAATTGCAATGTGGGTAATAAACTTTAGATTTTTAAGAAGGTTTGCAGTCGAAAATATGTAGGAAGAGGGATGCCCCCTGTTTGAAAATTTATTTCAATTTAATTGATAAAATAAATGACTTATTACAATAAAGGTTACAACTTAAAGACGTTTAAAAAACATGACTGTTGGAAAAATGTTTATGGAGGGTTGCCACCTATTTGAAAATTTGAACTTAGTTAAATTGATTTAACAAATGAAATATTGCAATATGGGTATCAAACTAAAAAGCTTTAAGAAGACTTACGGTCGAAAATATGTTTGAAGAGGTTTGCCACCTGTTTGAAAATAAAACTCCATTAAATGGATAAAATAAATGAAATGTTACAATATGATTACCAAACGAAAGGTATTTAAGGAATCTTGATTTGGAAATACTCTCAATAGAATTATGCAATATATAAAAGTAAACTGAAAATATTTGAATTAAGTGAAATATTACATAACTGGTTCGAAACGGAAAGCGTTTGGGAAAGCTTTACAAGAGAAATTTTTTGTAAATGTTTTCACTTATCCAAATCCGGATAGTTAAAATGAAGAGGGAGTTTACAACATCTTATCAAACGAAGTGATCATATTATCAATGAAGATTTGGTATACAAATTACGCACAGAAAAACATTAATAAATAACAACGGACACAAATGAACAAATTATAAACAGCGTAACGAAAACATAAAAATATCCCATGAAATGAAATAATGAAAACTTAATATTTTTATTACCATTCTCTTACATTAATACAGTTAACAGTTAAATTTTAATCATAAACAATTTCGTTTGGGGTCGCCATAGCCTACTAAGTATATTGCGAGTAAAGAAATTTTTAATAACAATAGATCATATTATTATGATTATTATTAATATTACGATTGCGAACTCCTATTATATGCCCAAACAGACATTCCCAAATTAAAGCTAAAGCAGAAGGGCATTTACGATCGTATGATGCAAGTGTTAACATAATAAGAGCTGCGTGTAATTTCTGGCGTGTGCCGATGACATCGACATCATCGGTAACAGAAACCTCGAAGTCTGATCTGCCTTTTCCAAGTTGGATAACGAACGATAACAACATCAAATAAACAGTCAGGGCATTCGCACCTTGGCACCCACGTCACTGTTGCCAGTTGTAATTTCGAGAAAGTAAAGAATTTCGTTTACTTGGGAACCAGCATTAACACCGATAATAATGTCAGCGTATAAATCCAACTCAGAATCACTCTAGCCAAAAAGTGCAACCTTGGACTGAGTAGGAAATTCGGGAGTAAAGTTCTCTCTCGACGTACAAAAACCACACTCTATAAGTCACTCATCATTCCCGAGCGGGTTTATGGCGCAGAAGCTTATACAATGACCAAATTCGATGAGGCGGCTCTTGGAGTATTCGAAAGAAAGATCTTGCGAAAGATGTACAGGTCTCTCCGCCTTGGAGACGGGGAGTATCGCAGACGTTGGAACGATGAGTTGTATGAGCTTTACAACGAAATGGTCATAGTGCAGCGAATGAAAATACAGCGGCACCGTTGGCTTGGACATGCCATTCGAATGGAAACCGACGTTCCAGGTCTGAAAGTATTCAACTCGGAACCCGCTGGTCGTACCAGAAAAAGAGTTGGCCCCCACTGCAATGGAGAAACCAAGTGGAGAAGGATTTGGCTTCACGTGGCATTTCCTATTGGCGTAGTTGCCCCAGAGATAAACGACTGACGTTCTTTGTCGAGCTCGGCCAAATGGCTTAGGCGGTTCCAGCTCAAATAAGGAGAAAATGATATCTGGGGACCTTATTCTTGGATACGCAAGGAGGAACTAGGAAAACATTCCTTATCAGATTGATTCGGGGGACGGTTCGTTCAAAAAATTAAATAATCTTAACTACGGCTTCGCCTGGAATTTCTGCGACATTGTTATTATGTGAAAGAATTGCTAATCCAGCAATCATACGTGCAATATTTCCAGAATATCCGGTATGGAAAATGTATTACGAAAATTTAAACTCATTGTTTGGGATGAGTGTACCATTGCACACAAAAAATTGCTTGAGGTTTTTTATCGATTGACGCGAGATTTGCATGGAAACGTTTAACCATTCGGGAATGCATTGATGTTGCTCTCAGGAGGTTTAACGCAAACATTGCCTGTAATTTCTCGATTAACCCTAGCGGGCGAGATAAATGCTTGCCTGAAATAGTCTACATTGTGGCAAAGGTGAAGAATTCCCATGATTCCGACCGATACACAACTTCAATTGAAAAGATTGCAATTCACAATTCGATTGGCATTCGGAATCGCAGTCAATAATGCCCAAGGTCAACATTTTGAAAAGTGTGGTTTAGATTTAGATGCGGATTGCTTCTCAGATGTTGCATGTTCCCGTGTCGGCAAACCAGATATCCTTGATATCTATGCAGAGAATGGCAAAACGACAAATATTGTGTGCACACAAGTACCTTCTTATGTATTACAAAATCAAACTTATATGCGACGTATGCTTTGTGTCGTTAATCATTTATCACCTATGTAACTGGAATATGCCACAGCAAAGCGTGGCAGGGTACAGCTAGTATATATATAAATATATAAAAAATATAGAAAAAAAAGGTTTTTTCTTAACAGCGGTCGTCCCTCGGCAGGCAATGGCAAACCTCCGAGTGTATTTCTGCCATGAAAAACAGCTTCTCATAAAAATACAATCGCCGTTCGGAGTCGGCGTAAAACTGTAGGTCCCTCCTCTGTGTGACAACATCAAGGCGCACGCCACAAATCGGAGGAGAAGCTCGGCCAAACACCAACATATGTGTAAGCGGCAATCTATTATTATTATTATTATTATTATGAGCTACCTTGCCACATTGATAGCTTCTTCTTCTTCTTTTTTTGGCGCAGTAACCGCCTAAGCGATTTTGGCCGAGCTCAGCAAAGCACGCCAGTCGTTTCTCCTCTGTGCCAACTGACGCCAATTGGAAACGCCAAGTGAAGCCAAGTCCTTCTCCACCTGATCTTTCCATAGAAGTGGGGGCCTCCCTCTTCCTCTGCCACCACCAGCGGGTTCCGAGTTGAATACTTTCAGAGCATATCGTTGTAAAGCTCATACAGCTCACCGTTCCATCGTCGGCGGTACTCGCCGTCGCCAACGCGTAAAGGCCCGTAAATCTTCCGAAAAATCTTTCTCTCAAACACCCCAAGAGCCGCCTCATCGGATTTTGTCATTGTCCATGCTTCTGCGCCATATACCAACACGGGCATGATGAGTGACTTATAGAGCGTGGTTTTCGTACGTCGAG
>NW_023458555.1:101283060-101305257 GCF_013731165.1 Rhagoletis pomonella | reverse complement strand
GGGGGGAATAGTTGCAAACATATTTTTGCGACCAAGTGTAATAACATATTTAAATTTTTAATCATGGAAAAACCCTGTAGCTGCAGTCTTCATATGCAGAAGCCCCATTTTATTATTTTCATTTCAGCAACACTATGTTAAGACAGCATAGAACGAAATACGTTTTCCCCCACGCGATCGGACTCCTGCAAATGACGTTTTTGATGTGCCCCTCAGAATGGGCTGGCTGTAGATATTTCATCTATTTATATTATTACTAATGTGCTGTGAAAAGGACAGCCCATATGAAGTATGTTTAGTTATGCTTGCAACAATGCACTTTCAACATGGGCTGTTTGTACTTTAAGTCCCTCAGAATGGGCAGGCAACGCTGAATTCATTTTATATGCACTGTAAACAAAATTCTATCAAAATTTCAAGTCATCTGAAGTATGTTGACTTATAGGTGCAACAATGCACTTTCAACATGGGCTGTTTGTAATTTAAAACCATCAGAATTGGCAGGCAACCTTGAACTCATTTTATATACACTGTAAATAAAATTTTATAAAAATTTCAAGTCATCTGAAGTATGTTGACTTATAGGTGCAACAATGCACTTTCAACATGGGCCGTTTGTAATTTAAGACTATCAGAATTGGCAGGCAACCTTGAGTTCATCTTCTTTAACCTGTAGATAAAATTCTTTCTAAATTTCAAGTCATCTGAAGTATGTTGAGTAATCGGTTTTCATAAACATCTTTAATCGCCAAAAACGCATAATCAAGACCGCTGTTCAGCAGCCAGCCCTCCGGATCTCGATTTATATAATAACAAGCTAAGCTCACAAAAAATATCAATCGATCTGAAGTATGATGAGTTTTTTGGCCATGGGCTCTCCGGCTATTACGCCATCCCCAGTATTTTTGCGCAAAATCCACTTCCAAATTTTCAAGAAAGTGCATATTTCAAACCGGAAATCTATGTTTTAAATAACCACCCCTATGCTGCAACTCTTTCGTATTCGGATTTTGCTACGAATTGTAGAAATAGTACGTATTTTCGAACTTTCGAAATTCGTAACAATGGCATGCCTAAAAACGAACGAGTAAGCTTTTTTGCGTAATTTTGGTCGAAAACAATTCTGTGTCGGAGGCGAAGCAAGGATGTAAATCGATGTGTGTTTGCAGAAAATATTAGTGGTGTTCATTTAAATAGATAAATTTGCCTTTCGCATATACGTAGCTACGAATTACGAATTACGAAAATTCGGGTTCTAGAATAAGGGTGTAAAGCTTAATCCTTTGACTAGACGTATATGTTACAATTGTATGTTTCGGATCACGCGTTTGGACACGATAACCCAAAATCATTGTACAAATAACTGAACCGTACCCGATTTGTCTTACTTATGCATTTTTCTATAAAAAAATATAAAATAAAACTGCAGTATTTTTCATCTTATGTGGATAATTCTTGTCACAAAAGAGCCATTCTTTTTTATATCGGACTCCAAATTTAGTGTCACGCTTTCGATCGGCCTTTTTATGGGTTCTAAACATGAAATAAGCCAACACGTTTTCGAGGAATTTTCTTTTTTTTTTTCGTCGGAGATATGATCTGTCAAAGTTTCAATTTTTCGTGATTCTGTCTAATCAAATACTCTTCAAATCTTATATCTAGGATTCTTGTCATCGTAGAGACTTCATCTTAACGTCGGTTTAAAGCCAAAGAAACGGGCTTAGCGTTTCTATATGTACATATATAAGACGGTCATGATTATCCTAAAGCTAACTTAGCTATTAACAGTTGAACTTTTTGAAGTTGATTTGCATAGTGAAGAGCAGTAAATTAGGGATTTAAAATTACACCATCGTAATCCTTATTTAATTTTCTATAAAAAACATGGTTCAAGAAAATGAGGGTTACAAGTACTATTTTTTAAATATTTTTTTTACCAAGATGGTTTATTTTAAGAGAGTCGAAAATTTATGATGAGATATATTTAGCAAGGTGCTAAAATCGGGTTTTTGCAGAAATTTAAATTTGATTGCGACAAACCCATAGAAATGGGCGTGGCAAAATTTTATTGCAGATTTCGGCAGAATATCCCTTCGTTAATAGCAAAATTTAAGCGAATCAGAGACAAGACATAATATTTTTTTACGAAATCCCTCCGATTTAATAAAGAATGGCTCAAATACATAGTTTTGTGCTTGTATGTATGTACCTTAGGGCGGCCCTTATTTCGAAAAGAGCTCGGATTCTCGGTCTCACCCACTAGAAATGTGTGAATAGCCTGAAGACTAAACTTTATAAAGAAATACATGGGAAACTTTGAGCCACCTCTAAATCTTTTTTGATTGACCTAAAACTTTGTATAGTTTAGTCTTTAGGCTATTTACACATTTCTATGGGGTGAGACCGAGAATCCAAACACTTTTATTTTTCTCCATATAACTAAGGGCCATTCTAATGCACATATATATATTTTTAAGCAGCACCACATCTTTAGCAGAAAATTCCGAGAATCCAAAAAGTGGTACTGTTACGAGCTGTAGGTCATAATTTTAACTCGACCTCCTCCCTCTTCGACGCATAGCGGTACACCTATATATATGACCAGGGACCCAAAATAACCGTTATCACATTTTTCAAAAATAGAAAAGTCAAGGACAAAATATTGTTGTAGACAGGATTTTTCAAAGTTCTTGAGGTCCTCAGGACATTCTCTATAAGAATCCTTCGTGCCCTTTAATTTCCTAACTTTTTGAAAAAAGTCCAATATAAACGGTTAAAAGTTGACTTTTATTTTTTCAGTCAAATAATAACGGTTAAAATGTGACTTTTATTTTTTCCGGCAAAAATAAAAGGCTTGGCTAAATACCGAAAGAGCCTTCAGTCTAAATAAAGTAAATTTGGTACCAATCGATTCGTCTCGACTTCTAGGTTTCAAAAATATATAATTTGTCGCTATTGGGCTTCTGCGATTCAACAAGCGACACAAAAACTAGCTGAAGTCTGATTCACTTGGGTATATGTGCAAATATTAAGAGTACTCGTATAAACTTTTCGTATAACAAAAAGCATTGCTAGAATATGAAATTACCATAGGAATAACTGTATACCAATTCAATCGGTGTTGTTGGAATACTCGCACTTTTACTTAGGTACTATTTTCGTGACAAGTATTTCAGGTGCGACAACTCTTGGTTCCTCCTACAATCTGCACGGTATGTCAGACCAGGATATTCCGTAATGTGACATCAGTCAAGTGCAACACCTGCCTTCGCTGGTGGCACTTTAGGGCATGCTGAGGTCTGCGCACCACGCGAGATTGGACGGGGAACTTCGAGGGCCCGTGTTGCGCTGCTCGGTCGCAGATCTCAACTGCGACGCCACCCACCACCACCACAGGGCGTCAACCACCTCAGCAGCGCACACAGCCAATGGCGTCACGGCCACACATATATCTCACACCCCGCATCACCACACGTCTCCCGTACCACTCGAAGCTCCTTAAATTTAACGGTAACGGGCTACAGAGCAATATCGAGGAGATAACCGTCTTCATGGGAGGGCATGGTATATTGATAGCTGCGGTCCAAGAGACGAAGTTGCACAGAAATTCAACATTGTTGAATTGTGCCGGGTACAACGAGCACCGTCGAGATCGCGAGCGAGATAATGGTGGGAGCGATTACATGTCTAAATAACACAGGTCAACTCAACACACACAACCTCAACACAGGAATTCAACATACACAAACTAAACACACACGAACTTAACACATATCAACTCAACACACACTTGTTCAACACATGTGTTGGGTGTTGTAATTATCGATATTTGACGGTATTCTTTCTGCGTAGGCGGCCTTCTGCCGCACTTAGGGATTATAACCCTCACAAAGTAGAATTCTCTTTTTGTTTTGCGACGAAAAGAGGCTGAACACCTTTTGCAGAGAACACCTTTCTGCGTAGGCGGCCCGCGGCCTCGCTTAGGGATTATAACCCTCACAAAGTAGAGGTAAGTTAGTGTTGAACGAGCTTTTTCAGCAATGAAACTTGTTTTAACGGACTTACGTTATAATTTGTCCGACCAAAATTTGGAAACAATTTGTCTTTTAAAGCTAAATAACAATATTTTATAAAATAAATTAACTGCTTGAATGAAAAGACTTTGTTTTTGAACGTTTTGAAATACAATCATTTGTTCTTTTTTTTTGAAAATTGGGAGTAAAAAAGTTTTAATTTCGATCCGCTTGAATTGCAAATTGAAGATGTCATTGTTGATACTGAAGTTTTCATATGACCTATGTGTTTTAAATGATTTTGAATAACCAGTATAGTACGGACTTCTCGAAAACTATTATTAAATCAATTCCTCATCATATTTAATTACATAGAAAACATTCAAAGAAATACTCCACGGATCTTCATTAAGAATTGGCATTTAATATGTTGCTATCCCGGGCATCAAACGGCAGCTAGTTTTGGTCTCGTTTGCTGAGTCAGAACCCGAACATCAACAAATTATATATTTTTGAAATCTAGGAGTCAAGACGAATCGATTGGTACCAAATTTACTTTATTTAGACCTAAAGTTTTTTTGTTATTTAGTTAAGCCTTTTATTTTTGCCGGAAAAAATAAAAGTCACATTTTAACCGTTATTGTTTGACTGAAAAAATAAAAGTCAAATTATAACAGTAATTTTTTTTTCTCATAAAATAAAAGTCACAAAATAACTTTTTTCTCGAAACCTTTATTATAAAAGTCATAACCGGTTGGGTCCCTGTATATGACGTATATTTTGCGTCAGCAATTTGTCCACAAACATAAACATCGTATTACGTACTCTATCTCAGAAAAGCAAAAAACTGTATTTTCGAACCTTTGCACAGGTGTACCGACGACTTACAGTTTGGAGACTTTTCTTTTAGTATTTTCATCCAACTTCTATTTTCTTTTTTTTTCTTTTTTAAGAAATAAAAATTTTGCTGCTAGTGAATCTGGTAGCATGATTTTAGTTAAGTGTCATAAACTTGTTAAAAGACAATTTTTGTATCATGATTCATACCATGTAAATGCACCATAAATCAAGGCTGTTCAAAATTTTTATATTGAAGTGCAAATCGCAATGCACCTACAAATGCTTGTAGAACCTGCACTTACAAATGTAGAATATTTTGCTGATAGCGACCAGTGTATAGTATAATATTGTGTTACAAAAAATTATAGAACTTGTAGCTACAATCGAATCACTAATAACTTGTAGACTTGTTACAATTGTAAACATTAGCGGTATTCCCAAAATCTTGCAACGCCGTTGCACGTAGCACGGATTGCATAACTTGCAAACACCCAAAAACAAAATACATGGGAAGCAGCATTTCCTATCGCTGCAAAGTATGCAACGTCTGAACTAGGGCATTCAATCCCGAAGCATTTTAATAATCCCGGGATTTCGGGATCCAAAAATTATAATCCCGGGATCCCGGGATTTTTCGGGATTTGGGCTTTATCATAACATTTAACAACATTGCATTTAACAGTAGGTTCGCCTTTTTTAAACCACACAGATTCATTGTCACCGTTTTTGGTCTTACAGGGAGCATAATTCACGTTAGTAAAAGAGTCCGTAATTTAATGTCTAAATATTTTTATAGTATTCTTAAATATATATATTGATTGTAAAAACCCCTTACTAATATCTACAGAAATTTATTTTACACAAAACGCCAACAAAGTAAAATGAGGAACAACCCTTCCACACTGTATAATCTTGTCGTGTTACCAATTGCTACCAGATTTTTCGTTCACATGCTCACTTTGAATCAAAATTTTGATGTTCTGTATATCTAGTTTTTCATGTCAAATTAATTAATTTTTTCGTTTTCAGCATCTCTTTTATTCCGTAAATAACTCAGTAAAAATCTCTGGATCCCGGAGCTGTAATCCCGGGATTTCGGGACATGGAAAAGTGTCCGGGATCCCGGAATCCCAGGATTCTGGATCCCGGGATTGAATGACCTAGTCTGAACCCATGCACATATTTTGCAAAAAACCATAAAAAGATAAATTGGACTCTGTGCTAGCTGTTCTGTTGTTGGAGCTGCCACATATTTCTCTCATTCCTCTCATCTCGCTCACTTCATTTTTACAACGCTTTTATCAACTTGCAATGTTGTATGTCCAGACCACCATTTATGCTATAAATATAGCAAAGGTATATAAGGCAAACCTAGTCTATATATCAACCTCGTCGTAGGTATCATATCAAAGACATACAATTAGAAAAACTCTAGAGGTAGATGTCGCCCCGCCAGAAGAAGTTAAATATTGCGCCTAAAAGTATGCACTACATACGCTACGGCGGAAATGGACGACACGCCATTTCTTTAAATTAAATTAATTGCTCCTATATGTTGAACATTAGACTGCATCACTCCCCATACCACCAAAAAATAGGTACTGTTTTCCATTGGAATTATAAAATCTATTATAGTACCAGGTTGACCGAGCTTTGCCCGGAGTGCATATACCTTTTAAAGCTTGCCAGATTTGGATAGCTTTAAAAAAATATTTTGGAAATAAACAAAAAAGAATTGGATTTCCGTATCTATTAAGTAAATTCTTTACTCAAAAATTTAGGTGGCAACCCTATTCCGAAATACGCTTGAATGAGAGGTACATATCTTGAGCGTATGTGTTAGGGCTGATGATACCCGGGTACCCGGTTACCCGGGTATTACCCGGGTGCCCGGGTAATTCGGGTAATGCCCGGGTACCCGATTACCCGGGTATTACCCGGGGCTTTTATTACCCGGGTAGTCGGGTATTACCCGATTTGCCCGGGTACCCGGGTAATATACATATGTTGGTGCCGGTTAAACGAAAAACACCCGGGTAATGCGACATAAAGCTTCTTGTATAATCTTTTTGGTGAGGATAAATATTTTTTCAGTGAGAAAATTTTTTTTTATAATTATTTTTTTATGTCTAGAGTGTACGCGACTATGTACACCTAACCGCTTGCCTGAGTAGACGGAGACAAGAAAAGTAAATTAAAACATTAGTTTCTGTACTTAAATTCAAACTTCTAATTTTTGTAAATGCATATACATACATGCATGTGTACATATGTATGTATGTATGTATATTTTAAAGAATATTAAATATTAATATTTTAAAACAGGGACTGAGAACGAAATGTATGATCGAAACTAAATGCCATTGTCGTAGTTTTGTTCCCAAGAACGCGTCAAAACCAAAACCAAAATGAGAACAAAACTGACGAGAACGTTCTCATTGGGAATTATATAAGAACTAAACCCTGTGGTAGGCCACTTCTGGTACAAAAAGTAAGGTGACAAAGCCTTATGCTATTCATTCACCTAAAGATTTTGTACTTTTATTGTATCAGCTTGTTCAAATTATAGTTCCTTTTCTCATAATATTTAAAGCTTTTAAAATCACAATTATTTAATGAAGTTTCCTTAATACGAGAAGTAGGTTGATGAACGTATTGTTGTGAAATAATTGTGGAAGAAATTTTAAAATTTTTTTCATTCCAACACAAAAATTGCCTCAACTGTCGGTCATCGTTTAGATTCGCAGGTGGGTGTGTCTCAATAATTTTATTTGTTACCGATCCGATATCTGTACGTGCATTACCAACTTCGTAAATATTAATATTTTAGACATGCCTAAAACAAGCTGGGTTTGGAAGTACGCTTGTGTGATGAATGACGGATTTGTCAAGTGCAATGTATGTGTTGTATATTATAATATTTCCCCATATGGTACGGAAGATTCTTATAGATTTTCCCTATGTACGTTCGTTTGCGTTATATGATCGTAAATGCGTTTAATTTTCACCTCTCCACATTTTTTCGGGTGCCCGGGTACCCGGGTAATTACCATACTGCCCGGGTACCCGGTCTACCCGGGTTATAAAATACCCGGGTACCCGGGCTACCCGGGTAATTCAATACCCGGGTAGGGCTTCACCCGCTACCCGGGTACCCGGGTAGCTCATTACCCGGGTGAAATCATCAGCCCTAGTATGTGTACTATGTATACAAAAAAAAAAATTGATTGAGATAAACAAAAAAAATTTGTATTACAAGGAAGCGTGGCAGCCCTGATGGAAAATATTTTCTGACCATAATAAGTTCTCAACAACACTTCATTTGATATCCATATTGCGATGTTTTAGATAAATTGTGGGGCATTGAAAATAAGTGGCAACCTTACACTATTATCCTAAGACATAACATTTTGTGTATAGGGAAAGCATTATTTAGGAACCTTCTCTTGGTACCTATGAAGAGTAATATTTTACCTTTTTTTCTAAACAAAAAATTAAATAAATATGCGATTCAAAATAGGTGGAAACCTTATTAAAAATATTTTTGAATTCGGGATCTTTAAAATACCTTCCGTTTGATACCCATATTATGATATCTTAAATATTAGGTAACTAATTTCGAATAGGTGGCTACCTTATACGAGTCTTCTCGGAGATATTGCCTATTCAGATAACCTTAAAATCCAAAACATTATATGTGTACAAAATTTCATCAAAATCGTTAGAGCCGTTTCCGAGACCCCTATGGATATATATATATACAAGAATTGCTCGTTTAATGTAATAAGATTTTAAGACGTCCACCAAAATATTTCGGAAAAATATTAAGATTTAAGTTAGCTGAACCGATTTGAAAATACCCCCAAAAATGGGGGTTTTTTATAAATAAAAATAGTTTTTTTTTGAAAAAATCCCCTCAAATGACAAAACAGTTTAAGCTTAAAAAATTTGCACAAATATATTTAAAAAAAAAATAATAAAAAATGAACGGAATCGTAATAAAATAAAATACCTTCAAAAATGGAGTTTTTTATGAATAAAAACAGTTTCTTACAGAACTTTTTGAAAAAAGTCCCCTCAGATGAGAAAGCAGATTAGGCTTAAAAAATCTGCCTAAAAATATTTAAAAATCTTTTCAACCGAATCGTAATAATGAGGTTTTTGATGCTATTTGTAACTTTTATCAAAGATTGGTATAAGAAAAACTTGAATAACTGAACCTAAACTCTCCCGATTTAGACTTGTGAGGTATCATTGGACAGGTATTTTCTCACCCTTTTTATTTCTTTGCTAATAAACTCATTCAAACGAACATCATTCAAAGTTGAATTAAGATGTGTTGGTATTTGAAAACAAAAATATTGGGGTACGAATGACTTTTTTTACACATAAATAAAAATAGTGGAAAATACCTTACTACCGATATCCCATAAGTCTAAATCAGAATAGTTTTGGCCCAGTTATCTAAGTTTTTCGTAAATCAGTCTTTGAAAAAAGTAAAAAAAAAACAGCATCAAAAATCTCATTATTACGATTCGGTTGAAAAGATTTTTAAATATTTTTAGGCTGATTTTTTAAGCCTAATCTGCTTTGTCCTCTTAGGGGACTTTTTTCAAAAAGTTCTGTAAGAAACTATTTTTATTCATAAAAACTCCATTTTTGAAGGTATTTTCAAATGGGTCCAGCTCGCTTAAATCTTAATATATTTCCGAAATATTTTGGCGGACGTCTTAAAATATAATAAATTTTGTAATCCCGGCGGAAAACCCGCGACTTTTTTTTGGTGATGCAGTCTAATGTACATATGTAGTATGTACCTTACAAACCATTTTTTCGGAGTATTCTGAATTGTAGAAAAATTTTAAAGAACTCGTAAAGATCTCACCCGATTTTTTACCGAATTTTCTAAAATGAAATAAATTGTACACGCTTCGATCCTTTTACGAAATTTCGGAAGAAAATCGGTAAAGCTATGAAAATAATACTGCTATATGAAGTATTTCTTGCAGAATTTTTTCAGAATTTTCTTTATTTTTCTTACGGAAATTTCTTTACGAGTTCGTGTCAACCACTTTATACAATTTTCTTTGAAGGTTCGTAAAAAAATCGTTACAACAATGAGATACTCTTAAATATTTCGTTAAGATTTCTAGAACTTTGGATTCCAGGGTATATACTTAAAGTGAGAAAACAACATTTTCTGTTCTCTTTTCACTGCAAATTGATTTTTTTTTAATATCTATTGACAAATTTTATACAGATAAGACTAAAAAGTAGAAAATAAATAAAATAAAAAACTTTTTAATATACCACGCTTTTATAAATGGACTAAAAATTAGAAAATAATATATCTCAGTCCCATAGAATTTGTTTTGAACACTTTTGATTTTGAAATTTTAGCAAAAGTCATTTTAAACAATTTATGAGATTTTATTTTTTTTTAAATTATACTTGCATTTGTTTGTTGGATCTGCTTATTTTACATCTATTAAGCCTAACAACAAGTTTAAAAATCTTTCGTCTAATTTTACAATAATGTAGCTCAAACCCTGGGGTTGAGCCCTGTTGGTTTAACTTCGCTCAATTAAAGGCTGGTAGATCTCTTCATCGCAGGCGTGTTATATTTGTTGTGTTGCACAGGCCACTTGCCAGTGGATTTGGGTGGTTACGCAGTTTAATTTTGTATTTTTCTCTGTTGCTGTCGATTACAGATTTAACCATCGGTATACCAAGGTCTCTATGTATATTTTCATTGCGGACATACCACGGTGCTCCCGTTAAGGCCCTTAGCGTTTTATATTGGAATCTTTGGATCCTGTCAATGTTGGTTGCACAGGTCGTACACCACAGTTGAATACCATACATCCATATAGGCTTAATCACTGTATTATGTACAAGTACTTTACAATCTAGTTTCAGTTTTGATTTACTGTTTATAAGCCAGTTCACGCTAGCTGACTTTAGCTTCATTTGTGTAATCGTGGAAATTTTAGCAAAAGTCATTTTAAACAATTTATGAGATTGAAATTGACAAGTGTGGGACGCATTTAATAGACCTGAATTGATAGTAATATATATGTATGTATGTGGGTTAGAGGGCTGCATGAATTCATTCAAACTTCTAGCCAAACAGAGTACAGTAGATTTGAATATTTTACTTCACATACAAAACACTCAGCGGTTGGAACTTTGTAAGTTATGAATATACATTTTGTTTTATATTTTCTACCTTCAAATGGAAGAATGTCAATAAATGAATAGTTAACATTCAAATCATTCAAACTTACTTCGGTAAAAGTTTTTTTCTACAAACAAATTTTTTCCTATGTAATAGCCCACTAGAACTTGAAGGGAGATCTCCCTATGTGAGGAATAAAAAAGTACTCACCTTAACCTGATTTCTGAGCAATAAGGAAGATTTGTCGGTTTTGTACTCTTTTATTACTCGTTTAGGAATCAAATAGGAGCGACCGACGAAATAATACTCCCTGAGGCATGACTTGGGACCAATAAACGAGATTTGTCGGTTTTGTCCTCCTGTATTTCTCGCTCAGGAGCGTAATGAGAGATCTCCTAAGCGAGCAATTAAAGAATGCTCCCTGAGGCGTGATTTGGGAGCAATAAGCGAGATTTGTCGGTTTTGTACTCCGTTATTACTCGTTTAGGATTAAAAAGTGATGGCTCCTAAGCGATAAATCCAAGATTATTCTTTTTGATTGAAAGGAGAGCAATACGCACCTCGTTCAAAAGAAATTTTGTGTTCTTGGAAAAATTTATCATAGAAAAAAAAAACCAACAGAAAATATTTCTTATAGACGCATAAGGAGGACACAATAATCTAATTTGGATAGCACACAGATTTTAATAAAAGTCCGTTGGTATGTACCTCAACTTTTGTTTAAATATATTAAGTATTGTCTTACTTATAAATATACCGTTAAATACTTTTCAGATTGCGCAAATTAGTGTTTGCATTTAAGTGTGACCCCCGGGTTTAAACATTGCATGGGTGACAAAGATGTCAGATAAGCAAAGTCACCTTCACAATTTCCCCGCTTGGTGGATTCCTGAACTGGCAAGCATCCTTGACACCCAGGAAATCATATACGAGTACATACTTATATGTGCATATAATTCAAATCTTATCTTACCGTTTTGTTATTATTATGTTTTACTTTCATATGATTTCTCTGCAATATAATTCTAAAATTAAGCAATTGTGTAAGACATATCATTTATATTTTATCTGATCTCGTACTTATAATTGTTAAGATCTTGTAAAATTGCACAAATGCACATGATTAAAAAGTTAAATAAAAAATTTAATAAATAGCAAAATCTATTTGGCTAATTTAAAATGTTCGTTATCATTGCTCTGTTATTACTCCTATAGGAGGCTTTCGGGATGCCTCTAATGGGAGCACTCCCTTATTTCTCGTTCGGGAGGACTATGGGATGTTTTCTATGTGCACTCCCTTGTTGGTTTTTTTTGGGAGGTAACTATGGGAGTACTCCCGTATTGCTCCATTAGAAGGTTTGTGGGATGATAACTCTGTGTGTGCTCCCCGATTGCTCGTTTAGGAGGTAAAAGGGATTACTCCCCCTCCTAGGACATCCAATGTTAAAGGGAGTATACGAAATTACATGCTTATACACAGAAGCATAGGGAGCAATGGGGAGTATTCGTATTCTCCCAAGGGAGTACTCACCGATTAATCGTACGATGCTCCCAAGTTGTACTGGGTATGTGCATAGAAAAAATTTTTTGGATATTCATACAAAAAATTGTTATTTATTTAAATTCAATTTATTTTCACTTTGTTTGAATATTGTAATGTCGCCACAAATATCAGAACAGCTATTCACTCAAATTCAAAGAAATTGGAAGCCAAAATCATTCATTCGTTTTGTATATGAATAATTCATAAGCCGTTTTGAATGCATTCATGCAGCCCTCTAATGTGGGTATATGAATAACGACCTTAAAATCGATTTCAAATTTGTACTTTCTCAGAAATTTTAGGTCTATGTTATGTAGTTTCACGATGCAGCGAAACAAAGGTGACGCCTTCTGCGGATCGCTAATCCCCTCTTTCTCGATTTGACAGCATCCACCCTTTCGCTGACGTTACATTATTATTTTTTCGCACTAGTGATGAATAATGAATTTTCATATTGTACCTATTTGTCGAAAAGTTGTGCCTAAAAGTAGATACGCGTACGTAAACAGTAAACATGTATTTTTATGTGCATATATTTTTGATAGTTGGTGGACTACATCTTCCTACTGCACCCTAACAACTTTTCGCCTTACATTAAACAATATTTTACTACGTTCTAAATGTATTTAAAGTAATGTGCTTGTACCGAATGTACGTTCAAATTTTGAGAAGCTGAAGAGTAGGTACAATTCAGCCTAGTTTTACATCACTATTTCGCACCACTTGTTCGCTTCTTCCTCTTTTTCTTCAAAATTATTCTTTACACTCTCATTCTCATAATAATATGACGTCACACCCAATTGCTCTCAGCTCGATTGGCGCAATCTTGTATTCTATCATTCTTGATGTAGTTTCACTATTGTCAATGAAATCTAATTCTTTGTATTGCATGCGCTCCACGTTTTTCGTTTTCGATCTCATAAATTGTTTATAATGACTTTTGCTAAAATTTCAATATCAAAAGTTATCAAAACATATTTTATTGGACTGAGATACAGTGAAAGCTCTCATAAACGGACCAAGGTGGGCAAGGAAGGGTTCTTTGGCGCCACTGTCGGAGAATTCAGCCTCCACGACGAAACATCCGATAACCGACTGAGGCTGATCGACTTAGCCGAGGCCCGAAACATGGTAATATGTAGTACTAGGTTCCAGCATAAGAACATCCACCAAGCGACATGGCTGTCTCCAGATCGAAAAACGAGAAACCAAATCGATCATGTTGTGATAGAAGGAAGGCATGCTTCATGCGTTTTAGACGTACGTACACTCCGAGGGCCAAACATCGACTCGGACCACTATCTTGTTGTAGCCAAGATACGCACCCGCCTCTATGCTGCAAAAAATGAGCGCCCAACAATGCAAGGAAAGCTTAATGTCGAAAGGCTGCAGACAGACAGACAGCCAGTGCTTTCGCTACTCGACTCACACACCTGCGCTCTGACAGCACTCTTCAACAATCCGACATACTTGAGCAGTGGAACCACATTTCCCGATCAGTAAGTACCGCCGCCGAAGGAGTAGCTGGATTTCATCGAGCCCGTTTCAAGACCGGGGCGAACTCCTGTAAGAACTACAATGGCGACCTAGTGACCGATGTCCAGAAAATACTTAAATTGTAGAGGGAACACTTTTACAACCTACTGAATGGTAGGAGCGCTGAAAGTAGTGACGAAGACGAACCCGAGTCACCAGTCGATGATGATGGAGTAGCTGTCCCACCGCCTGAATATGACGAGGTACGAATAGCAATTACGCGGCTGAAAAACAACAAAGATGCTGGAGCTGACGGCCTGCCAGCCAAGCTATTCAAGTACGGCGGCGAGGAGCTGATGAGGTGCATGCATCAGCTCGTATCCAGAATATGGTCAGATGAACACATGCCCGACGACTGGAATTTAAGTGTGCTCTGTCCAATCCACAAGAAAGGCGACCCCGCCATACGCGCCAACTACCGCGGAATCAGCCTTCTAAGCATAGGTTTTAAGGTCTTATCAAGTGTATTGTGCGAAAGACTGAAGCCCACCGTCAACGAACTGATTGGACCTTATCAGTGTGGCCTGGAAAATCCACCATAGATCAGGTATTCACAGTACGCCAAATCTTAGAAAAGACCCGCGAGAATAGGATCGACACACACCATCTATTTGTCGATTTCAAAGCCGCTTTCGACAGCACGAAGAGAATTTACCTCTATGCCGCGATGTCTGAATTTGGTATCCCCGCGAAACTAATACGGCTATGTAAAATGACAATGAGCAATACCACCTCCTCCGTCAGAATAAGGAAGGACCTCTCCGAGCCGTTTGATACCAAACGAGGTTTCAAACAAGGGGACTCCCTTTCGTGTGATTTCTTTAATCTGATGTTGGAGAAGATAATAAGAGCCGTAGAACTAAACCAATCAGGCACAATACTTTACAAGAGCGTCATACTGCTGGCGTATGCCGACGACATCGAATTAAATTTTTTTCTATTCTACAGAATTTTTCCTTTTAATTAATACCCATATTGCTACTCTACAATGCACCAAATCTTGTAAATATTTTTTTTATTCAATCATATTCTAGAAATTTCAAAGTCCTTTAAAAAAATCCTGACGTCAGAGAGAAAAATTAAAAACGCAGTTATACTATATTTGGCTCCTAGTTTTGTGAATATATTGATTTTATCGTGTGTTTTAAAAATTTTTGGTTTGAGTCGCACTGTGTAATCCGTGCATCTTGCAAGACTTCGAGAATACCCCTATTGTGTTACAGGCCTCTGATATTTGCATCCTAAAATTTGCCATTTAGCATCAACGTGCTCAGAACGTTTTACAGTACGAGCGGTGTTTGTGTTTTTTACAGTTAATTCAATGCTTAAAGCAGACAAAAGGCTGAATATAAAATAATAAATAAAATTATAGTTTAAAAAACTAAAACCTTCCTATTACAATTGCCATTCGTACTGTCATCAGGTATGTAACTTGAGAATAGAAATCGCTGCATCTTTTATGCGCATCAATATTACATAGTTACATCCCGAGCTAATAAAAGGAAGGTAAAAAGGTGTTTGGTTGGTCAACACATGATTTGGTTATAGTTACATTATTTGGTTATACAGTATCGGTCATATCTATAGCACGCCATTTCAAAGTGATATTGTGTGCCACTTATGTTTATTTATTTATTTTTAAGAATTTTCAATTAAAATACAGTTCTTTATCTAACAAAACCCATATAAACCCAAGTTTAAAAACTTATAGAAAACTACAAAAAAGTGCAACAAATTTTCACCTAAATTTCAAACTTTTTTCTCGGAAGTGTTTGAATTTTTCTGAATACACAGTTTTATAGCCCAATCAATTTTAGTCTGATAATGTGCAAGTTTCAAGTGGCTAAAAGTTACCGCTGATTTTTTAGAATTTTTTTCGCCAAGGATGTTGCGGTTTTCTTCCATATACAAATAAATTGAGTTTATTCATTATATGGAAGCCAATGCGACAAAAAAAATTCTAAAAAATTAACGGTAATTCGTAGCCACTTGAAATTTGCACATTATCAGACTAAAAAACTGTGTCCTCAAAAAAATTCTATCACTACCGAGAAAAAAGTTTGAAATTTAGGTGAAAATTTGTTACACTTTTTTGTAGTTTTCTACTAATTGTTGAACTTGGGTATATATGGGGTTTGTCCGAAAAGGAACAATATTTTAATTGAAAATTCTTAAAAATATATAAATAAACATAAGTGGCACACAATATCACTTTGAAATGGCGTGCTATAGATATGACCGATACTGTATGTAGTTACTAAATCATGTTTTGTGAGAAATATCTTTAGCTGAGTTTTTTCTGGGTGTATGACCTTTTTCGGACGGTATAATAACATATTAAGGGTTAAAAGAGAATGAGCATTAACTCCATCCAAGCGCACCGTGTAATTTTTTTTGGTTTTACATTAAATATTTATTATACTACATAACATAAACATGTTCTTATAATTATAGATATAAAAAAATCATCGGATACATTTATTATACAAAATCAGAATTTATTTACTTCAGTTACCTGTTTTCTGACATTCAATTTATTCGCAATGCTGGGCAGTTTGACAACATCCTGGGTTCAGTGGGTAAGTACTTATTTCAGTATAATTTCGAAATAATTTTCTGAAAATGTTTTTAAGTATTTGTTACACATCATTGCCTTATTTTATTCACCCAGGCTCTTACCAACCATTTTTTTATTTTACAGGAGAAGCAAATTACGTTATATACAGTATCAAAAACAGGAAAGCTTTTGGCATGCAACTCCATTGTTTTTGGTACTAACACTTTAAAATCTTTTTTGAAGGTATACTGCCAAAATCTGTAAAAACCGCAGTTTCGAAAAAGTGTTGGTTAGAGCCTTTTTCAATTAATCGTTTATTATTGCAAAAAACGTTTCAGTTTGGCACAATTTTGAAGTGAAACTTCTTTAACGGCGGTTGGTTGGTTGGGAGTAGGGATGTCCAATATTCATCTATATTCGATTTTATCGATGATAAGACGTAAAATATCGATGTTTTATAACCGATTGCGGACTATGTAGAATATCGTAACATCGATACCTTGCACACATAATCGAAGTGCCGATTATTCCAGATATTCACTGTTAATACATACATACATAAATATGTAATTACAGGTGACGATATACCTGAACGTGGTTGTACGTATGTAAAACTATAATTCATATAAAAGGCGAAGGTAGTAAAATATTTGATTTGATTTTAAGTTTTTAGATAAATTTTTTTAAACAAATCTGAAACTCTTATACATAATTTCGAGGAAAAAATGAATGAAAACAAATAATGTTAAAATTTGCGCGAACGCTTCCAATAGAACGGCTTACTTCTGATGAGCACAGGAACAATTCCGTATTTTAGAATGATATCGATATTGTGTAAAATTGATGATTGTCGGTCGATGAAAATTGAGGATTGATGTTGACCCTCCGATCGATGTTGAATCACCGATGAAAAAATCGATGATTTCTCATCATCGCCCATCCCTAGTTGGGAGTAAATGGGCAAATTCAACGGAAATTGCACACGGAAGTGGAGCAACGGAAATGATGCAACGGAATTGGTGCAACGGAAATGATGCAACGGAAATGATTGGGGCTGAAACAAGTGCTTCTTGAGTGTATGCACATGGTGTTAATTTAACAAAAATTTGCTAATAAAAGGTTAAAGAATAACACTTAGAAAAGGACCAATACAAGAATGAAAGTAAAAGTGACTACGTACATAGATCATTCCCACGACAGCCGGTTCTACGTACCGGAATGACTCGGGTTTCACCCGACCAAGGGCTGTCGTTACGGCGATCTAACCCCGTTTGGGTCGGCGAAGTATCTCAGAAGTTGTCCGTCCATAGGGCAACATTCACTACGCATTCTCCTACTCAGGGCTGGCATCGAGTCAAACCCTGGGCCAGAAATATACACCTGCTGTGTATGCCGAAGACGATTACACCACAACTCCACCTCAGTCAAGTGTAATGCCTGCGAGGGGTGGAGTCACCTCAGGGTCTGCTCGGGACTACGGACACACAGACAGTGGACCACGTCTTACGTGGCCCCCTGTTGCTCAAACAGAGCAGCCTCCACGGCAAACCATAGTCCGCCCGTGCAGCCCCACACACTCACACAGCAACCACACACAGTCGCCACTACACAACAACATAATAACACCACAGACCGTACCACAGCCACCACAGACCACATAACACACACAACCGCACCACCACCCACACGCCGCCGCCAACAACTCTTGGTTCCCCCTACAATCTGCACGGTATGTCAGACCAGAATATTCCGTAATGTGACATCAGTCAAGTGCAACACCTGCCTTGGCTGGTGCCACTTTAGGGCATGTTCAGGTCTGCGTACCACGCGAGATTGGACGGGGAATTTCGAGGGCCCGTGTTGCGCTGCTCGGTCACAGACGTCAATTGCGACGCCCCCCACCACCACCACAGGGCGGCAATCACCTCAGCAGCACACACAGCCAACGGCGGCAAGAACATACACCTCACTCACACCCCACATCACGACACGTCTCCCGAACCACATGAAGCTCCTCCAATTCAACTGTAACGGGCTACAGAGCAAGATTGAGGAGATAACCGTCTTCATGTGTCGGCATGGTATATTAATAGCTGCGGTCCAAGAGACGAAGTTGCACAGCAATTCAACTTTGTTGAATTGCGCCGGGTACAACGTGCACCGTCGAGATCGCGAGCGAGATAATGGTGGTGGCTTAGCGTTCATCACGCACCACACCGTGCAGTATCGTCTTATCGAAGCAGACATCGACCGCAGGGATACCACCCTAGAATGTCAGGGCATCGCTATCCGGTCAGGCGATGTCGAGCTCGAAATATTCAACATATACATACCCCCCTGTCACCTGCTGCCCGGCAGGATATCACCCTGATATAGGTGCGCTCCTCAGAGGTGAAAACCGTATGGTAGTAGGTGACTTTAATGCGCACCACGATCTTTGGCACTCAAGCCTGTCAAACGATCGTAGGGGAACAGACTTGGCTGAGCAGATAGACGATTCGACATTCTGCACAATGAACGACGACGCACCCACCAGGATTATGGGTAACTGCAGTAGCTCGCCAGACATCACAATAGTCAGCGCTGGTCTGATAAACAGCATAACGTGGCGACCTATGCTGACTCTAGCATCAGACCATCTACCCATAGTCATCTCGATTGATAAACCAACCGACTTTGCCTCCGCCAAACACCGGACCTATATCAACTTTTCCAAAGCTGATTGGAAAGGTTACGCGGAGTTTACTGAAAACACCTTCGCAGCGCTCCCCACACCAACCGACGTCCATCTCGGTGAACGTAAGTTCCGCAGGGCTATCACTGCTGCTGCAGCTCGCTTCATACCGGCAGGACGTATATCGGACCCACGTCCAAACTTCCCTGCCGAAGCGGCTGTTCTAGCTGATGAGCGTGATAGCCTTCGTCAGGCCGATCCCGGAGATCCCCGTATCAGGGATCTCAACGCGGAGATTC
Source organism: Rhagoletis pomonella (assembly GCF_013731165.1). Taxonomy (NCBI): domain Eukaryota; kingdom Metazoa; phylum Arthropoda; class Insecta; order Diptera; family Tephritidae; genus Rhagoletis; species Rhagoletis pomonella. Next base: position 101,285,617 of record NW_023458555.1, on the reverse strand, counting down.
GGCAACTTGTAAACGTACATAAGCGGAAGAAGTGGGAGGAGCACCTGAAGACTTGTAATTTCACCTCCGGTGTGAGCAAGCTTTGGTCAACCGTGAGGTCATTGTCTAATCCGACGAAGCACGACGCCAGAGTCGAAATTTCCTTCGGCGACCATGCTTCGTCGGACCCGGAGCGATGCGCGAGCTATTTTAGCCGGCAGTTCATACTGCATCCTCCGGTAGACAAAGCCAAGCGTCGAGTGACCAGAAGGCTGCACAAACTGTCAACAACTTGTGCCCCCTTTGCTGTGAAGTTCAGGTGGCCATCGGGAAGGCGAAAGCCTCCAAAGCCATGGGTCCCGACGGAATATGCATGCTGATGCTGAAAAATTTGGGTCCTGCGGGGGTAGCGTACCTAACGGAGGTCCTCAACCTGTCAACCTCTCATCATCCCAGACATCCGGAAGGTGGGGAGAGTGGTCCCACTGCTCAAACCGGGGAAACCCGCCAACAAAGGAGATTCGTATTGTCCGATTACACTCCTTTCCCCGGTAGCGAAGACACTCGAGGCCTTGCTACTCCCGTACTTCACAAACCACCTGACCCCAGCGAAGCATCAGCATGGTTTCCGTAAAGTGCACAGTACAACAACAGCACTTAACGCCATAAACACTCAGATAACTCGTGGCCTTAACCGTACCCGTCCCGGTGGTCGGCAAATTATCTGAGTGGTCGACATTCATCGGTAACATTTAGAGACAAAACGAGTAAGCAGCGAAAAATAAAACAGGGGGTTCCTCAGGGTGGTGTCCTTTCCCCGCTACTGTTTAACTTTTATATTTCAAAGCTCCCTCAACCACCAGAGGGAGTCTCGATTGTCTCCTATGCCGACGACTGCTCGATCATGGCGACTGGGAATGGAATTGATGACCTGTGTTTGACTTTCTCGCTTCTTCACTGCCAAGTGTCTAGCCCTCTCCCCTACGAAATCCTCCGCGACCCTGTTCACAACCTGGACGAAGGAGGTCAGGCTACCGCTGGGGATTCATGTCGATGACACACCAATTCCGACGGTGAATAACCCCAAAATACTCGGAGTAACATTCGACAGCCTGCTCTCCTTCTCTGCGCACTCAACCGCTATTGTCAATAAAGTACAGAGCCGCAGCAAGGTCCTCAAGTCGCTAGCCGGCAGTACTTGGGGCAAAGACAAAGAAACGTTGCTGGCAACATACAAGGCAATAGGCCGGCCGGTTTTGAACTACGCAGCGACAGTGTGGTCGCTAGGGACTAGTAGGACGCAGTGGACGAAGCTACACACGGTACAAAATACGGCACTTAGGACAGCGACAGGATGCCTCCTGATGTCGCCTGAACACCACTTGCACGGCGAGGCGCAAATGCTCCCAGTTAAGGAGCATAACATAATGCTCTGCAAGCAATTCCTGATCGGGAGCCACAGAAGTGGCCACCCAAACAGACAGCTGCTTGCAGAGGAGCCCTCGCCTAGGCACGTCAGGAGGCATCTATATGAACTGACGGACGAAGTCCAGAGGTTCATTAAGCAACCTCTAGACCCGACAGCGTACAGACAGGCCCTGAACGGCATTCACAGGGACTCAGTCTCGAGTTATGTAGACTCTAGACCTGTGAATGCCGTTCTAGGCATACCACCCCCGGACATAGACGAGACAGAGCTTCATCTGCCTCGGGAGACACGCACTACACTCGCTCAACTTCGCTCTGAGGATGTGCCGAACGAATGTCCGGCATGCGGAGAGACCCCACATGACTCGAACCATCTCTTCGCATGCCCGGAAAACCCGACAACCCTAACGGCCTTGTCCCTGTGGACAGATCCCACAGAAGCTGCACGCTTCCTAGGGTTGCCGTTAGTGGAACTTGACGACAACGACTGAGATACCAACCGATCTGGGCGGGGTTGTTGTAGCCGCTACAACAACAACAACAACGTACATAGATAAAGAAAAGGATAAAGGCAAAGGTAAAAATAAAAACCAAAAACAAAGATGCGTAAAGATAAAGGCAAAAATGAAGACCAAGGTAAATTTAAACACTTATTTATATAAGGGCAAAGGTGAAGGGGAATATGTAGATGAAGAAAATGATAAACATAAAAGTAAAGGCAAAGAGGAGGATGAGGATACCGATAAAAGTAAGGATGAAAATAGGGGAAGAAAGATTACAACAAAGGTAATTAAAGAGGAAAGGATATAGAGAGGTGCTCAATCTGAGAACTTTTTTGGGATTTTAGAGTTTTCGGGATTCTAGGGACTTATCGATAACATAATCGACATTTTTATAGGTTTTGCTATCGAAATTTTTTATCAATATTGTTATCAATTTTGCTATCGATATTTTCGGAACCTATCGGTATAATAATCGAAATTCTTATCGATATTTTTATCGCTTTTGTAATCGACATTTTTAACTGTTTTGTTAGCGATATTTTTTATCGATTTTGTTATCGATATTTATCGATTTTGTTATTGATATTTTTATCGATTTTATTATCGATATTTTTATCGATTTTATTATCGATATTTTTATCGATTTT
>NW_023458555.1:101281875-101283050 GCF_013731165.1 Rhagoletis pomonella | reverse complement strand
TTATCGATATTTTTATCGATTTTATTATCGATATTTTTATCGATTTTTTTATGGATATTATTATCGACATTTTTATCCGTTTTGTTATCGATATTTATCGATTTTATTATGGATATTTTTATCGATATTTCTATTAATTTTTTATGGATATTTTTGTCGATATCTGTATCGAGTTTGTAATATATTTTTCTACCAATATTATTATCGATTTTGCTATCGAAATTTGTATGGAATTTTTCATCGATTTTGTTATCGATATTTTATTAGATGATACTATCGATTTTTTATCGATAGAGTTTGAAGATAAAAATGAAGATAAAGGAAAACAGAATAACAAAAATTAGAACGACAGGGGAGAGGTAGGGCTCTAGATAGAAAAAAGACAAAAAATATAACCTGAAGCAAAAGCAGATGTATGTATGTATATTGATTATGAGACATAATAGATATGTATGTAACGTAAGTTTCACTTCGCCAGCGTGGCGCAGGCGCACTTACTTTGTTATTTTTTGAGTGTTTATTCTTTTATTTTAAGTGCAATTAGTATCGAGCATACACTGAGAAAAAAAGGTTAGTTTCGACGACAAAATATATTTAGCTCCCGAATTTTGACAATGCTTGAGCTCTGTTACTAAGAAATAGGAACTGCTACCATGGTTTGATAATTATAACTAAATATATTAAAGCTGCTGACTTTCATCTAGGTTGAACCATATCGTCAATTTAGTTGAAGGGTTTGGTAAGTACTAATTAATGGAGTAGTCATAGCACCCAAATCCTAGTTGAGGTAACCGCGATTTGTTTAGAGACCGGAATATATTCATGATTGTGAGCCACCACTAAAGAATGCAGCATACTAATAAATTTAGACGATTCAATGAATGGGACTGTGTGCATTGAAAGCATTGCTCCGCTACCGCTGTGCTCACAGAGTACACAGTACACCCAGAAAAAGGTTTAGTTTTAATTACCTAATTAATTAAGATTTGGTTATAGTGACCAAGTAGCATAGTCGGATATGACGAAGTAAATATCTAGTACGCGAAAGTCTGCAATTTACTTGAGACTTTTAGTTGGGACAAACGGATATTTAATTATTAATAATAAACCACTACCTTGATTGGACATTATTGGTTGCGTTCATAAGACGTAGCTGTTTAGCTCATCTGCTACGA
>NW_023458555.1:101264471-101281475 GCF_013731165.1 Rhagoletis pomonella | reverse complement strand
ACTCCAGTTATAAGATTATAAATTAAATTTCCAAGAGAAAGTCGGTTGTTTACATATTTTCTAATTACCTTCGAAAATATAGTAACTCAAAAAAAAATAAACAATGCTTCATAGATCGATTTTTTTTAAATCTAACTTCATAAAGTTCTTTAAAAATATTTTGTAAATGAGGCCATAAGAGCTTAGGGGGAGAGTTACAGCACAAAAATACATTTAAGGCGCAGCGAAGCACGCCGGGTAATTGCTAGTTGCTTTATAAAATAGTGCGTGAAAACCTTGACAAATTTGAAAAAAGACGAAAAAATTAACACAGAAAGTACACAGTTCTCTTAAGTTTTCTAAAAGTTTGTATACATATATCATTCGAAAGGTCTAAACTCGGTTTATAGTCAACTGAGCTACGAGCTTATAAGTGCAGAAAACCGGTTTTTTAACAGTATATCAAGATTGTGTGGGTGTTTGACAAAAATTTCATATCTCGATTCTTACTTCACTCGGCAAAACCTAGCTGAAAAATAACATGACTTACCAGGTATTTTAACTTCATTATTTTTTGTAGCATTGTGCAATAGAGCACACAAATTTGTACTTTCTCTCTTTCATTTAAAATTGCATTAAATATAATAAAATAACACTCAAGAAAAAAAACATATAAAAATATAACGAATAATCAAAATAATACATAGAATAATTACCTACATACATACATCATTTTTTAGTATTTGTTATTATATCTTATTTCTTTTAATGGTAAATGAGATGATTATTTCTTAATTGTTTCTAATTACACTGATTACTATTTATGATTATTTCTTAATTGTTTCTAATTACACTGATTACTATTTATTTGAATATTTGAAACAAAATAGATAATCATTAACATTTAAACAGACACCAAATCTTGTTTGGTATTCAAAATCAAAAATAAATAGGTTTAAAACAAAGGCAAATAAACCATAACACAAAATATTCTTTTGTTCATTTACCTGTGTCCTTGACCTCAGACGCTATATTTCTCTATGCCAAACTAGTCACGTCTGTTGAACAGTTGTTTTTTTCTGTATAGTTTCATAAACATGGGTTTTATTATAAATTCGACAAAAAAAAATTGAGAAAGATGCTTCCGCCTGTAAAATGGTCATGCTTATTGCAAAAATTACCGCGCAATACTATTCTCACCTCGTTCAGAAAACCGTGTCGCACGTTCGATACGCATATCGCAGCGGTGTCGCTGTCGTGCAAGTGTGCACAGTTTTCATCGCTTCCCAGTAGAAATCTTAAGCATACAACATCGCTGTTGGTGGCATGAGCTTGCTGCTGTGTATACATGCCAGTATAAATAAACCTTCATTTCCATTTAACACGCGTATGCATATGGCTGTATTAATGTTTCAAACATACAAAAATGCATTAATGGAACAGTATTAAAGCATTCTTACAAGATCCCCATATGTAAATGCCACTTTTCTGAAACATTTTAATATACGGGGACATACGAACTAGTAGCACTTACATATGCAAATGCATATCTTGTAAAAAAGCCCGTTTGTGCTGAAAATAGTATCGCACAACACGTCCATTCACTAAAAGTTTTGTACAAGACTGAAATTATTACAAAAATTCCACTTCAAAGTTATCAAGAAATGTACTTAAAACAACGACGACGTACATTCGCTTGCAATTCGCTGGAATTTGAATTTATTCGTGGAAATTCATGACTACGCATGAATGGTTCACACCAATTCACTCATATAGCGAATAACGAATTCCCACGTACTCAGCATACCGATGTCGCATTCATATCGTATCGCATATCGCATCGCATATCGTATCGCTCTAATGTGCACCGTGCCTTAGTATGCCGACCAGTGCTCTAGCGGAACGTTTCTCAAAATGTGGTACGCATACCACCAGTGGTACGTGCAGCATTGCCAGGTTGACGTTTTTAACGTCATTTGGACGTTTTTTGTATCCTGTTGACGTTTGGACGTTTTTTGTGTAAAAAATGACGTTTTTTAACTTCCCAGTAATTTTCTCTGTTACTAACACCCGTATGCTGTAATCCGAAAGTTCGTAGTTACGAATTCATAGCTCCGTTCCGAAAATTAGAAAATTGGTATGCTGTTATCCGATCGTAACTATCAACGGCGTTGCCAACTAAAATAGTGAAATTCGAAGTTCTTAATTAGCTGCTTTGACAGAAACAAATCAAAATAAATATAATCGCAAGTGAACAGTGAAATTAAAAAATTGTTAAATCGTATTTGAAAAGGCTTTTCCTCAGTGCTGCTCAAAATTTTTATATTGAAGTGAAATCACAATACATCTACAAAATTTATGTGTACACTGAGATTTTTTTTTTGTAATTTAAATTAAGCTAAAAAGTACAAGTTTATTTTTATTGTACGATTAGTGAATGAAAATTGTTAGCAATGGGGTCTTTACATACATATTTGTGAAAAATACAGCTAAGAAATGATAGCGACCTAGTGGCTGAAATGTCGCCAAATTTAGTGGGAGGAACCCTTGCACATATTTACAACATATTGCAAGCTCAAATTTTACATTTTCATTCGTATCATTGGGATACTACTCGCATATAAAAGTCCCATTTTAAAGCGTTAATAAATGATAGCACCATTGAAGCAATATGCAATAAAATTTAAGGAGGGCACCTTAAATCAAGGGTGGACAGGAGACAAGACTTTCTCCAACATTAATTTATAATTTTATTTTATTTTTTACAAAGCTCAACATACACTAGGTACGCTTTGCACTCAAAATTGCAAATGTGTTTTTTTTCAAAAAATTTCGTTTTCACTTTCAGTAAATACGAATATTAAATCAATTTATAATATAATTTTTTTTTCAGTGCTGACATATTTTTTATTATTTTTTCATTCTTAATTGTTTGTGTAAATTTGTACATTTTACTGGAGTGCCTTAGCTTCATATGGGAGGGCGTTTGCTTTGCCCTTCCATATGAAACTCAGGCACTTTCATATGAATTGTGTTTATATGTCAGGGCATACGGGAGGGCGATACATTTTTTTTTTTATATTTTAAGTGTAAATTTGTATATGTGCCTATACTTCAGGGCAAAACAAAAACAAATGTGCTACAAGTGCTTATGGAGGAGCAGCTCTGCTTTTCCTTAATTAAGTAAAATATAATGGATTCAGTGGCCGGTGCACTTTTGTCTCAGGAGAAAGAACGTGCTGCAGCCAACTGTTGCATTAATATACAATGGAGATTGCTACGAGACGGTTCTGATCCATTTAGCTTAAATGATAAATGTATGCTCCTTCTTTTTAACCGACTTCCAAAAAAGGAGGAGGTTATCAGTGCGTCGGAATATTTTTTTTTTCCATTCAACTAGATATTGTGCCGCTTTAATTCTTGCAACGCTTTCACAAAATTCCACCACATCCTCTTTAGCTACTTTTACAAAGCCTCGGGCAATGTCCGGCCTTTCGCTCATGCATTCCACCAGTTTTTCGTATTGCGAGCGATTTGTTGTGATCTTCGACTTGATAATTTTGTAAACATTTAATAATAATTTTTTTGTTTCTATTTACACTTCAACTTACATACATATTTTTGCGTTTACACACTTTATTTTATTGATATTTTAATACAATAGGGGTATTCTCCAAATCTTGCAAAGCCATTGCACGTAGCACGGATTGCACGGATTGCATAAATTGCAAACACACAACAAGAAAATTCATGGGAAACAACATTTCCTATCGCTGCAAAATATGCAACGTCGAAACCCATGTATATATTTTGCAAAATAGCATAGCAAGATAATAGCGACCCTGTGCTAGTTGTTTTGTTGTTGGAATTGCTACATATTTCTCTCATTCCTCTCATCTCGCTCACTTAATTTTTTTTTGCTGTCTCTTGTTATTGTATTTGATACATAATTTCGCTGCTTGCTCCCCATGCATGCTACCTCTTTGCAATGGGGTGTTCTCGTACTCTTCGAAATTTGGAATAGTATTTTTGCATTTCGTGCAATCCGTGCATCGTGCAAGACTTCGAGAATACCCCTAATTTGTTTCGCAACTCGGGTCGTTGCTATTCGTACAAAATTTCCGACAAATACATAAAATAGCTGTCATTTTTATCGGATTCAGGCATACGATACGACAACTCGGATTTCAGCATACCAATTTTACGATTCGTAGCAAAATCGAATCTACGACGGATTACAGTATAGGGGTGTAAATCTTGTAAGTAGAACTGATTTTGAATTATTTTCTTAATAAATCTTTTGTGTTTTGCAGCAGCTGCTTCAAAAGATATTTATTCTTTGGACGCAGATGACTTAAATATGATGCATGACTTAAATATCTTGCAACACGCACGCTCGCAAAAGCATCAAAAAAGCTGTATTAGCACAAAAAGTCAGAAAAAAGTAGGCGACTTTTTTAAGACTTCATTGAAAATGTAACGAACGCAAAAAAGGCTGAAATATTGCTATGCTCCTTCTTAGCAGAACGTAATTTAGCATTTTCGACAACCGACCTCCTTACTAAATGACTACGAGAAAAAAAATATTAAAAATCAACTCGATTATTTAGCTTCTTTAAACTTGCACATTATTGACCTGAAATTTAATGGGCTATCAAACTGCATACTCAAATCTAAATAAAAAGTTGAAAATCTAGCTGAAGCTTTGCAGATTTTTTATAATTTTTGCACAAAGTTTGAAATGTGGATTTATATTTTTTTGTTATATAATGAGCTTGGCTTTTATGGAAAAATAATAAACATTAAATAAACAAAAGAGAAACGGCCAAAATCGATCAAAATGGTGATGACCAGGGAACGGATTTTATGGAAATTGCCTTTTTTTCTGCTAAAGAGATAGAGTATATTCGATTAAGAATGTCCACGATTTAGCTTTCCCTGATTCCATATATACACATTTGAAGTTGCCTTTTTTTGCCTTTTTTAAGATATTTGCCTTTTTTTTGCCTTTTTAAAGATATTTGCCTTTTTTTGCCTTTTCTACCTTTAAAAAACTGATTATAGCATTTACAATATTTTTTTTTAAGATTAAAAAATATACACATGCCCATGCAGATTCTAGAAGCACAGGGACCTCTTGCCAAATTGGTGTTGAAAAAATTCAAAGCCGTTATCTCAGCTAACGTAGGCTTGAAGACAATAAGGGGTGTGTATAAAATTGTAAAAGGCGAGGAGAACGCCCTTATTTCTGATAATATGAACGTTTCAAACGTTCCATATTTAAATCGGGCTCCACTTGTATCAACTTACGTCGAGCGCACATTTAGTACATTCAAGGCTTTTCTTCGCGAAAATCGAATGAAAATGCTGCCATGCTACAACTATATAGATTAAAGTTTTATGAGTTAGAAACTCGAAAGGATAAAATAGTCAAAGATTCAAAGTACAAATTTTTCATATAATGAAACTACTTCATAGTTTTTCTCTTTTTACTTGTAATATAAGCATTTCCAAAATAAATATATTTATTGATTGTTCTTCGTATTTTCTGTCTTTTTTAGTTCCTTATTTTGCTTTTTTTGCAATACCTTTTTTTTGCCTTTTCCTGCCTTTTTCTTTAATTTTTTTGGCCTTTTTTTGCCTTTTTTGCAATACCTAGTGCCCATTCCTGCCTTTTTCGCTATTTTATTTTGCCTTTTCCATCCTATTTCGTTACTTTATTTTGCCTTTTTTATAGGTTTTTAGGTCCTAAAAATCCGTTCCCTGGTGATGACTTAATCAGCTGATCACAAGTGTATGTATAAAATGATTTTTATATTTCCGATCTCAATCCAGTTTATAATGAATTTTAAATGTGCTCTGCCAAAATGACATTTTAATATACCTTACGTACATATGTACCTTTGTACATAATAAAAGTTTAATAAGAACAATTTTTTGTACGTTCATTTGAATAAGACGTTCTTGGGTAGGAAATGACGTTTTTTCACACCAGGAGGGACGTTTTCTCATACCGAAGACCTGACAACACTGGGTACGTGAGACCTCCAAAGGTGGTACGCTAGCGGATGTTGGACAACAAAGCGAACAAACTATGGAAGAATTTTATTTATGAAGCCTCGAGCTTTAAGCTCTACTTTTTTTCAAAATTGTGCTCTGAAATGGGCAGTGCTCATATTCAGCTGCTGCTACATACGGAGGTAAGATGACTTTCAAATGCGAAAATGCTAAGCAGGTCGTTCGGATTGCATTCCGAGCTACAATTGTTTTGAACGGAAAATAATTTTGAATTGCAAAGTCGATTGACGGACGAATTGTGGCTAACAATATTAGCTTACTCAGCACACCTCTGTGTTCATATGGAAAAGTAGCTTATGCCGAAAGGCTGGCTTTAGTATAATGCGGCATTACCTTTATTCTTTAAACTACAAGGAATTTTTTGATGAGACTTAATGAGAATATTGACTTGCTAGCAGAGACTGAAAATAAAAGTTATTTTACAATTCATCATGACATCAAAAAGGCAAAGTAAAAAAATTATGCTACTTTATAACTTTTTCAAAGGTACCATTAGACTCATCTCACATTGTAGATGGTAATTCCTCCATGACTTTTAAAAATCAGACTTTTATCATTTTGGGCAAATAATACCGATTATATCTGCTTTTTATTTTTTTAAGGCAAAAATAAAAGTTAAAATTTGCCTTTTATTTTTTTGAGCAGAAAATAATCGGTAATTGTTGCCCTTTATTTTTTCAGGCAAAAATAAAAGTCAAAGTTTCAATTCAAGTATTCCAGAGATATGTATACTCGAATTTAATAGTTTTAAAGCTCCTATCTGGATTCTAATAACTCCCTAATACACAAATATCAGGGTTAGATCAAATCTAAATATGTATGTACTATGTATAAAGACAATATATGAAGGCATCTTTTGTTAACGGCATCAGATCTGCACAGAACATTCGATTTTCAAAACTGAGGTACCAAATTAAAGGGCTTAGCCTCTAAATGTGCAGCAAGGTATGACCTTTTTGGAAAGGGTTGCCCCTTTTTTTAAATTTTAAAACCTGCACCGTTCGTTGTATTAGAAAAAAATAGGTTTCAAATGAGAGTGCTGGGCCTTTAGATGTGCAAGAAAGTTTCATTATTTTGAATACGGTTGCCACCTGCTCAAAAAATCATAAGACTTACACCGTTCGCGCAATTAAAAAAAATTATATAATATGCCATATAAACGGGCTTGGTCTATAGATCTGCAAGGAAGAACCTCTAAATTTTTTTAAAAGGCTTGCCCCTTGTTACACGTTTTTTCGTGCAGAGCGTCAGATTTACACCGTTCTCTCGAGTTTCAAAATGAGGTGTCAAATTAAAGGTGGTCACCTATAGACATGATTTGTTTTTTTTAAGGGGCGCCGCCTAATTAAAAATGCGTTGTTTAAAATGTGATAGTAAAATATCACAATATGGGTTTGAGATTAAATTAATATGTTGGTGTTTTTAATAGAGTTGCTACTTATTATGATGTATTAAGGGCATTCGATATTGCTATCAATCGAAAGCTGGTTTAGAGTTGTTAACTAGATAACCACTCTCGAAAATTCGCATACATTTACACAAAGACCATTTCACTAGCTGTCGTTTGATACCAATATCGAATGCCCTTAATACGTTACTTCCCGTTCATAGCTATATATTTTTTAATAGGTGGCAACGCTTAAAAGTATGAACATATCAATTTAGTATAAAAACCCTTACGCTTGGTGCCCATATTGCGATATTTTACTGAGTATCATATTTAAAGCAATAGATTTATAATTAAACCCAAAGCACATCACTTGGCACCTCATTTTAAAATCGAGAGAACGGTGTAAATCTGGTGCCCTGCACAAAAAACAATGATTTTTAACAGCTGGCAACGCTTAAAAAAATAATATGTTCTTCCTTGTACAGTGTAAGTTTTGTGATTTTTTATCGGGTGGCAACCCTACTTAAAAAATTAAACTTTCTTGCACTTCTAGAGGCCCTGCCCTTTCATTTTACACCTAACTTTTTTTTATACAACGAGCGGTGCAAGTTTTGAAATTTAAAAAAAGGTGGCAACCCTTTTCAAAAATCACTTCCCTTGTTCTATATTTAGAGGCCAAGCCCTTTAATTCGGAACCTCAGTTTTAAAAACGAATAATCGGTGCAGATCTGATGCCGTTAACAAAAAATGCCTTCATGTATTGTATTTATACATAGTGCATACATATTTAGATTTGATCTCACCCTGGTATTTGTGTATTAGGGAGTTATTAGAAGCCAGATAGGAGCTTTAAAACTATTAAATTCGAGTATACAGAACTCTGGAATACTTGATTTGGAGCTTTGACTTTTATTTTTGCCTGAAAAAATAAAAGGCAACAATTACCGATTATTATCTGCTCAAAAAAATAAAAGGCAAATTTTAGCTTTTATTTTTTCTTAAAAAAAAAATAATCTAATAACTCAGTGAGAGGGGAGACCAGTATATGCATGTATGTGTTTATAAAAAAAAATATATTGGTTGAAAAATGGTGGGTAGGCACTGTGGCCAATGGCAAAGTTCGTTTGCTCCCTCTGCATGGTTGTAAGTCATGCAGAGTCCGCAAAATGCTCCGGATGCAGTGTCAGGCTAAGCATACTTTGAAGTGCCATCTAATCAAAACTTAAGAAAGTTCAATTACATGGCAGTTGAGAAGTGCATGTGCAAAAATTTCATAAATTGCTTAAAGGAAATGTTTGCACATGCAGCGCCTGATGTTAGCATACGCGCCTAAACATACCGGCCCCCTTAGACGATTTGGTCGTCTAGTGGATATGACAAAAGCCGCAAATATCCGGCTCCAAGGACCATGAATAACTCAGTGAGAGGGGAGACCAGTATTTGCATGTACGTATTTATAAAAAAAAAAAATTTATTGGTTCAAAAATGGTGGGTAGGCACTGCACAGTGGTTCGGATCGCAAATCTATCTGGACGAAACTATTTAAAGAAATACTCGTTGATGGATCTTTACACCACTTCTTACCTAGGGGTTTTTTGAGTCGCTGATTACGAATCTGAAGTCACTTATCAAAAATTGCAAATGGCGGATCCAATATGGCGGACGAAAATTAAAAAAAAAACGGTAGATTTCTATGACACTGGGTATCTGGGGGTTTTCTGGGTCGCTGATTACATATCTAAAGTCATTTACCAAAAATTGAAAATGGTGGATCCAATATGGCGGACGAAAATTTAAAAAAATCGGTAGATTTCTATGTAACTGGGTAACTGGGGATTTTCTGGGTTGCTGATTACGAATCTAAAGTCATTTACTTAATTTACTTCGGAACGAGCATTTTCATCAGAAATATCTTTCAATTTACTAATCACATAATCACGGACACCTTGTTGTCTTTTAGAAGTTTCAGCAATACCAAAAGTCAAACAACTCACTTCTTAAGATTTTATTTACCATGACTATTTCAGAAAAAATTTTATAACAGCGCTTAAAGATTTGCATGCCTGTTGTATAATTTTTTTAATTTCAGAAAGCAGAAAATTCGCGAGGTACTATTTTTTTAACTCTTACATAACCAAAGGTTTTATAACTCCAAGTATTTTTCTGTTTTAACACACAACCCCTCCCCCCCTCTCCCTCGTGGATCCGCCACTGATCTTATATTTATATTCAGATACATTCCTGTTAATAATTACTTCTGAGTTTTGGGATTTGACATACCGTCACTAAAATGTAAGCCAATTGGTTAGACTTGGTTATCGAACTTACCCTCTGCATTTGCGAAGGTGTAAAGAATAATATGCAAGTGGTTTTTTAACGGCCTTCGGCGGCCTTTACTTTTCCTACTCTTTAATTTATTTTTTTAAATAATTAAAACGACGATTTTTCAGAATAAATTTGCTTATACCAATGTGGACATAAATTGCATTATGACCCCTGAATCTATAGCGGAATAAGTGTAATTTTTTGTTTATAAAGTCAATTTGCAATTATGCAAATATTTTTGAGTGCAATTAGCAGTCTTTTAAGTTAAATTTCAGCTTTTAAAATAGTGTTCTCAAATAGGCGGCGTTTACTTACCTTTTTTTGTTTGTTTTCAAATGTTAATGCTTAAATAAATGCAATTTCTATTTGAATGTATTGTCAGGAATGTATTCCAAGTACCATTAAGTATTTCAAAAACAAAAAATTTTGACTTTCGTCCAGCTAGATCTGCTATCCGAACCACTGTGCACTGTGGCCAATGGCAAACTTCGTTTGCCATAGAAGTGGGTAACTCAACTCAGAGTTGAGTTATTGAGTTGATTCCCATAAGTGAATCGGTAACTCAGACTCCCTATTCAACAAAAATGTAACTCAGTAATTCAGTTGATGCCCTAGGGCTCACATGATTCAATTGAATCATAGTGGCTCATATTTGTCCATATAACTCTCACTTCGTCACAGTGTTTAGCATGGCAAGGTCTTGCATTTTGTTTTTGCACGAGGCGAATTTATACAAGGTGGTGGCAAGAATACAACAACAACAACCACATATATTTTGTATTGCGGGTGTTATGTCAAATCTCAAAAATTCTTATAATTTCGTTTTTTTAGTTTTTCTCGAAATTTGTATGCATGTAAGACATATAAAGATGTGTATATCAAATCAATTTCCAACCATATCTACATTTTGAAATTCGGTACAATAGTTTTCGAAATATAAGCTTTTAAAAATATTGAAAATTCCACCTTTACCCTCCTCCTAGCACCGCCCCTATTAATTTGCCCAAAAAAAAAATTTACAGCTTCAAATCAGTAGAAAGCTGGAAGGAGCTAACCACGCCCAATTTAATGTTTCTTTTTATCTCAACGGCCGCTATACCGCATTTATGCCTCAAAACGAGTCTACGATACGAATGAGTGTAACATACAAAGAGTCAAATGAGTTAGTTGAATGAGCTGACTCCTTAAAGTGAGTTGTGGTCATTGAGTCAACTCCTATAAATTTGCTGAGTTACCCACCCTTAGTTTGCCACCTCTGCATGGCTGTAAGTCATGCAGAGTCCGCAAAATGCTCCGGAAGCAGTGTCCGGAGGATGCATCAGACTAGGCCGAGCATACTTTGAAGTGCCATCTAATCAAAACTTAAGAAAGTTCAATTACATGGCAGTTGAGAAGTGCGTGTGCAAAAATTTCATAAATTGCATAAAGGAAAAGTGTGCACATGCAGCAGTACATAGCATGTATTTAGGCGCCTGGTGTTATCATACGCGCCTAAACAATTTGCTCAAAATAATAAAAGTCAAAAAATTACTTAAATTTTTTGCTTTCTATTATAAAATGCATAACCGTTACGGTCTCTGCTTGCTAGTATCGGAACTACTTCTTGAACGTTTATTTTCCAAAAGTTCTTCAACAGCTCAGCGCCAGTGAGTCATTCGCAATCGTATGCTGTGAATGCCGATTTATACTAAATCCAGCCTTTCGATATAAGCTACTTTTCCATACGAACACAGACATGTTTAGTATGACATGATTGGAATTTAAGCTGTAAAACCACCAATAGGTTTTTGGTTGATAATAAAATTAAAGCTTTTATAAGAAAATATCAAATGTTAAATGAGAGCATTTCAAATAAAAACCTACAATCATTTTATAATTTTGAAAATTTCGTGACTGAACATGGAATAGTTGTGAATGACAATCTTATTAATAACATAAAAAAACACTGCCAAATGCTAAATAACATGTTCGAAAAGCATTCCCGAATCACTAAACCATAATGAAAAAAATCCTATTTAAAACTGTCTTGCGATGAGGGTGTAAAGATGGAGTTTGCTAAGTTAGAATTGTCCGAGTTTTAAATTTTTAAGTACGATTAATTCGATGGCATGTGATTTATTGCCGTAACTACTGTCAATTACCGTGTATTAAAGTTTTAAAGATCACAGTCATACTAAAATAAAATTTTATACTTCGAGACCCTTGTGGCATACCTGAAATTTCAAATATTGTTTAGGCCTTCAGACTAAATAGTTTTCCACACTTTAGTGAATCGCCCTAATGCTGGCATATGTACATACATGTATATACACTCATACATGCTCGTATATATTAACAACAGCTAAGCCGTTAACTAATGTATCCCGCCGGACAATGAACCTTCATTAAGTTTCCCCTTAACGTCAGTTATTGCCCGGCGGTCCAAACTTTGAAACCGCAAATTATATTCTTCACTTCTGTTTGGAGATCAAAGAGGACACAACGCAGCTACCAGGCCACTTCCTAAAGGTAATCAAAAACGCATTTGTATATGCACACATATATATATATATATATATATATCACCATCGAAAATAGTTGATTAAAATAATCGTTGCAAGATACTAAAACAATTCTTTCATTTTTTCCATTTTTTCTCCATATCATAAAACACTGGTGCGTCCATTCGCGAGCCTTGCGATGCCCGGGGTTTCACATTTTGGTCCTACTGAGCCGTAAAGGTTTTGAGACACGAAGTTCATCACACCGCCATTTCTTACTACAGAGAGCGAGTTTTTGGACACTACCACCAGCCGAGCAAAACACCAGAGCGGTTCTTTGTAATACAGTCCATTGGTTCTAACCACAGCGAGTGCGCGGATTTGCCACAAGCCTAGCAGCTACACCACAACCACATTTGTGCAACAATAGACTAGCACCATTTCTCATCACTGTGCATTGAGCGTCATTATATCAAAGTCACTGACAAAACAAGGTACGTGGTTACAAATATATTCAAGTGCACTTTAACAAAACAAAATTTATATATAAAATAAAAACCATATATTCTGTGAGAAATTGCGTTATTTTTAAATCATATATAAAACATACACAATTGCAAATTGAGTTTCCCGCAAGTGATTTTGTGAACAGTAAAGGTGTGCACAGTTTTTTTTCAATCAACTAACTGTCCGCGTGTGACAAAAAACGGCTACAGTTCAGGTGCCATCTTACGTACACACACACATACGGCAGTGATAAGCGCCACATTTTGCAACATATTTAATCTTCAAGGAATCTGTTTCTTTTTAAGTTCACGTTTTTATAACTCCTTGGAAAAATTGTTCACACAACAACAGCTTGCATAGGTTGAATATACATATGTATATGACATAAAAAAGCGTCTTATTAACTAAGAATCAATTGAAATATATTTCATTACTGAGCGTCTCTTGATCATCACGTTTTTTAACACATTTTTCGCGTCAGTCGACGTTTTATTCACTTGTTTAGCAATAGTTGCAATAAATTAGCGAATCACATTATTATCAATACTAGAGTGCCAGTTACTGTCGAAATTCGACAGTTTTTCTAGTTTTAGAAGCCTTGGAGATGATTTCTAACTTAACACGTAGCAAAACTTATACGGTAAAAAATTAACCAACCGGAAAATCTTCTGCTTTGGAACTAAAACATAACTAAATTTTTTTTATCTGAGAAGGCTTTTGGAGGACTTCGGCAGGACTTGGAATTGACCCGATACATTCAAGTTTATCGATAAATTTCAATAATTTGATACATATCGATAGTTCGATGAATTTAAAGAACACCAAAATCCGATAACTCAACAAAATTCGATAACTCGACCAATTTCGATAACTGTGAAATTCGAGGGCTCGATAAATTTCGAAAACTCAAAAATGTAAATTCTTTGGATACCTTTATAAATTTTTACTTTTGACAGCTCCACATTTTTCGAAAACTATCTAAACATTTTGATAACTCGTTACACACTGTTAACACGATAAAATTCGATAAGCAGTGATACATCGATAAGTTTATATAATCTTGAAATTTCGATAAATCGATATATTTTGAAAATTCCATAAACTTCGATTCGTTGAATCAACCAATTTCTGTAGATCAATAATTATCGATAACTCAGTAAGTTGAAAGAACTCCATGCATTACGACACCTCGATCAATTTCGTTAAGTCTATAAATGATGATAATTCAACAAATATCGATAAATTGACACATTTCTTTGACTTGACAAATTTCGTTAATCCCACACGTTTTTATAGCTCGATAACTATACGTAAATTTGGAGAACTAAGTTTCTGTGTCTATAAATTTCGACAACTCAATAAACACTGATCAGTTTGAATAATTCGATACGTTGCGATAACTTAACAAGCATGGGTAAATTTCGATAATTATAGACTTCGATGATGCAATAAATTTCAGTAACTTTCATGGCTGGTTTTATTTCGATTCCTATCGGAAAATTTCAACTCTGTTACCCTAATTCTTATGTATTTCTCATTGTCTCCATTTTCGTCTTTATCTTCACTTTTGCCTTTTTTGTCTTCATCGTTATCACTTGTTTCTTCATCTCCATATTTACCTTTATTTCAAAGTTTAATTTCAAATACGAAGTAAAACAAAATGCGAAACAGCTTAAATTGTACAGGTTGCAAAACAACCATACACAAATATGGACATTTTTAAACGACGATTTTCAACCAATTTCGAAACTATAAAAACTCTCCTCATCTACAGAAATTACCTTTCCAACGGTGTTTTTGGTTTTGAAATCGGTAAATTTGCCTTGGTCTTCATCTTTGTTTTTATCTTTCATATCTTTGCTTATATCCTTTTCTTTTTCTATTCACGTAGATGAGATGAGGTGCTATGACGTGATAAGATGTGACGTGATTTTATGTGATGTGATAGGATGTCATGTCATGTGTTGTCATATCCTCTGATGTCATGTCATATGATTTCTTACCATATGATGTCATATCATGTGATTCCACGTCATGTAATGCCATGTCATGTCATACGATGTCATATCATGTGATGTCATGCCATACAATGTGATGTCGTATAATATAATGTCATGTCATGTGATATTGTGTGATGCGATATCATATTATGTGATGTAATATCACGTGATGTCTCTTCATATCATGTGATAAAATGTGATGTTATGTCATGTATTGTGATCACATTCCATGATCCGATTAGTATATCGATAACCCTGTTGATAACTGTGTACAGATAACAATATCCATAAACATATAGAAAATTACAACGATTATAAAATCGATTAATTCATCGATAAATATAACAATCATCAGTATCGATTATTGCACATATCGTTAACAATATAATAGACTAAATCGATAACAAAATTAATTATTTAATCGATTATTATACCCATAACAATATACATTATTGTATCGATAACAATATCGATCATTATATCGATTATAGTTATTTAATCAATAACAGTATCGATAGCAATATCTATTATTTTATCGATAGTAATACAGATTAATATATCGATAAAAATATCGAGTTTTATATTGATAACAATATCGATCTTCATCCTCATCCTTTTCTTCATATTTATCTTTATTTTTGCATCTACCTTAAAGTGTTTAAATTTACTTTAATCTTCGTTTTTACTTGTACCTCTAGGCATCTTTTTTTTTTGTTTTTATTCTCAAACCACTAAACCGCTGAGAACCATTTTCATGTGCATTATTCCCCTTGAATTTGACAATTTACTCCCAACCAACCAACTGCCGCTAAAGAAGTTTCACTTCATAAATTCAAGAAATGTTCTTACCTTTTCAGTTACCCTAATTCTTATGTATCCGTCATTGTCTCCATTTTCATATTCATCTTTATTTCAAAGCTTTATTTCAAATGCGAAGTGAAACAACATGGGAAACATGTCAAATTGAACATGTTGCAGCAATATCTATACACAAATACGAAAATGTTTAAACGACGGTTTTGGCCGTAATTTTCAACCAACCGGTTCGGTAGAATCGCCAAACGAACGGAGACAAAAGATATGTGTAGGGATCTACCCTAGCGTTTTACGTTTTATGCGAGATGGCTAGATTTAAGTTGGCAATATTGTTCGTTTTCTCTATTCATTTTCTTTATTGTATTGAGATTCTTACATTTGAATGTGACGCTATTAAACGTACAAAAGCAGCAGTATTATTTTGTGAATAAAGCTAGCCGTAAGGTAAAATCTTAACTGCTAAAGAAAACCTTAACGCTACAACTGGTGACCCCGTAAAAGAACGCAAGATGCCACACGAACAGGAGGATAACTTCCAAGACGCGATTGCTTCGCCGCAACTGGCACGACTCTCCGTCAAACCGCCACCGTTCTGGAAGCCCGATCCCAGGCTCTGGTTCGCACAAGTGGAAGCGCAATTCGCACGAGCTGGTTTTACTACGGATGCAACTAAGTTTTATACGGTCGTTGCCGAGGTGGACTCAGCGATTCTCTCACACGCAAGTGATATCATCTCCTCACCTCCGTCTACCGCAAAATACGAGGCGTTGAAGGAGGTTAATTAATGATTTCGGGGAATCGAAGGAGGCACGTCTTAAACGCTTGTTTGAGGCTTGTGAGTTGAGCGATAAAAAACCAACAGCGCTGCTCCGTGAAATGAAGGAGCTCGCCTGCCACTGTCTGGACAAAGAAATACTTAAGACGCTATGGTTACGTCGTTTGCCAGTACATATTCAGCAAATTTTGTCAACGTTGGAAGGTGACGTCGAGTCCATAGCAACGAAAGCGGACGATATCGCTCCGGTACAGCAGGTAAGCGCAGTCGACGCAGCAGTGGGTGCAGGTGATGCTACTATATCAGGTTTGGTAAATACAATCGAACGTCTTGAGTGCACCAACCAAATTAATCGTGTCGATTATGACAACCGTCGCCGAATTACTCGTCCTAGGGCTGTACCCGACGCGCGCGTAGGGATGCAACGCGTGACATTTGTTGGTATCATCAAACATTTGGTGAACGAGCAACTAAGTGTCGGCCCCCTGTACACATGTCACACCTAGCTCGGAAAACTAATTCTTGCCGCTTATACATCCGCTATAAAACGACGTCATTGAATTTCCTAATCGATACGGGAGCTGAAATATCGGTTATTCCTAAAAAATTTAATAAGATAGCAGAACTTTCACCGATGAAGTTGATTGCAGCAAA